>NC_081407.1:751141750-751453000 GCF_030272615.1 Cryptomeria japonica | reverse complement strand
AATATATAGGAATGCATTTTATATCACTCTAAAAATTATTGCAGCTCAATTCATGAGTTATATGAAAAATTGTGTCGAATGAAAACTAGAACCATTAACATCTACAACTTTGCCTCAATAGGAAATGAGCCTAAACCATTTTGAAAATAAGTCATCTTGGTTTAATGTAGAGATTAAAGGTAATTGCAATTATAAGGTCACCACCAAGTGAAACAAAAATTTGGTATATTCCTCAAAGAAATTGGTTTCATGAAACACCATAACAAGAAAATTGTAGAAAAAGATCATAAATATATAACCTCTTATAGAATTATTTTTATGTGAGCTTTTGTTCAAATTTTCTAATCACACTCTAAGATATATTATGAGGAAGAGGAAAACAACTCCCACAAAATACTTTACATCACCTTCCCAACTTTATTGGATTCATCTTTCATTAATATTAGTGGTTTGGTTCTCATTAAACTTGAAAGCCAAGTCACTTTTGTCTCTTATGGCCTTAAACCTAAAGCACTTTCACCCTCCTCGCACAATATTTGAGGACTATTTGCATCTACAAATTTAGATATTTTGAACTAATGCATTTCTTGAAAAATAATCACTTAAGAACATATAGTATGAGTTAAATATATACACTAAATCCTAAAATTTTCAACCATGATTTACAATGACTTTTCTATATCCTAATTTACTTTGATGACATGCTTCTTTAAAAATACATGAATATTTTCTAAAGTGACAGACAAATCAAATTTTGATATTAACACAATATCCTATATTGTCTTATTTGAAATAATTGAGTGGGCTATGAAAATCAAAGTACCATCACTTTTCTATTTTTATTGATATTTGTCTTTTCCAATCTAATTTACTTTGCCTGTTTGCATAAGAATAAAAACAATATATGTTCGAATTATGCATATTAGCAAATTCAAAGTTCCCATTTTTATCCATGTAATTGTCCTAATATCTACTATTACTTAAATATACAGCCTAAAACCTAAAACTTTCAACCATTATTTACAATGACTTTTCTATTTTCTAATTTCTAATTTACTTGACTATATGCATGTTTGAAAATTCAAGATTTTTTTTCTAAATGGTTAGTAAAATCATATTATCATATTAACACATTATCACCTTTTATAACATTTTAAATTAATTTGTGTTCCATTAAATGATCAAAGTACCACTAGTCACTTTTTAATTTTTCTATGTATTCCTCTTTCCCAATCAAATTTATATTTATTGCTTGAGTAAGAATAGAAAACAAAAATTTGCTGCAATTGTGCACATTAAAAGAAAATTCCAAGTCCCCATATATCCATGCCATTTTCTTAACATTGAGTATCACTTAAATATTTTCAATCATGATTTACAATAAATTTTCTACTTTCTAATTTACATGGACTATATGCTTCTTTGAAAATTCAATTCAAGGCACTTTTCTTAATGGTTAGTAAAATCGAATTCTCATATTAATGAATTATCTTCTTCATATTATTTTAAATTATTAAACATGTATGGTGAAACTATGCATATTGCAGGTAGGTTCCAAGTCCCCATGTATCCATTCCATTGTCCTAACATCTAATATCACTTAAATATGCACTCTACAACCTAAAATTTTCAACTATGATTTACAATGAATTTTCTATTTCCTAATTTACTTTGACTATATACTTGTTTGAAAATTCAAGAAGTTCTTTTGAGGGGTTAGTAAAATCATATTCTCATATTAATGCATTATCATCTTTCATCATCATATTTTAAATTATTGAGTGTGTCATTCAAATAATAATATCATTATTTTTCTAGTTTCCTTCTCATTTGTTCTTCCCAATATATTTTTCTTTGACTATTTGTATAAGAATCCAAAAAATTTGTGTGGTGCAACTATGCATATTCAAAGTAGAATTCATCTCTCCATCTATCATTGTAATTGTCCCAACATCTAGTATCACATAAATAGACAACCTAAAGACTAAAACTTTCAACCATGATTTACAATAGTTTTTATAAATTTTTGAATTTACTTAGATTATATGCTTGTTTGAAATTCTATAAGTTTTTGTGAAGGGTCAATAAAATTAAATTCTCATAGTAATTTATTATCCTCTTTTGTCTAATTTTAAATTATTGTGTGTGTGTTCAAATGAATGTAGCATGAGTTTTCTATTATTTTGATGGTCCTCTTTCCCAATATAATTTACTTTGATTGTGCATGTTACGAATCCAAATATTTTATATGATACAACTATCATATTAAAGGCAGATTCCAAGTCCCCATCTATCCACACAATTGTCCTAATATCTAGTATCACTTAAATACGTATCTTAAAGCCTAAAATTTTTAACCATAATTTACAATGACTATTCTATTTTCTATATTACTTTCACCATATGATTGTTTGAAAATTCAAGAAGTTTTTGTGAAAGGTTAGTAAAATTAGATTCTCATATTAATGTATTATCCTCTTTTTTCTTATTTTAAATTATTGTGTTGTTCAAATCAACTTACTCTCAATCTTTATTTTTTTCTAGATTCCTCTTTTCTAGTTTGTTTAATTTGACTATTCGCATAAGAGTCCAAATGAAAAAATCAAATCTTAGGTTCCTATCTATTCATGTCATTGTTCTAAAATCTAATATCTCTTAAATATATAGTCCAAAATGTAAAATTTTCAACCATGATTTACAACGACTTTTCTATTTCTAATTTATTATGACTAAATGCTTATTTGAAAATCCAAGAAGCTTTTCCAAAAATGATTTAGAATGGCTTTTCTATTTTCTAATTTATTGTGATTTACAAACATTCCCTTTCTCGGTCTAATTTACTTTTATTTTTTGTCTAAGAATGGAGAAATTTTGTTTGTTGCAATTGTGCATATTAAAAGGAGATTCCAATTCCCCATCTATGCTTACAATTTTTCTAATATCTAGTATCATCTAAATATAGTCTAAGGCCTAAAATTTTCAATGATGACTTACAATCACTTATCTATTTTCTATTTACTTTGGCTATATGCTTGTTTCAAAATCCAAAGAGTTTTTGTGAAGGTTCAGTAAATGAGATTTTCATACTAATGCATAATCTTCTTTTGTCTTATTCTAAATTATTGAATGTGTGATTCAAACCAACTTACCATCACTTTTGTATTTTTCTTGGCAGTCCTCTTTCTCAATCTTATTTACTTTGATTGTTTGCATAAAATTTTTTTTTTAAATGTATAATTCAACTGTACATATTAAATGCAGATTCCAAATCCCCATCCATCCATGTCATTCTACCTTAACATCTAGTATCTCTTAAATATACAGCCTAAAACCTAAAATTTTCAATCATGATTCATAATAAATTTTCTATTTTCTAATTTACTATACACTTGTTTGAAAATTCAAGATATTTTTCTCAAAATAAGTAAACTCAAATTCTCATACTAATGCATTATTCTCTGTAATCTTGTTTTAAATTTACTAAATGTACGGTTCATATCAAACAACCATCACTTTTCTATTTTCCTAAACTTTGAGCTTTCCCTATCTAAATTATTTTGATTGTTTACATATAAATCCAAAAATTTAATATGATACAACCGTGCACATTAAAGGTAGATTCCAATTTCCCATGTGTCCATATCACTCAGATGTTTACTACACGAATTTCTTTCAAATCTCCATTTTCTTCAGGTCTTCCACTGCCCCCACACAGAATATCTTAATTTTCTGTATAGACTTTGAAATGTGTTATCCGACTTCTTTCTACATTCACCATGTTTCGATAAAACATAAGTTATTTAGAATTTGTGCACACAAACATAATGTTTGTTTTCACGTTTCTTTCAACAAAGGAAAAATTGTGCACCACTAAATATTCCTCTTCATCTGAACCATGTGATTAGATTTTTTTCCCCTGAAAATGAATTGTCCTACACTTTGGGGACAATTGCATGCAAGTTGTCAAGCTAATAGAGGGAGAATAAAATATCAATTCTATATTCAAACCACAGATTACAAGGGAACACAATTTTTTATAATAATTTAATAATAATTTAAAGTTTAATTTAATTTACATTAGGTAGTTGGATTACTAAATGATTAATGATTGTGTTGATAGAAAAGAAAACCGAAAATTTTACTTCCAAAAATAATATACAATCTATTGTTGATATTAGGCAAAAAGTGATCATTTATATATATAAAATTAATATTCATGATTTGGTGAGTGTTTAGAACTTTCTATGATTGAAAATCTTAAGCGTCTGGAATTCGAACCAAAATATTTTGGTCTTAAAAATATTGAGAACTTAATGTACCTATTATTGTGAATGCCTCTTTGCTTCCCTTACTATTACTCTCACCTACTCTCTATGAAATACAATTGAAAACAATTCATCACATACACTCAAACTCCTCTTCCTCATCATTTCTTCATATCTTAAAAATAATGGGAAAGATATTCTAATGGTGGTTGAGCTTTTCATGAACCTCCATTAATTTCAAATATAAATCATGACATTAGCATTCATTGTTGGCACATAACTTTATCCGGAACGCATCGTGTCCATGCTTCTTCCACTTTCTAATGACATATGAATGGACTTTTTTTATCTATTCTATATGATATTCCATAGTTCTAGGACAATTGAATATGAGTTGTCAAGAAAATAGAAGCATAACAAAAAAAAAACTATAATCAAATAAATGTAAATAACAAGTGCATTAATTAATTTAGTTTAATTTAATTAGTTAAAACATAAATGATTAATAATTATTTTAATTAAATAAGATGTTAAGATTACTTTAAAAAATAATAATAAGAAATATTATACTAATAATAATAGAATGCAGTTGTTAAGGTATAGAAAATTATTATTAGTTGTTGCAAATCGGGAATTAAAGAGATTTAAAAGAAGAACAAGATTACATGAATATGACAAAAATTGACCAAATGTATTAGCTTATGAGTACATATAAATAGGAAGTAGAAAAGGCACCTGATCTCTATGGAATGAGGATAGGACTCCTCAAACATGGAGTGGTGGTGGGTTTCCTACAACAAAGGTAGCATGAGGTGTCAAATTTGAGTCCACACCTCTCTAACAACTCCTAATCGACTTAACATCTTGCATGGACAAGTGTCAAGTGTAAATGCACAACTAAGAAGGCTTAATAAGCCTAAGTGTAGACTATACACTAACACCCCCCTTTAAGAATAATGTAGGAGGACAATAAGAAAAATGTGTCCTGGCTACTAGCTTGGTGAGGTACCCATTTACAGTGAAATCTCTGATAAAAAAAGTAAGAAAGAAAACCCAATGGGAAAAAAAATTCCTCCAAAAAGAGATGATAAAACAATGAATGCACGAATGAAGAAGATATGTCATAGAAGAAAGGACCGTTTAGAAACCTTCAAGAGCTACTTTTATGCACAAGTACAATGAATGTTCCCTTTACATGAGAGAAATGGGAGACTATTCAACCAACCATAATGTGATGTCTATAGATGCTTGACATTAGACGTTGAAGATGATTAATACTCGCTAAAAAAACACCATAATTGTGTGCAAGATGATTTCTCATTCTGGATGTGTAGGAAGTGATATAGCTATCTTTGAAGTTTGCACATGATCCAAAGACAAAACCTTATCATACTAGTTTCCAAACTTGTAGTTCTAAAAAATAGTATGCAAATTTTCTTGCAAGGAATCATGCATGCTCTCTGTGAAGCATTTCTAGATTCATAAGTAGCATCAAGTTAGGAGATCACAATTCTTATGATATGACTATATTGTACATCCCCATAATGCTCAAGAAGCAATGGAAGTGTTCATAACAGAACTCATGATAACCCCCTTGATTTAACGACCCCCTTGTTTTTGGCACTATATAGAAGGAGTGTTTTGTAACCAAATCCAAAAAAACACATAAATTGGCACTTTATAATGAGAGCGCATGAATGTGTCCATTGGATTAGTGGAAAAAAACATGCACTTTTGCAAAAAATAGCACTGAATTTTGAGCAGGTAGGCAAACGTTATGAGCAAAACAATTTTTTGTCTTATTACAAAATTAACCTCCTCCAATATTAAAAAAAACAAATCCAATTTGAGAAAATTTAGCAAAATTTGGAGCACAATAAGCCCCCAAGGTTTGGAAAGAACCAGATGCTAAAACACCATGCGATTGTTATCGAGCTATGTGTTGAAGGAAGCATAGGTCATCTTGGTGCTTGTGCTTCGTTCTGTGCATGGCTAATGGTTGTTCAACTTCATGATTTTATTTAGTAATTATGTTTTTGTTATGATAGGTGTTCTTCTATCACCCATATATGTTCAAAATGTTGTCCCTCAACATGTCATCTATTGGAGTGTTGTAGATATAGATGCATGATTTAATTTAAAACTTGAGTTTATTCATATGTAATATAATATTTGATGCTCTGCAAAAAGGATTAGAAAATCTGTTTGATGGCAACACACACGAGCACAAGAAACAAACGTTAGTGTTAGCAACAAAAGATTATCCTAAACAGGCATATCAAGAGAGATATTAAGCATGAAATAGAAAGCATATAAACATAGAATAAAATAGCTAATCAAGATGCTCATAGTTGCTCCTCCCTTGTTCCTCTCCTCTCCAAGTCCCAAATGAGTGTAGCTCTCAGCTTTTAGCACTAGCCATGGATGCCATATGGAGATTCAAGATGGTTGACTATGATAAGAAAATACTATGCAAGAGTAGATAGTGATGCTATGAAAAAGCTCTA
Source organism: Cryptomeria japonica (assembly GCF_030272615.1). Lineage (NCBI taxonomy): Eukaryota > Viridiplantae > Streptophyta > Pinopsida > Cupressales > Cupressaceae > Cryptomeria > Cryptomeria japonica. Next base: position 751,446,228 of record NC_081407.1, on the reverse strand, counting down.
TGCTAATGCCAGTATAACAACAATACTCTAAAATGCTTCCCTTTTGCTTGAGGAGAAGGGTTCTATTTATAGAAGAAATGGGGAAATGAAGGGTTAAGATTGAATGGTTTAATCAAGGGCCAAGTTTGAAAGTTGGGGATCCATGTGCACAATTGGCACCAATAAAATGGTGACAAGTGTCAACATAGGATTGGGTTGAGAGAAGAGGTTGGAGGCATTAAAGGCCTGAGAAGACCTCATGGTTATCTAGAGGCTAAGGGTCAAGTCCAAATTAAGATTACCCACTGGATTAAGAGTTAATCCAAGGATAAACCTTTGTGCAAATGTTTAAGAGATAATCATGGTCAAAGCATTAATGGCCTGATGAGACCTATGGGTTGGGTAGAGGTTGAGTCAAAACAAATGTTTTAACCATGTGGGAGGGTTTGAGGTAACCATTAATGGTTATTGGAGACTTTGGGGATTAAGTGGTTGAAGGTTGAAAGCCTTCAATGGTTATCAAAGACTTTGAGCCATTTAGTGGTTGAAGGTTGAAAGCCTTTAATGGTTATCAAAGACTTTGAGGGTTTGAGAAGTGACTTACCTTTTGCTTAGGAATGTGACAAAGTTTAGAGAAGGGGTTAGGTTATTTAGAAGTGATTAAAAAATTCTAGAAGGGGTTTAGGCATGCAAGTGGATTTTGTAGGAAAATGCAAGTGGGAGGAATTTTGGTATTTTCAATTAAAATAAAATCATTTGTTTCAATTAAATGGTGTAATTTGCATTTGGATAAATATTCAAATAAATATTAATTTATTTAAATAAGAAAAATGAAGATAAAGCATTAAAATGCTTGAAGACTTTGAGGGAAACCATTAAAGGTTTGAAGACTTTAAGGAAAACCATTAAAGTCTTAAGAAGACTTTAAGGGAAGCCATTAAGTTTGAAGACTTTAAAGCCATCAAGTTTGAAGACTTTAAGGGAAACCATTAAAGGCTTAAGAAGACTATAGAAGGAAGCCATCAAGTTTGAAGACTTTAAAGCCATCAAGTTTGAAGACTTTAAGGGAAACCATTAAAGGTTTCAAGTGGGTGAGGATAAATAGGATTTTAAATAATCAATTTATTTAAAATAGTTGTGCAACTTGCTTTTGTAGGAAAATACAAGTGGGTGGAGGATAAAGGTGATTTAAATAAATTATTTTTTTAAAATAATTGTGCAACTTGCATTTGTAGGAAAATGCAAGTGGGTAGAGGATAAAGGTGATTTAAATAAATGTTAATTTATTTAAATGTGAGAGGTGGGATTTTGGGGGATTTAAATAAATATTAATTTATTTAAATGTGAGAGAATATTTAATTAAATAAATATGATTTATTTATTTAATTAATGGTCTGAATTTGGTTAAGTGAATTAAATCAAATAAATTGAATAATTTATTTAATTAATAGGAGAAGAGGGTTAAGATGAATTAATTAAATATTAATTTAATTAATTATTAATTGATGGTTAAATAATCAAATAAATACTAAGTATTCATTTAATTAAGTGGACATATTTATGTGACTACAATATTTATGCGCTAATTAAACATGATTATGATATTGTGATGTTTTAGTACTTTGAGATAGATATCGTTTGTTATTACTTTAGCATCTTAATGGCCTTAAAGCCTCACAAAATGGTTACAAGAGAGAGCAACAAAACAACCTTGGGCATCACACATCCAGGGACCCAACATAGAACAAAGAAGCTAGCATTAAAAGTAATTAAAAACATACAGGCTAAAGAATCAACCCATCGTAAACCTACCATATTGTCGCCAACAAGAAGTAATAGGACTAGCAGATAACTGAGTAAAGTAGATAGTAACAACAATTCCCAGATTCAAGTTTAATAATAGTAGTCTTAATGGGTTCACGGGCCCATAAACCATAAGTCTAGAGAATCCATAAACTAATTTAACTACTATAACTATCTAAAACTATATTCCTATCAAAAAGCAACATCATAGTCACTCTACCCAGACAACAACCTAATTGTCGCTGATGAGATTCTAGTTAATGTATCAACCCAAATAAATCTTTGAACTAATTAGCTGGGCATATTAAGACTAAATATTTTCCAATGCCTTTTGATGAAACTTGGACATAAGAGAAGGGGAAAGTTGAAATCTAGGAGTGCCGCCCAACAATTTGTACATATCAACAATTGTTGTGGAGATATTTTGGCTTATATCCTTTCCAAGGAGATCAGCCAACACAAACACCAACAGATTGTCTTGTTGCATGAAGGACAAGAAAGGTTGGCCTCACAACACAAATAGACAACACCATAAAAATTTGTCACAGAGAAAAAAACTCGAGCACGAGAAATGTGGATTTCAGTGGGGAGTTCCTCACCAGATATGTAGCCTATTGGCTAATTATAAGTACGATTGCTATAACGACTATTGGACCCTCGATCAAATTAAACATTTAATGGAGCTACGATCCTCATCATTACAGTTAATAGAGCCTTGTCACCAAAGTCATATGAAAACAATTTTTTCATTTTTCTTTCACCGAGTATGTCTGTCAGCAAATTCTTGGACATCGATGAACGTAAATTTCATAAGGGTCCTTACAATATAATCTATCAACTAAATATGTATACGTTATATTTCTTCAAAATAAAATAATTATTAATATAAATATTTATAAATTCAAATTTAAAAAAAAAAAAGAAAGAATCTACACAAATGTTTTAAAACACATCATTATGAAATTTAATATTCTTATTTCCATTGTCTCTCAGATAATTAACCTGCCTCTGGAAAACAGGAAGTTCAGGAATGCCTTTAATGACTACATATCACTCATTGTTATTACGCATGCACGCCATCGTTTCCGACTACCAAAATTGTAAAAACTCTATTTTGGTTTCATTGTCATTCATTCAATCTTCATCGTTTCCCACTACCTACAAATTAAACAGTGTGAAAGAAAAAATCTCCACACATTTATTTAGCGTGCGAGAACATATCTTTAGAGTAGACTTATGTTTACGTCAAGATATCATCGACTGTGGAAATATGTTGACTGTTACAACGTATACTTTGTTAACCGTTTCACAGCTTTTCAAATCACAGCATTTGTCATTATTCGAGACTTTGATCAACGTCATGACTTTGATCACTTCCTTCATCAAATTTAATCATCCATTACTATTTATTCACTTAAGAAATTTTATAGTGATTTTAATATATTATTTACTATTCTAAAAGTGTAATTTACTATATTTATTACAGCACATAATTATTTTATAAATTTATAATATTTATGATTGATTTGTGGACTTTTCTTAGATAAATCTATTAAAGATAGCTTTACAAGTTTATCATCCAACATAACACTATTTTGATCTTGTTGGTACATTGATATACATATGTCTCACTAATCCAAAAGAGATCCAGAGCTATCTTTTGAACCTACAAACTAAAGTTGTCCTCACCCACTTCACCATCCTCTAATCTACCGCTATCTATCTCAAAATTGAAAGACCACTCCACCTCTAATTCATCTAAGACCCTTATATTTTCCTTCATAAATTCAATTAACCACATTGAACAAAGATTGCATGCATTGTCATAGTATCCTAGAACTTGACTTTGAAGTGCCCCCGTGACCCAGTATACTATGGATTAATGAGTTTCTTGTAAACCTAACTAAGAAGGAACCCTAATCCTAGAACATAATCACATATCACCACCTTTAACCCACAATACCTTTGAGGGTTTTATGAAATTCTTTGCAATCACACAAATTATCTCTTTAGATTCTCCTTACTCCAAAAGGAACCCTATAAATATTGAGGGCACATCTAAATAAATTTGATATTGATGGGTTGAAAAAGGAAAGAACCTCCCAACACCATGTCCACTGCATGGAGCACCATCACTATTTTAAAATTAAACACTTATGTCAATCACAATTCAGTCACCCATCACTAAAATGTTACTTTCATTTATTGGCCTTCAAGTGAATTGTTGAATCTATACCACCATAAGAAAATGCCCATTCATAGTCCATACAAAAAGGTTAAAATTAATCCTAGTGGCCAAGTAGGAGTAATGTTTCTATATCAAACCTTACAATTCTCAATTCATCCAATGCACCTTACTCTTATGCGATTAATTTTATTTATATCATAGATAAAAGAATGACTGTTAAAATTTAAGAGTGGTAGGATTAAACAAGTTCGCTTCTACAAAGAATGATATGGCATGCTATAATATAACATATTAGATTTTATCATTTCATGTGTGTAATGTAATATTTCTAGGTTTTTTCTTCTCATGTTTTTTCTTCCATTACAATTTATCCCAATACACATTTTCTATCTTTTCATAGTGTTTTTTTGTCTTAACATTTTTAAATTAGAAAAAAATAATTACACATAGATTACATTGTTATGATCCATTAGGTCTCACTAGTCCTATATTTCTTATTAACTATGCCCTCTTGTTGTCTTCATGTTTTTCAAAGAGTTTCTTTTTTTAAAGTCTTTTATAAATTTAGTCATTAAGTTATTTTTCACTTTGGTATCTTCATCCTAGATTCAATGAATGATGCCATCTTAAAATTCATGGAATAAGTATATGTGTTGTCAAAATTAAGTCTCAAAAGTCTTTTCTTGAAATCAAATTTTAAAAGTTTATAAAGACTAAATGAATTCTGAAGGAAAAATATTGGGCATTCATAGAAAATGTAATATATAAGTCTATCAATATCTACATTAATTGTTGTCATTGCATGGAATGAAATGATTCTATCAAATAATATGATGATATTAGTGGTACTTCAACGATCACTGAGATAATTTCATCCAATGAGAATATCAAGATAATTACAATTTATATCACTTTAAATAAGGTTAATTTTTATAATCCTTCAACTTTCACCAACCCTATTAGAAAAAATATCCTCCACACATTCCACCCCTCAATCAACACCAAATAAATCATAAAGTATGTAAATAAAATGCTCCAAAGTAAATTCATATCTAAATTAATACCAAAATCAAGTAAAGAATATGTATAGTTTACTATGAAAATAATATTATTCACATATTCTAAAAAATAGCACAGGGAGGGATTAAAAAAGAAGACTACGAGTTTTCACAGTTCACAGGGGCAATCATGGGAGAAGAAAACTAATAATTTTTGCCAGCTAATAACCAATTGAACATCCAATAAATGGTAGTTATAATGGAGCCAAGAGTTTCATTGGGAAATACATGGACCCAAATTTTCCTTAATTTGTCACTGGAGCAAACAGGATTCCACTCGAAATGGGTGGATGGAATGCAATGTAGAATGTCAGGAAACACTTAGTATCTATCCCTAATAGTAGAAAGGATGACAATAAGGAAGAATGAGCAAAACAAAAGAACCATCAACAAAATGCCAATAAAGGAAATTGGAAAGTGTTGAATAAATCTAGAATCAAAGCTTTTGTAGTATTCTTCCTTGACTTTTCTTTTGATTTATGCATCGATAGACCTATATATTCTTATGTGATATTTTTATTCATAATTATGACTCTATCTATATGATTAGATGCTATGGATGATGATAGACCTTTCATAGTGACATATGTTACATGATTATTTATATGGATGATTGACACATCTTGGATCATGATGATGATGGATTTACTTGATGATCTTATATGTGCTCATGTTTCATGATGGATTCATATTTCTTTTGGGATTTTGATGATATTTTTATTATGCTAACCCTATTCTTTGATTAAGATGATTGAGTTGATGATATATAATGATTGTGATTATCTTCTAGTGTCTTCATGATAAGGATGATGTCATACCACTCATCATGAGCATGATACAATGTTATGATTCTCTATCACTTGTAAGATTATTTGTGATATGTGTACAAAAAGCTCAGTGTGGAAACCACTCTCCTAACGTCAATTCAGAGGGGAATTAAGGAAATGTGTATTTAAATTAAAATCATAAAGCATCAAGATGCGTACTAATGAATAAACATAATAAACGCACAATTATAACAGAAAAGAGACACCAGATTTACATGGGAAAACCATTATGAGAGAAAACCCACCACCAAAGAAAGATCACTTTGTTCACAATAAACAAGAGATTACAATAAAGTTTTTGATTCTTCCTTCTAGGGTATTTGTTCTCATACTTTAAAATCAAACTCACAGGACAAAACAATATAGTCATTCAATCTACAAAATAAAGACCACACACACATCCTATAGTATCATGGTACACACTTTGTTCATCCATCGACCACATTGTGTTCACAGGATCAACCATCTGTTCACTTGCCAGGAATCCCAACCATTCTATGTTCACAAGATCAACTATCTATTCAACTATTTAGGAGCTCAACTGTCGATCACTCTATGCTCATGGGATTACATTATCCCACATTCATCTGGATCACGAGTCATTAGTTATTAAAATACAAAAGCTCAACTCTTTTAACCATCCATGAGGAAACCTTTTGACTGCTGACCCATTTGAACACCCATGACCTCCAAACACTCATTGACATAACTCCCATTGGCCTGACCCTTCACATCATTATAGCACACTCCAATAGGCCAAGTCACATGAACATGACCTCCATCAACCTTACCCCTTGCATTAGCATAACTCTCTCTGATTAGCCAATTTGCCCAACATAATCATCATTAGCTCAACTTCATGCATCGGCCTAACACTGTCAGACCAGCCAAGTCTTACCAACATGATCCTTGCATCGGCATAACTCTCTTGGATCAGTGAAGTCTCACCAACATGATCATCATTAGCCTGACTCTATTTGACTAGAACAAATGTAAAAAAGTCAAATGAATTCGAGGCACAAAATCGAACAAAATCCCACTTGACAAGGAATTCACTAGACTACCAATCACTTTCAGACATCATTGAGAACTATGGGTGCCAAGACCCATCGAATCTACACACCATTTGAACTTAGTTGTGCTCAAAGGTTTTGTCAATGCATCTACAACATTTTCTAGAGTGTCTACCTTGTTCAGATTCACCTTTCCATCCTCCATCATGTCAAGAACAAAGTGATATTGCACATCAATGTGTTTTGTCCTGACATGGAAAATAGGATTTTTTTCTAAATAAATCACACTCTAACCATCACAATTGTAAAGTAAAAAATTGAGATCTTAGCCAATTCTCCATATGGAAAGGAGGATTCACTAAACTCAATTTTCACTAGGAGAAACTTTACATTCGAAAGAGGACATTGAATCTACTAGATGCAATCCCAAAGGATACAATGATTGATACTAAGTGTTGGCATTGTGTTGTTATTGATGTCAACCGGTATAGGATGGAAAGCGATATGGGAGATTGATCAGTAGTGTTGTCATTGATGCATACCAAAAATGGTGTCATTGATGTCAACCAACATAGCAGGTCACTTGTAAGGAAGAGACTGTCGTTTAGCATAATGATCATTGGAGTCACCGGTACACAAGTTAGTGTTGACTTGTGTTAAAGACATATATTGGAGACCGGTATGGTATAACAACCTATAAGTAATATGTTGGCAGTGCATTGTTGCCAACCGGCAAGTGAGCAAGTAGGGTGAGCTAATGAAGAAGTGGCAACCGATATGTTGTTGGATGTTTGGATGTGGAACAACAGGACTCCCACAGGATAAAGATGTAGTCACCGAATTAAGAAGATATCACAGGGTGAAGAGAAGACTGACAGTGAGTGTGCCCTACCGGAGCATATGTTCTTGTTTGAAGATATGTCTACTCAAACAAGGATGCCATATTGGTGCAATGCTAGTTGCAAATGATAAGGATCCACTCCCATCGGTAAGTGGAGCTTATCTCCTATTATGCATGGAATGCATCATAGTCCTCTGAGATAATACAAAAGAGTAGAAGGCAGGTGATTGAAGGCTCACACTGGATCAACTCGTGAAACACTAAGTTCCCTTAGGTGCATGAAATTAGAGATGTGTACTAGATTTGCAAGGGAAGACATCAAGAGTTGCTGGTATAGAGAAGGAAGGATAGGTTTGTCACTTTGACAAACCAGTTGATAGGTGAATCGATCTATTGATGAAGAAGTAAAAGTTGAAGCAGTTGTAGACAAAGAGTGCAATCAGATTGAAGATGGAGAAAGGTGTTTCCATAGATTTAGACAGATGGAGATTGTTGAAGGTTGATCACATGGTGTCATCAAGGTGGTTACCGATAAGTATGTCCATCGATAAAGCTTACAAGGTGCAAAAGTGAAAGGGTCCCATTTGTTGAACATGTGCATGAGGTAGCTTGGCAAGTGTGATGACCGATAAGGGTGTCCCACTAGAAGAGAAGGAAAGTACAAGTTTGAAGGAAAACTGACTAGGGTAGAACTAACAGGGTTAAAGAATCAGTAGATGAACTTGATTGTCGATGACCTTGTCTGGACCAACATAGAAGACTTAGCAGAGGTGGATGCCAACAAAGTTGACACATAGGAGACAGGTGTCATGCATACTGTGGTCGGTGAAGTGTTGTCAGTTAGGTAGGTGGTGACCGATCAACATTAAAGTCGATAGCATGAATCACGGGTCAAGAGAAGAAGGGTGTGGCTTGAGACTGACCAGAGGACAGAGATCTGACTTGTGGCTTCATGATCGAGGTCGAGTGTCTAGGTATTGATCAGGGTAGGTGATGATATCAACGTGATTGCTTCATGGTGTTTTGACAAGTGCAGGTTGTTGTGTTTGCTAAAAATAGCAAACGTGTTCTAGATGCAACATGATCGACAGTGATAGATGATCCATTGCAGGTGGTTGATCTCTGGAAAGAGATCTTATTGGATTTGGTTTGCCTTGAAGTTGATGAAGGAACCCTAGTGTGCCTTAATTTTGAATGTCGGTCATGGTGGGAAAACTCAGGTATAAATATGCAGATCTAAGACCAAATATGTTGCTACTACATGAGAGAGTAAAGTCATTGAAGGGAGTAAAACTAAGATAGTTAATTAGTCAAATGCTCATTAATAATCATAGAGGAGACTGAGTGTGTGATATAAAACTGGTTAAAAGAGTCCAACCAATGAGGGTAAGGTAACCGATAGACTGTCATTGAGTGTGACAGTGAAGTGCACCGGTGGTGATTGAACCGACAAAGAATATTGCAGAGAAGAGAAGAGTAGAGTGAGAATCTATGAAGATCTGGTATGCTGAGAACCTATAGTGATCAGATAGCAAAGAACTACCAGAGTGAAGAAAATCAGTGGTGGCTATCAATAGTGTGTTAGAGAGAGAAGATAACCGACAAAGAGAAGAACACTGATAGAGAAGAGGTAGAGGCTGAACCGGTAAGGTTGCAACAAAGAAGAAATATTGCAGTGGTTACAAAACTCATTTGTAATTGAGAGATTACTTTTATATTTACTTTATGATCTTGTAATCACTGAGTTGGAGCTCATTGTAGGGGTTGGTACTCCTTGGGTTGGTGCCCTAAAGTAGGGGTGGTGCTCATTCGGTTGGTGCCCTAAATGTTGTAACTGAATGTTTCATTGTGAGGCTGGATTGGAGCAGTAGGCTCCAGCAACATTTCTCACTGAGGTTTTTCCCATGTTAGGTTTTCCTCGTACATCTAGTGTTATGTGATGTCCCTTTTGTGTTAGGTTGCATTTGTGCCATCTTCCTATCTATCCGGTATGTGTTCTTTATGTTAGATTTGCTAACCAGTATATACACATAAGACATAAAAGGGTAAAGTTTGGAAATCACTGATTCACCCCCCACTCTCAATGGCATCTTGTGTTCAACAATTGGTATCAAAGCCTAGGTTCCTAGTTGATAAGCTTTCTCTAGCTTGGGTAGTTTTTGGTATTTGAACATAATGGTTAATTTAGTATCACCCCTACTCCAGTGTTTGATGGTTCAAAATTTTCTATTTGGAGTCATAGGATGGAAGTCTACCTGTACTCCCTTGGGTTTGATGTATGGATATCAATAGTAAAAGGCTACCCTATTAATGTCAGTCCTCCCACCGATCCTAAAGCAGAAAGAAGAAATTAATGTAGTGTTGAAGCCATAAATGCTATACTTAGTGGGCTATCTAGTGATGTCTCCTCACAGGTGGACAAATGCAGATCAACAAAAAGCCTATGGGACATATTGAAGAAACTTTATGGAAATGAACCTTGTATTGCAGAACCAATTTGTGGAAGCAAGAAAAGAAATGAAACACGTGTCTGCAGATGATGGAGGCAAACCTATTAGCAGTAACATAAATGATGAAGAGGAAACTCACCTCTTAATGCCTCAAGAGATAGAATATGAGAGGCACACATGTGAGAGTGATCATGCAGATCACTCCTACCTACAAGATGTGTTTCACAGGTACAGTGAAGATGAAGTTGAGGTAGATCTAGAAGGAGAACTTGTAAGTGCACTTGAGGAGCTTAGTGGAGTGAGAAATGAATAAAAGTTATTCAAGAATTCTGCTATTATGGAACAAAACTGGTTAATCATATGCCTTGAAGAATCTGAGAGATCTATCTCAGAGTTGAAGACTCAACAAGAAGACACCTAGGAATACAGGTGTAAAGATCTAGCATCTGAGCTAGAGGAAAAGGACAAAGAATATCAGCAACTAGAAGGAGATATGGACAATGTCCGAAGTGACCTTGAGAAGTGTCAGGATGAGCTCAAGCTAAGAATCTGGTATGATGGAAGCAGTAATGCCTTGGACAAAATGTTGAAGAAGCAAAGCATTCCAAGGATACTAGAGGCTTAGGTTGTGGTGTCGGTGAATGCTCCACTAGTGAGAATGTCTCCCACAAGGGCATTCAATTTATCTCATCTAATGGAGATAACAAAGCATAAACCTTCACTGTCTGGAATACTCCTAGGAAGAAGGTCAATCTAACCACAACCGGTGAAGATATGAGGAAGAAGAGCAGTGCTGCTGCAAGGAGAAACAATGCAGATCCCAAAGGAAAAGGAAATATGGGAGAAGGAAGCTTCACCAGAAGAAAGAACAAAAGAAGACAACATAGAAGACCTCCTACTGGTAGAACACAATGAAATGCTACCACCCACAGGACAAAGCAAGTGTGGGAAAAGAAGGTATCAAATGGAAGAACTGGAAAAAGTGAACAACCCAGGATCCATCCCCAGAGAAGCACATATGGAGATACTAAACCGGTAATATCTCCTCATGAATGACATAATAAATTTTTAATTCATTTTCCATAGACAACTCAACTGGTATAAAGTGAAGGTTAGAGCTCCGGTTTAGAACTTGATAGGAAAAGATGACCTAAGATGCATGGCTTAGGGGGAGTTGATAGCCATATCTTTTGATTGTTATCCGACATACTAGACACAGGGAGATTGTAAGTGTCTATGGTTGTACTGGTATGATTGAGACTTTGGGATGTGCTCATCGATCCTTGTTTGTGAGGTATTTCAATGTCTATCTAATTTGTAGTTTATTGAAATCATAACTGGACCACCAGGAGAGTTGTCTGCAAAGAGGGAGAGTTATCTACATAGCAGAACATGCATTTTCTATAGGAGAAGTTACAAATGTTATTAGTGTTAGCTTAAACACTTGGTATCAACAAATTGGGGTCAGAATAACTTCTGCATATCAAAAGGATATGATGTAGTTTGATCGACAAACCCCCATCTCAAGTGTTGCAGATTGAGAGGGTACAAAGTATGATGGTCTAAAGAGGAGAAGCATCCGGTAGAGGAAAAGGGGGAGAGAAAAATCTGCCTATCTAATGTAGAGACAAGGAAGAGAGAAACCCTGTCAGGATCCTTTGCCATTGTTGTCAAAGGGGGATAAGTAATCTACAATATAACAAATACTACATGTGTTGACATCAATGCCAAAGGGGGACATTGTTGGCATTGTGTTGTCATTGATGTCAAGCAGTATAGGATGGAGACCGGTATGGGAGATTGATGAGTAATATTGTCATTGATGCATATAGGAAATGGTGTCATTGATGTCAATCAGCATAGCATGTCACTAGTAAGGAAGAGAATGTCATCTAGCATAATGATCATTGGAGTCACCAGTACACAAGTTAGTGTTGACTTGTGCTAAAGACATGTATTGGAGACTGGTATGGTATAACAAGTGGTAAGTGATATGTTGGCAGTGCGTTGTTGCCAACCGGTAAGTGAGCAAGCAGGGTGAGCTAGTGAAGAAGTGGCAATCGATATGATGTTGGATGTTTGGATGTGCAACAATAGGACTCCCATCAGATAAAGATGCAGTCACCAAATGAAGAAGATATCACACGGTGAAGAGAAGAATGACAATGAGTGTGGCCAACCGGATCATATGTGCCTATTTGAAGATAGGCCTACTCAAATAGGGATGCCATATTGGTGCAATGCCAGATGTAGATGACAAGGATCCACTCCCACTTGTAAGTGGAGCTTATCTCCTAATATGCATGGAATGCATCACAGTCCTCTGAGATAAGACCGAAGAGTAGAAGACAGGTGATTGAAGGCTCGTACTCGATCAACCATTGAAACACTAAGTTGCCTTAGGTGCATGAAATCAGAGATGTGCACCACATCAATAAGGGGAGACATGATGAGTTGCCAATATAGAGAAGGAAGGATAGTTTTATCACTTTGACAAACTAGTTGATAGGAGAACCGGTCTATTGATGAAGAAGGCAAAGTTGAAGCAGTTGCAAAAAGAGAGTGCAATCGAGTTGAATATGGAGAAAGGTGTTTCTATAGATGTAGACAGATGGATATTGTTGAAGGTTGATGACATGGTGTCATCAAGGCGGTTACTGGTAAAGCTGACAAGGTGTAGAAGTGAAAGGCTCCCATCTGTTGAAGATGTGGATGAGGTGGCTTGTCAAGTGTGATGATTGGTAAGGGTGTCCCACCAAAAGGGAAATAAAGTACAAGTTTGAAGGCAGACTAGTTAGGCTAGAACCGAATAGGTTAGAGAATTGGTAGATGAACCTGGTTATGTGGTTGGTCGATGATCTTGTCTGGACTAACACATAAGACTTAGCAGAGGTGGATGCCAACAAATTTGACACACATGAGATAGGTGCCATGCATATTATGGTCGGTGAAGTGTTGTTAGTTAGGTAGGTGGTGACTGGTCGATATTAAAGTCAATAGCATGAATCACGAGTGGAGAATAGGAGGGTGTGGCTCAAGACTGGTCAGAGAAAAAAGATCTGACTTGTGGCTTCATGATTGAGGTCGAGTGTCCAGGTGCTAATTAGGGTAGGTGAATCTATATGCATGATTGCTTCATGGTATTTTGACAAGTGCAGGTTGTCGTGTTTGCTAAAAAAAGCAAACGTGTTTAAGACGCAGCATGATTGGCAGTGATAGATGATCCATTGTAGGTGGTTGATCTCTTAAAGGAGATCTGATTGGATTTGGTTTGCCTCGAGGTCAATGAAGAAACCCTAGCATGCCAGAAGCTTGAATATCATTTATGGAGAGAAAACTCAAGTATAAATATGTAGATCAAAGGCCAGATCTGATGCAGCTACATGAGAGAGTAAAGTTGGTGAAGGGAGTAAAAACTAGACAGTTAATCAGTCAAATTCTCATTTACAATCATAGAGGAGACTGAGTGTGTGAGAGAAAAATGGCTAGAAGAGTCCAACCAACGAGGGTAAGGTAACTATTAGACTATCATTGAGTCTGATAGTGAAGTGCACTGTTGGTGATTGAACTAACAAAGAAGATTTTAGAGAGGAGAAGAGCAGAGTGAGAATCTATGAAGATCTAGTAAGATGAGAACCTATAGTGATTAGATAGTAGAGAACTGGCAGAGTGAAGAAGATTGGTGGTGGCTAGCAACAATGTATTAGAGAGAGCAGAGTACCAATAGAGAAGAGATATAAGCTGAACCGGTAAGGTTGCAGTAAAGAAGAAAGATTGTAGAGGTTACAAAACTCATTTGTAACAGGGAGATTAATTTTGTATTTATTATATGATCTTGTAATCAATGATTTGGAGCTTAGTTTAGGGGTTGGTGCTCCTTGGGTTGGTGTCCTAAATGTTATAACTAAATGTTTCATTGTGAGGTTGGATTGGAGTAGTAGACTCCAGCAGCATTTCTCACCAAGGTTTTTTCCATGTTCGATTTTCCTCAGACATCTGACATTATGTGATGTCCCTTTTTTGTGTGGTTGCCTTTTTTCCATCCTCCTATCTAACCGATATGTGTGCTTTATGTTGGATCTGCTAACTAGTATATACACATAGGATAGAAAAGGGTAAAGTCTGGAAATCACTAATTCACTCCCCCTCACCCCTCTTAGTGGCATCTTGTTTTCAACACTAAGTATATTGGTTGAAATTAAAATTAATCTAGCCCTCTTTTGTAAGTTGAATAAATAAAGTGTTGGAATTGTAGACAAATAGGTGGAAATGATTAGCTAAAAATTTAGGATTCCATTGTGCACCTGGATCTGAGTAGTTTGAGATGATTTAGAGCTACTCAGTGAAATATGACAAAAGTTTCAAGGACCATGTGTCTGGATAGGGGAGCCCTCCTATCGGTCCTCCTAACTTTTCATGCATCGAAAAGGGTTTTCCCATGTATAATTGTGCACCTATTTCCTGCACATAGAAAGAAGAAGAAAGGGGTTGGGAATAGGGGTTTGCCTAAGTCAAACCCCGATTTGGAATCAACCTTGAATGAAATACTGCAAATGCTTGAAATAAATGATGGAAAGGTATACCTTCACATCTATAATAGATGATGATGATTATTTTCTTCTTAGACATAATCAGATATGTTGTATGAAATGGCATAAACATGATGAAAGCCTAACACACAAACATGCTTGCAAATGAATGAAGTAATGCTCCTCCAATGGATAGATGAAGAATATGCAGCCTTGAAAAATAAATTATTATGAATGCTTGAGCGCTTGAGATCCAATTCTACCATGATGAATGTATAATGATCTCATTCTTGTATCTCAAAATGAGAGGGGAAGACCTACTTATATACATTCCTATTGTTAAATATTTAATTTTCTGACAGAGGTAGACATAGGGGATAATTTCTCACTTACATATGAGATAAGTCCAAGGGAGAAGGGCCAAGATAGGTACCCTTTAGGGGACCCCAAGGTGCCATGCCCTAGTCCTGCCCTATTTTGGGATAGGATCAAGGTGGCCATGCAAAGTGCAAGGTGAAAATGAAGTCTGGTTGCATAGGTGAGACAAAAACAGGTCTTGATCAAGCATGACGATGAGATAGATAAGGTGAGGGCTCAAAAGATGGTCAAAATTGCAAGGGGTACAATTTTAGGATGCTACATTCAGCCCCCACTTTAGCGGGAGTATGAGCTTATACAAATACTCACGGTAAATTAGAAGAAAGGGAGATAAAGATGAGGAATGTGGAGCAAAATCATAGAGAATATAAGATACTATTGATTTTGAGGAACTAAGACCCCAATCTTAGGATCTTAACTCACTCAAACATATTCAAGGGCACACAAAACAAGACAAAAAAAAAGATAAACCAAGATAAAAAGGCAAAAAAAAGGATAAGACACAAAGGCACACAAAACCCAAAAGCTAAAGAGCAAAAACAAGACCTCAAGTCAACTAGCTAAATAGACCTCGATATCAAAAAGTCTCAACAACTAGTATCATTCTTAACAATGCCATCTCACAATCATAAATGATCATATAAAATAGAAAAGCAAGCATCATCCATGAACTATCAATAGAAAAACTATGAGTTCATGAGAGGAGGAAGAGAGAGCATCAATACATGCTAGATGTATTTATCAAGGTGATCCATAACAAGAATGATGAGAGATAGCATGGACTACTCACCCCTAGATATTTTTATCTAGGTGATTCATGTGGGAGGAGAGTAAGAATAGTCTAGCTAGCTCCACCCATCCTCGTGCGTGTGTGAAAGTGATGTCTTGTTTCAAGTGTATAGCACCGCATGTAAGAGTCTTTGCTCTATTTTTTAGTGCGATTGAAAGTTTTTAAGACATGTGATGAAAATTAAAATGCCAATGTACAATTGTGTGTGTGAAATGTGAAAATTCCAAGTTGTGAAGATACATGCCTGGTTTCGAGGCCATCCCATTTAAGACTTTGTTGTTTTTGGTAATATGTTAACCCCATTTAAGACATAAATCAAATGTTGTGTTTGGTTTCAAGTGTGAAGCATCTCGATCTAAGATTTTTTACTCTGGTTCTAAGAATGAACACCTCATTTAAGACATGCAAAATTTATATGCGAAAGCATAGTACAATATGGTACAAAGGGAGTGATGTGGGCGCCCCCCCCTTAAGATATCGACATAGTTTTATGTTGATTTCTCAAGGAAGCTTAGGAACAACAACACCTTACCTTCAACACCAAGGAGATATCCTTAACGCAACAATGTCATAAATCCGAGCTAGAGAGGGAATACTCTTGTAGCAAGTGTAAAAGGGATACTTGGAGGAGAAGAGATCTTTTCTCGAAAGACATATACCTCCAAGAGGAGCTATCTTGAACAAACATAACATCTTCTACCAAAAGAAGAGAAGGATAACAAGAAATCATAACCTCCTCCTATTTCTAGGTGAAATGGATTCTTGATGAAAGATGTCACACTTTTGACCCAATATGAGGGGTAAGTTTATGATAGATATACATTGCCAAGTGAAAAAGAGGTTGTAGCCAAGGAATTACACCTCTTGTATAAGAGAGAATCCTCGAGGAAACAATAACTTCACAAAAGAAATGAGACAGAATCATGAACAAACACCACTCCAAAAAGGAAAAGTAGATCCTTAGAGAGGAGAGAGAGGAGGAGGAGAAATCAATCATTGTCCGCCAAGTGTAACGACAATGAGATGAATTACACAATCATCAAAGGAGAGATTACGCATAAGGAAATGCACAATAAACTCACATGAATGCATATCCAATGCAAGAAAATATATTAGTTTATGTATAATACATCTCAAAAGAAGTGGTAATATTAAAAGAGAGAGGGAGGGAGAGAGAGAGAGAGATCAAACATATTCCTCTAAGGAGGGATTAATCATAAGAGACATACCATTTGCAAGAAAGGATATTCATACATGAAAAGTGCAAACCCTAAAGGGAATAGTGGTAGATTGGAAGGAAAAAGAGAGAAAAATCTATCCTTGCCCCCCAAGCAAGAGGACAAGAACAAGAATTAGGCATCTAAAAATAGATTATTCATGAGAGGCATGCCATTTCAAACAAGGGATAGGTCCTCACAAGGGACACACTTGTATTTGCATGGAGAAAAATCATATGCAAGAAAGGGGATCACATTATGAATAATGTAACACACAAGAAGAGGTAATCTCTTCAAAGAGAAAGAGCAAGATAGAAGAGGGATCAAAAATCCTCTCTAAGGAGATATTATTCATAAAAGGTGTACTATCTCAAACAAGGAATAGGTCCAAGCCAAGAAAGAAGCCTATTCTCACATGAAGGATAATTCTACGCAAGAATGGACATTAAATTATAAATAATGCAATCAATAAAGGGAAATAGTGTCAAGATGAGAGAATGGAGAGAAGCATGTTGCTACCCCAAGATAATTGAATTTGAAACAAAAACATCCCTAATGACAAAGATCCCCCAATTAAGTTAACCACTTGTTTCATAAGGTGAGGAGAAACATAAGGGTGAAAGGAGTGCTAAGGAACTACCTTTTCACCTAGAAAGAGAACAAGATCTGTTGAAAGCTGTATATGAGCAGGATTGTATTGTTCTTGAACAAATTCCTTAAATGCTTTACACTTTCCAAAAGAATGAGACCCACCATCATGATGAAAAAGACAATAATTATTTCCTTCTTTATGTTTATTGCTAAACTTTACGAAAGGAAAGACAATATTCTTATCATACTTCAATTTACGAAAGATTCTAGTTGCTAATTTTTATTGATCATAAATAGACGTAGGTTTATTCTTCAGAGATTGAGGAGAAGATTTTTTATTAGAACAGGAAGGATTTCCTTCCATGATTTTAACTTTACCACTATAGATAAGTTCTTTTATTGAAATTTGAAAATTGGGACAATCATCGGCATGGTGATCATGGGTTTGATGAAATGAACAAAAAGAACTTTTTGAAGAAGGAGAACTTTTGCAAGCACTAATGGCTTGTTGTCTTGCAAGATGATTTTTGAAGTCTTGAATACTAAGGAGTTCATCCATAGGAGATTTATTATCATTTCATAGGCCTTCTATTTTTATTTGTGTAGTAGGGTTTATAGGGACTCAAATTCCTTGTTCAAACTTTCCAAGTCTTTGTCCTCTAAAGCCTTGTTTTGATATTATGTTAAAGTCACTCCTATAAGAATCTCTTAATTGAGAAGGTGGGGGAACATTATAATAAATTTCTTTGAAGTTTGTAGTGTAAGGATGTTTAGACAAAATAAAAGGATTAGTAGATGAGAAAGGAATATCTTGTAGAGGAGGATTTTCCTTTCTTTCATCATGCATATCCTCTTTGGTAGATTGGGAAAGAAGATCTTTATCATCTAAGGCCTTATCTTTGCTTAATTTTATATGGGGCGAGAGATCATGAATGAAATGAATGACAACATATTATATACATATGCTTTGATGTTTAAGATAGGCTCTAGGAGAATAAGGAGGATCTAGAGAGATGGAAACACCAATATTTTGATTTTGCCTCCCTTGCGCAAGGGTATGTGTATGAGAAGAAGATGGGGCCATGTTTCTCTTCAATTATTTCTCTCTATTAGAGAGATCATTGATAGGAGTATTAGCTCTTTCCTCATTCACACTAGATACCCTAGGGGAGTTACAAGTATTAGGTTTCTCATTGTCATCTCTAGGATTAGGATCTACAAAAGGTTTTAGGTGATCTACGTATGAAATGCATTTTCCCAAAATATTACCTCAGCACAACATACATGACAAATGAAAGATTTTAAATATAATAAATGAGAAGGAACCAACTTGGAAATTCAAAAAATGCAAAATGTCCAAGTGCTATGAATGAAAAGAAGTAACATGAAGTGAAAGAAGCCATTATCCAACACATGTTATAATAAATGTATGTAAAAATCAATGTAATAATACATGAAATAGAAAATAGCTAAATTCCCTTAATCCCCATGATTAATTTTAAAATTTAAGTTCAAGCATTTATTTATTTGAAAATAAATTAGGATTTTATTTCAAAAACCTCTTAATTTGATGAATTTCAAATTTGATTTTTTTTTTTTTCGAATTTTGGAAAATGTGAATTGAAAATGAGAATTTGAAAATTGAAATTTGGAAATTGGAATTTGAATAATTCAAAAATTTAGTAAAATGATTATTCAATTATCCAACCTCCTAGGAAATTTAAATTTATAATTAGGGCCTTGAAAATAACCTCTTAATTTAAATTTAAAATTACCCACTAGAAGATTTGAATTTGTCCAATTAAAATTTAATTTCTAAAATTAGGGCTTTGTTAGATAACCTCTTAATTTTAAAAAATTGAAATGTTGAAATTTGAGAATTGAAAGGATTAATTTAATTTTTAAAATTAGGGCTCCTTTAAGTAACCTCTTAATTTTTTTAAATTTAAATTTGAAATTGTCCAAAAGAGAATTAAATGTAAAATTAGGGTCTTCTAGAAAGCACCACTTAATTTAAAATTTAAATTTGAAAATAGATCTAAGATTGGAATTTGGATTTTGAAAAATTGGAAAATGCACAAGATTAATTTAAATTTAGAAATTAGGGTTTGTTTAATTGACCACTTAATTTTCAACTTTAAATTTGAAATTGAAATTCGATCCAAGGTTGCAATTTTGAATTTGATTTTAAATTAGTACCCAAATTTGAAGAGGGAAATTCAAAATTTAAACAACCCACAAGCTCAATTATAAAAAATTAAAAATTAGGGTTTTTGAAATTAACCACTTAATTTTAAAATTTAATTATCAAATTTGACTTGTAGATGAAAATTTGATTTTTCAAATTAAATGAATGTTTAGATCTGAAATAATTAATCCAAATTATGAAAAATCACAAGCTCAATTTTGAATTGAAAAATTAGGGTTTTAATAAAATTACCCTCTAAAATTTTAAAATTTGCAAGAAAATCAAACTTGTAACTGAAAAATTGAATTTTAAATTATATACACTCAGATCTGAAAACAAAAATCAGAATTAAATGTGTAGGAAGTCAGGTTCACCAAAATTTAAAGTGGAAAATTGGGAGCTTAGCCAATTCTCCACGTACAAAGGAGAGGATTCACTAAGCTCAATTTTCACTTTGGGAAACTTTATATTCAAAAGAGGGCGATGAATCTACTAGATCCAAGCCCAAAGGATACAAAGAATGAATACTAAGTAGACTGGTTGAAATTGAAATGTAGTTGACCCTATTTTGTAAGTTGAATAGATGAAGTGCTAAAATTGAAGACAAATAGGTACAAATAATGAGCTACAAATCTGGGATTCTTTCATACACATGGATCTAAGAAGTTTGAGATGTTTCAGAGCTACTCTGCAAAATCTGGCAAAAGTTGTATGGACCATGAGTTTGGACAGGGGCACCCTCCTATCAGTCCTCCCAACTTTTCGCATGTCCAAAAGGATTTTTCCATGTCTACAAATAAAGCTTAATTCAAGAAGTACAGTTGTGCACCTATTTCTTGCACACATAAAGAAGAAGAAAGGGGTTGGGAATAGGGGTTTTCCTAAGTCAAACCCTGCTTTGGAATCAACCTTCAATGAAATGCTACAAATGCTTGAAATAAATGATGGAAAGATATACCTTCAGATCTACAATAGATGATGATGATTCTTTGCTTCTTAGATGTAATCACATATGTTGTATGAAATGTCATGAACATGACAAAACCTTAACACACACACGTGCTTGCAAATGAATGAAGTAATGTTGCTCCAATGCATAGATGAAGAATATTCAACCTTGAAGAATGCTTGATGATGAATGCTTGAACACTTGAATGATTGAGATCCAATTTTGCCCTCATGAATGTATGATGATCTCATGCTTGTATCTCAAAATGAGAGGGCATGACCTCCTTATATACTTGCCTATTGTCAAGTAATTAATTTTCTGATAGAGGCTGAAATAGGGGATTATTTCCTGCTCACATTTGAGATAAGTCCAAGGAATAAGGGCCAATATAGGTTCCCTTAAGGGGATCCCAGGGTGCCATGCCCTTGTCCTAGTGGGGACCAAGATGCCATGCCCTAGTCCTCCCCTATTTTAGGAGAGGATCAAGGTGTCCATGCAAGGTGTAAGGTGAAAAATGAAGTCTACTTGCATACGGGAGACAAAAATAGGTCCTAGTCAAGATTGAGGATGAGACCGATAAGGTGAGGGCCCAAAATATAGTCAAAATTGCAAGGGGTGCAATTTTAGGATGCTACAACAAAACATTGTAATTTTACTTGTATTAAAACTGACATTCAAACACAATTGCTTAAACCAAATGACCTCTTGACAGGCACATGTTGCTGCCATGTATTCTGCCTCTATAGTGGACAAAGTGACTACAACTTGCTGTTTTCTCATCCAACTTATAGCACCACCATTCAATATTAATGTAAACCCACTAGTGGACCTTCTACTATCAATGTCCCCTTCCCAATCAAAATCTGCATACCATGAATATTGAGAGTTCTTTGTGAATCAATTGGTTTACCTTGATAACACAAAGAAAAGTCAGAAATTCCCTTGAGATATCTGAAAACTCTCTTCACAACATCCGAATGCGACCTACTCGGATTTTCCATAAATCTACTAAGTACTCCCACTGCTTGGGCAATGTCTAGTCTGGTATAGACCATTGCGTACATAAGACTTCCAATAGCACTTGCATAAGGTACCTTATTCATCTCATCAATATCATCTGGAGATTTTGGACTCTCATTAATAGATAATTTTGTTCCTGTCATGAATTTAACTACTTGCTTCCTGCAATCAGACATATTAAATCTATCAGGAACACTAGTAATATATTTTCTCTAACCAAGCCAAAGCTTTCTACTAGATCTGTCCCTTTTGATTTTCATTCCCAGCATATATTTCCTTGCCCCCAAATCTTTCAATACAAACTTCAAAGGCAACTAAGATTTTAAATCTGAGATCATACCCTTATCATTGCCAATAAACAACATATCATCTACATATAAAGCAAAATTAAGTATCTAATCACCTTCTACTTTATAGTCAACATAATGATCAAATTTAGACCTCACATATCCCAAAGATAAAACATATGTATCATATTTCTGATACCAAATTTTTGTAGATTGTTTCAAACCATAAAGAGACTTTACTTACCAAATGTTCTTTACCTTTCTCCACAAAGTGCTCTCACTAGGACATATAAATCTCTTCTTCAAGATCACCATGAAGAAAATTTATCTTCACATCCATCTGCTCAACTTCAAAATCATATGTTGCTGCAAGTGTCAAAAGAAATCTAATGGATGTTAGCTTAGCTACAAGAGAAAATATTTCTCCATAATCAATACCTTCCTTTTGAGAATACCGCTTTTTAATTAGTCTCGCCTTGTAGTTTTCAATGCTACCATCGAGACCATATTTCTTTTTAAACACCCACTTACAACAGACAATATTTTTACCTTTAGGTAAGGGTACCAGATCCCAAGTTCCATTCTTCTTCAATGATGATATTTTGTCATCCATGGCTTCCAACCAAGAATCTAAATCAGACATGTTGATACTCTCTTTCATAGTCCTAGGTTCATCTGTATTAGTAAGAAAAGTATAGGTGCAATTTAAATCCAACATTGAGAAACCATACCTACATGTTTCTCTTCTCTCCCATGTGGACCTCCTCAACTACTGAGGTGGAGGTTCTTGTTCTTCTCTGAATTTTCAAAGCTACTTGAGCTCTCGTCACTTTTAGGTACACTCAGAGTTTGTAGTTCCTCCTTTTTTGGAGCTGGAGGAATTTGAACTACTTCTTTTATATTCTTTTTCTTTCCTAACTATAGGTCTACTAAGATGGGTTTCAACCCATGAAAGATAAAACTTCTACTATACAACACCTTCTCAATAACTAGATTCTAAACCTTGTATCCTTTCACACCAATGCCATAGCCAATGAAGATACATTTTTTAGCTTTGTTATCCAATTTAGACCATTTGAATTTGGGCACATGAGTGTATGCCTCACAACCAAAGACACGAAGATGTCTTAAAGGGGGATTTTTACCTGACCATGCTTCTATAGGAATCTTGTCAACCAATGCTGAAGTAGGAGAACATTTAAACAAGTAACACATTGTAGAAACTATCTCAGCCGAGAATTTTTGTTTCAGACCATCACTACTTAACATGCTCCTTTCTCTGTCCATCAAAGACCAATCCAACATTTCAGCAACTCCATTTTGTTGTGGAGTATAAGGTGTAGTCTTATGCCTTTTAATTCCATGGTCTACACAATATTTGTCAAAATCTGCATTGCTATACTCACCATCATTGTCTGTTCTTAAACATTTTATTCTTCTCCTAGTCTGATTTTCAACAAGATTTTTAAACTTTTTCAATTGATTGAACACTTCTAATTTACTTTTCAAAAAATAAATAGATACCCTTCTTGAGTAATCATCAATAAATGATACATAATACCTTGACTTAGACAAAGAAGGAACATCCATAGGACCCAAAACATCAAAGTGAACATAGTCCCAAAAACCAGGATATTTTTTAGAACCCAAATAAAATGAAACATGATTTTGTTTTCCATAAATGCAATGCTCACAAAAATCAAATTCAAGATTACTGTCTATCAGCACATCTACCATGTTTTTATTATTCGATGCTTTTTTAACCTTTCTCACCAATATGGAAAAGTCTATAATTCTAGAGCATTATTTTCTCTACAAGAATTTTAACTTCCATAGAGTTTACATCATGTGTTACCACAACATTTTTTCCACATTTTATAGAGACATTATTACAGTATTCAGGTTTAGCATCTAACTTATACAAAGTCCCAATGCGTTCACCCTTAGACAATACAATGGACCCTCTTGTCATCTTACAACCACTAGAAACAAAGGTTACCTAAACTCCAACATCATTCAACTTATTAATAGAGAGTATATTTCTAACCAGACTTGGTATGTGCAGGACTCCAAATATTCCCTTTATTCTATCATGTGGGAACTAGATTCTGACTATAACTATGCCTATGATTTCTAGTGTTGAATCACTCACTAGGAACACCTTTCCACCAGCATACAATTCATACTTTGAGAACCACTCTTTGTGAGATGTCATATGGAATGATACCCCTAAATCAACCAACCATACATCATCAGATGTAGACACTACCTAAGCTACTACAAAGGCATCCACATTGCTCTAAGAAGACTCGGTATCATAAGTTATCTTCTTCTTCTTCTTCTTTCCCTTTTTGTAATCCTTTCAAATATGGCCTTTCTTGCCACAGTTCCAGTATTTCACCTTGGACTTATTTCCTAAAGACTTTGACCTCTCTTGTGACTTGGATTTGGACTTCTTATCTTTGTTTTGTCTTTTTCCTTTTATTTGCCTCTAACAATGAGAGCCTCTTTGTTGGCATTGACAAAACCAGTATATGTGCTAAGGTTTGTCATTGATGTCAAACACTTACCGGTGAAGACACTAACCGATGAAGTGGAAGTGGAAGTGGTTTGTTGTTTAGTAAACAATAGTGAATGGAAACAACATTGGTATTGAATGACCAAAGGTTACTTCAGCTCAAGGAAAGATAAATTAAGTCAACCAATCTATCACTCAGAAAGATCGATCACTCTGGTGGTGGTGAAGTCACAAAAAGTGACTTAGGAAAGAATACTTGTTTACTCCAACCAACCAGTATATCACTGGAAAACAAGGGAGAGACATAATGCTAGCACAATAAACTGGAAGCCAAAGAATGAACCGATAAAGTAAGAAGTGCAATTACATACCGGTACACTGGTGTAACAGAAGGAAGACAAGCGATCACCATAAATCACGGGGCAGTGATCAGCCATTTAGTTGCGGCGGCAAAGATTAAGTTGGTAAGCTTGTGTCTACACCAAATCATTTGTTGGTGAAGTTAACTTTCAGTTATTCTGTAGTCAAGCATGATTACATGCGGATTCTCTAGTTTGCATTTATTTGATTGAACATGACTCAAAGGTTTCTATCCTTGGAAGATGCAGTGGCAGAACTAGTTGAGCACTTGGTAGAACTGCTGAAAGGTGTGCAAAGAAAGAGATGGAGAGTTTGAATTTGAAATACTCCAAAATCCTTGATTGGTCTGATTGAGGAATGCTTGTAGGTGTTGACAAAAAATGTATAAAGAGTTCTGGAGCTCTTTCTAAATTTTTTGATCATGAAATTTGGAGCAAGGAAATCTTGTTGAAGGGGATCCAAGGTGAAGAGCAGAGTGAGAGAGAGTGCTAAGAGGTGTTAGCACAGTTGAGTGTGTGGGTGAGGTAGACCGACTAAGTGCAGAGTCAACATATAGAGGCTCGGCTGAGTGCAGAGCCAAAGAATAGAAAATCGGTTGAGTGCAGAGCTGAAGGACAAAGAACTGATAGAGTGCAAAGCCAAAGGTCAGAGGATCGACATAGTGTAGTGCCAAAGGAGATGTGACCGACTGAGTGAATAGCCAAAGGTGTAAGAAGGAAACTGGTGCTTTGTAGAGAAGACACAACTGGTGTATATTGAGTGGATGCATATTGAGATCTGATCAAGCTATCAGTAGCTAATTCATCAGATTAGCCATCTGTTTCTTTCTAACAACTGCAACATAAATCCCTTAACTAGGTGGACTTTAACAGGTCCCTACTGTAAAATCCCTTAATTGGGTAACATCTTAGCTGATGTTCTAAGTCCTCTAACAAGGATACCTTTAACAGGGTAAAGGTACTAATCGACCTTCATCAAAATCCCTTAATCGGGTGGCACCTAATAGTGTCTTTGTAATCTCCTAACAAGGATGGCTCTTAACTGAGCGTACTCTAGAAGAGTGAAATTTTTTTGAGTTCCTACTCACACCATGGTTTTCTCTCTATTGGGTTTCCACGAGATAACTCCTTGGTGTCATTGTCAACTTTTCATGCTTGCATATTTTACTTCAGTGATTAAGTATATTGTTGGATCTTAGATGATTGAAGAGTTATGATAAAAGTTAAATTATGAAATTTTGATTATGTGCTCATTCACCCCTCCCCTTTCAGCACCGGTTGGGACTAACAATTGGTATAAGAGCAACAGGTCCCTAGAATCAAAAGAAGCTTAACCGGCTTAGGGAAAGATCAAAGATGATGCATAAGGAGGGTCCTAAGTTCTCTAAGGATAACTACATCTTATGGTGTGGAAGAATGAAAGTCTATTTAAAATCCATAGGTGAACATTGGAATCATGTGATCACAGAATACAATGAACCTACAAGGACTCTTACTCTAGAACAAATCAAGGAAAGGCAAGATAATACTATTTCTATGGATCTGATTGTTAGCACACTTTCAGATAATGAATTTGCTGAGGTACAAGATTTGAAAATAGCTTTTCAGAGATGGAATAAGATGAAGATAGTCTATGAGGGAGATCCCCATGTTCAAAAGGCCAAAGTAGACATCCTAAGAGGAAAATATGATGAGATGAGAATGCAGGAAAGTTAAACCATAGAGCAGTACAGTAAGAGGATAAAAGATGTAGTAAAATCCATTAAAAGTGCAGGAGGAAAACTTGAGGAGGATAATGTGGTTAGAAAAATCCTGAGAACTCTGCTACCACAATATGCCATAAGGGTCTTTACTATCCAGGAGCTTAGATCCTTGGGAACAGTCAGTGTAACTCTTGACTCATTGATCGAAAAGTTGTCTGCTTTTGAGTTGAGCAATTATGATAGTAGCCTAACAAAGATTGATGTTTCTTTCAAAGCATCCATGATGCATGCACCCACAAGGAGAAGGAAAGAAACCATTAGTAGCTCTACTACCAGAATTGGTCATTCCCGTGAGAATGACAATCTTCTCTCTGAGGAATAGGAGCAAGATGAAATTGAAGCTCTACTGGCAAGAAGATTGCCAAGAGGTAAAGGTAAATACAAAGGTAAATCGCCCTTAAAGTGCTTCTCCTATAATAAGATAGGTCATATTGCTTCAAGATGCCCTGCCAATGATAGAGACAGGAGGGATAATTTTAGGACTTACAGGGACAAGAGAAAGAAGGAATATTATCTTGTAGAAGAAGGAGTCACTGGTGAAGAATTAGAGAGATTTGATGAAGATGCTATTGATTTTGTGGTAGTCAAAGAGGACAACACAGAAGAAGAAGATATGGCATTGATTTCCAGCACAAACCGGTGTCAAGAATGGGTGTTCAATAGTGGATGCACTTATCATATGATCGGTGATAGAAGAAAATTCCTCAGCATGGAGGATTGCAATGGAGAAACAGTGAGGTTCGGAAATGATGCCCGATGTGTAGTAAGAGGTAAGGGGTCTATAGCCTTGAATGATAAGACAAACTATGATGATGTCTTTTGGGTAGAAGGATTAAAGTATATATTGTTAAGTGTTGCATAGGTCAACAATAAAGGATACTGGTTAGAGTTCAATAAAGGGATATGTAAAATAAATGACAGATCTAAAAGTTTAATTGCCACTGGTAAATAGTTAAGAGGTAATTTGTTTCATCTAGACACCACCATAGGTAATTGTTTAGTGGCTAAGGTAGAAGACAGCTAGTTATGGTACAAAAGATTGTGTCATGTTAATTTTGATAGCATAGCTAAAATCAGTAAGGCAAAATATGTAAGAGGTATGCCTGCCATAGTAAAACCTGAAAATTCTATCTGCAAAGAGTTTCAACTAGGGAAGTTGACCGGGTCCAGCTTCAGCAGTAAAACTTTCTCATCTGAAAGTGTGCTGGCCTTAGTTCACATAGACCTGTGTGGTCCCATGAGAACCAAGAGCTTCTATGGAGACCGGTATTTTATGTTATTTGTGGATGACTTCTCTAGAATGATGTGGACAATATTTTTAAAACAAAAATCAGAAGCTTTTCACATGTTTAAAGTGTTTAAGGCTCAAGTAGAAAGAGGAATCGGTAAGAATCTGAAGTTCTTAAGATTAGATAGGTGAGGAGAGTTCACCTCTCAAGAGTTCATGAACTACTGTGAGGAACAGGGAATCATGAGACAAATGTCTACACCCAAAACTCCTCAGCAGAATGGAGTTGTTGAAAGAAGAAATATAACTCTCATTGATTGTGCCAAAACTCTAATGATACAGAAGGATATCCCACATACCTTCTGGAGAGAAGCAATAAGCACTATTGTATACACTCTTAATTGGATACAGGTAAAGAAGGAAACAAACAAAACTCCTTATGAATTATGGAGTGGATACTCACCTAATGTTTGCTATTTCAAAGTATTTGGAAGCAGGTGCTACATAAAAAGGGACGAGTACACTGGAAAATTTGATCCCAAGAGTGATGAGGGAACCTTATTAGGTTACTCAAAACAAAGCAAGGCATACCTGTGTCTAAACAAAAGGACCAGTAAGATTGTGGAAAGTGCAAATGTCAGAGTAGATGAGTACTCTGAGAAAAATGAATAGGATAGTAAGAGTGAACTAGAGGACTATAAAGGGTTCGAGTACAATGTACTGGTGGAACCTACTAAAGAATATCCTATTGAAGTGGCTAATGAAGAAGCATGTGAGATAGAACCTGTACAACCAGTAGAAGAAGTTCCAAGGAGTGAACCGGTATTGGCTAAATATGTCAGAAATAATCACTCTACAGAAGATATAATCGGTGACAAGGATGCAGGAGTTCTAACCAGAAGAAGAGAAAGAGAGAATGAGTGTATGCTCTCCATTTTGGAGCCCAAAATAACAAAGGAGGCTCTGAAAGATGATGATTAGGTTAGAGCAATGGAAGAAGAACTAGAACAAATAGAGAAAAATGATACACGGACTCTAGTACCCAGACTGGAAAATAAAAATGTAATAGGCACCAAGTGGGTGTTCAGAAATAAGATGGATGAAACCAGTAAGGTAATAAGAAACAAGGAAAGATTGGTCTATAAGGGCTATGCTCAAGAAGAAGGTTTGGACTATGGAGAAACCTTCCCACTAGAAGCCAGACTGGAAGGGGTCAGAATTCTGCTGGCCTATGCTGCTTATAAAAGGTTTAAAGTATACAAAATGGATGTCAAATCAGCATTCTTAAATGGTGTGTTAGAGGAAGAGGTATACATAGAGCAACCAGAATGATTTGCATCTGAAGATGGGAGAAATATGCTATGCAGATTGCAGAAAGCTTTGTATGGGCTGAAACAAGCATCGAGAGCTTGGTATGAGAGGTTAAACTCATATTTGCTAAGCATTGGGTTCAAAAGAACTAGTGATAATAGTAACCTGTATCTAAAGAGTGAAACTGAAGAAAAACACCTAATTGATGAGATCTTTATGGATGGCATCATCTTTGGGGGAGATGATGAGATGAGCAGGAGCTTTGCAGGACAAATGCAACAAGAGTTTGAGATGTCCATGATTGGTGAGATTAAGTTCTTTATTGTTCGACAAGTCTCTCAGTTAAAGAATGACATCTTTATCAGTGAGACTAAGTACATAAGAGAAATTCTTAAGACTTTTGGAATGGAGGATTGCAAACCTGTTGGAGCTCCAATGGTTACAAGTTGCAAGATATCTAAATATGATGAGGCTGCAAAAGTTAATGAGAAACTTTACTTGTCCATGATCGGTAAATTATAGTGTGTTGTACATAGCAAACTGGACATAGCACAAGCTGTTGGCTTGGTTGCTAGATTTTTTGCAGATCCAAAAGAAACTCACATGATGGCAGTCAAAAGAATATTTAGATACCTAAAAGGGACTGATGAGTATGGTCTTTGGTATCCACACAAAGGAGATTTTAGTCTAAGTGTCTTCACTGATTCAGATTAAGCTAGAAATATTGATGACAGGAAAAGCACCAATGGAGGAGCATCTTTTCTCAAAGAAAGAATTGTATCCTAGACAAGAAACAAAACTACATATCTCAATCTACAGCTAAGGCTGAGTATGTAGCTATTGCAATTAACTACACACAGATAGTATGGATCAAACAACTACTGGAAGGAATTCAAGAAAAAGTGGTTGGACCGGTAGTGATTCATTGTGACAACACCAGTGTCATTGACGTATCTAAGAACCCTTTGATGCACTCCAAAATGAAGCACATAGCCATCAAATATCACTATCTAAGGGAACAAGTTCAAGAAAAGGAAGTGGTGTTGGCGTACATACCAACAAAAGAGTAGGTAGCTAATATATTCACCAAGCCACTACAGAAGGACACCTTTGACTATCTTAGAGGTAAGTTGGGGGTTATGCCCCTCCATTTAGTATAGTGAGCAAAAAAGGTTCTACATCAATATGGTATAATTTAAAGTTTTTCAAATAAAAAATAACTAGATTGATGAGTGTGGACTACTTCGGTTAGGGGGGGCAGTCTTGTAAGTGTTCAGAATGGACTCTTTGGCATTGTTATCAAAGGGGGAGATATGTTTAGAGTGTTTGAGCATTGGCAGATATCAATGATAGGGGGAGATACTCTTCGCTTAGGGTAGAATGTCTGGACTATTACAGAGATGAAGAAGAATGCATCTAATTAGCCAAAGTTTGAAGTGTTTGCCATCAATGCCAAAGGGGGATATTGTTGGCACTGACAAAACTGGTCAATCTATAAAACTGGTATATGTGCTAAGGTTTGTCATTGATGTCCAACACTTATCGGTGAAGACATTAACCAGTGAAGTGGAAGTGGTTTGTTGTTCAGTAAACAATAGTGAATGGAAACAACATTGGTATTAAATGACCAAAGATTACTTTAGCTCAATGAAACATAAATTAAGTCAACCGATCTATCACTCGGAAAGATTGGTCACTCTAGTGGTGGTGAAGTCACAAAAGGTGACTCAGGCAAGAAAGCTTATTTACTCCAACCAACCAGTATCTCACTCGCAAACAAGGGAGAGACATGGTGCTAGCACAACAAATCGACAGCCAAAGAATGAACCAGTAAAGTAAGAAGTCAAGTTACATACTGGTACACTGGTATAATAGAAGGAAGACAAGCGATCATCATAAATCACGGAGTAGTGATTGGCAATTTAGTTGCAGTGGCAAAGAATGAGTTGGTAAGCTTGCGTCTATGCCAAATCATTTGTTGGTGAAGTTGACTTTTAGTTATCATGAAGTCAAGCATGATTACATGCAGATTCTTTGGTTCACATTTATTTAATTGAACATGACTCAGAGGTTTCTATCCTTAGAAGATGCAGTGGCAAAACTGGTTGAACATTTGGCAGAATTGCTAAAAGGTGCACAGAGAAAGAGAATGAGAGTTTGAATTCAAAATCTTCTGAAATCCTTGGTTGGTCTGATTGAGGATATGCCTATAGGTGTCGACAGAAAATGTATAAAGAGTTCTGGAGCTCTTTCTGAAATCTTGTTGAAGGCAATCCAAGGTGAAGAGTAGAGTGAGAGAAAGTGCTAAGAGGTGTTAGCTCAGTTGCGTGTGTGTGTGAGGTAGATTGACTAAGTGTAGAGTCGACAGATAGAGAACCGACTGAGTGTAGAGCCGAAGAACAAAAAACTGGTTGACTGCAGAGTTGAAGGATAGAGAATCGATAGAGTGTAGAGCCAAAGATCAGAGGACGAGCAGAGTGTAGTGCCGAAGGAGAGGTGACCGACTGAGTGAATAGCCGAAGGTGTAAGAAGGAAACCAGTGCTATGCAGAGAAGACACAACCAGTGTGTATTGAGTTGAATACATATTGAGATCTGATCGAGCTAGTAGTAGTGAATTTAGCAGATCATCCATCTGTTTCTTTCTAACAACTGTAACATAAATCCCTTAATTTGGTGGACTTTAATAGGTCCCTATTGTAAAATCCCTTAATTGGGTAACATCTTAGCTGATGTTCTAAGTCCTCTAACCAGGCTACCTTTAACAAGGTAAAGGCACTAACCAGCCTTGATCAAAATCCCTTAATCGGGTGGCACCTAACAGTGTCTTTGTAATCTCCTAACAGGGATGGCTCTTAATCGGGCGTACTCCAGAAGAGTTCAAATTTTGTGAGTTCCTACTCATATCGTGGTTTTCTCCCTATTGGGTTTCCATGAGATAACTCCTTGGTGTCACTGTCAACTTTTCAAGCTTGCATATTTTACTTCAGTGATTAAGTATATTGTTGGATCTTAGATGAATGAAGAGTTATGATAAAAGCTAAATTTTGAAATTTTGATTAAGTGTTGATTCAGCCCTCCCCTCTCAGCACTAGTTGGGACTAACACTCTTTAGCCATCTCAAAAGACTTCATTTGTATCTCTTCTGACAAAACTGAAGCGACCACCTCATCCATTTTAATTTGGGTAGTGGTACTCCCAATGGCCATTACCAAATGGTCCTATGTGCTAGGCAAGGAACACAATAATATCATACTTGACATTCTTCTTCACTATTGGTTACACCAATAGATGTCACCTGTGCAACTATTGAAATTCAAGAACACTAAGAGTGGGGGGGGTGAATCAGTGTTCTATCAGTTAGAGTATTTTTAGCCTTATTAACAAATCCACTTATTAACTAGTATGCATAAAATAAAGTAATAGCAAGTAATAACAATGCAAGTGCAAGAACAAACACCATAACACATATATTTATATGTGGTAAACCTCAAAGAGGAAAAACCACAGTGGGATTGGAGACCCACATATCTATCCACCAACCAAATGAACAAATATTAGATGAGGGGCATGCACATGTAGGAAGGCACACTGCTCATCACAAAAGGAGCCTCACTGACTACAGATACCAAATATAAAGTTACAAACAAAATTCTGAACTCAAAGTATGCATCTGCTATGCTGCATGAGTTTCGGTTTAAGCACTGTCTGTACTGGTTAACATTGTTCCCTTCTTTATCGGTAATTCTATTCACTTCTCAATCATCTTAACCACCAAGAGAGACCAACTATGGATTATTACATTCTCATTTTATTGATCAAGATCATTTGCATGATATCATATATCCTATATCTCAAAAATGACCTAACCGGACTGACATATATACCCTTTATAAACATAAATGCCTTATGTCGGCTTACAATCATATTTACAAAGGTGATTACATGTCGGCCTAGACAAAATATAAACATTAATTTATGTGACTATTGTCGCCTCCATGTTATGCTTGCCGGATCAATCTCCTATGTTGGCCTATGTGTATTTGTTCCTAGTTTGTTGGTTACCTTGAATATCGGTTGCATGAATGTTGTTTCTTGAACCATGAATACCGATGAGTACCGGATAAGTAACGAGCCAAAAAAATGATGTGTGTTTCCATAAATGACAACACCATTAACCGAGATGAGTGTCAATCACCAAAAATCTCCCCCTTTGGCATTGTTGGCAACATTCATGTGAAAAATGGATCAATGAAGTGTTGTTCCAGTTCCCTACCACATCTAATTTCCCAAAACTAGTCCTCCTCCCCCTGAGCTATACATTACTCATATCTACCTGATAATTTTTCACATCAACCTCTCCCCCTTTGACAACAATGCCAATGTTGGGGTAAATGAATAATGAATGAAATAAGTAAATCAAAATTGTGTTTACTAGAGCTGAATGTGCTTGAAAATGTCCAGATAAGCACCCTTCAAAAATGTCAAGTAAGTATCCCAACTAGATTTTAAAGTCCTCAAAATTGATACCAGGCCATTCAAGATGTAAGCATGAATTTCTACCTTTGTTAGATTTGTCAGTGTGGGCTTACCCATCTGTTCTATACACTCTCTCTTATGAGGCAACAATGTATTAAGTCGATGACTAACCAATCCTCTTAGCTCTCTTGCCCATTAGATCAAATTGTCCTTATCCTTCTCCATGGCTGAAATCTCATATTCAAGAAGCAAAGTTTGACCATCAACGAAGCTAGTCAATGACTCTATACCATCAAAAATGACTAGAAGTTGTTCAATTTTATCCTTATCCACCTTTATCTTATTATCCAGGTCCACTGCTAAATTTTTTGTGTTAGT
Organism: Cryptomeria japonica; assembly: GCF_030272615.1. Lineage (NCBI taxonomy): Eukaryota > Viridiplantae > Streptophyta > Pinopsida > Cupressales > Cupressaceae > Cryptomeria > Cryptomeria japonica. Next base: position 751,412,085 of record NC_081407.1, on the reverse strand, counting down.
GCAAGACCAGTATATATGACTGCATTGATGAAGAGATTCATCAATCCTTATTAATCCCTCTATCAAATTAATCTTGTCAAATGAAATCATATTGTTACAGATTACCAATCTAGCCGCATTGTACCTTTCTACTAGTTGTCGATTTGATACTTGTTGTAGAGTTTTATACTCTTTAGCAATATGTTTTGTCAAACCTCTCAACTTACCAGATGGACATCCAACCTAATCTATCTTACATTCCGATGCAAGTTGCTACAAAACTATAATTGTTTGCTCAATGACTTGTTTGTCTTCAGATCCTTCATTAATTTTTAAGCTGCAACAAACATTATCCAAAATTTTGTTAGAGGATTCACCCTTATGACTTGCACCGGTTGCTTTGCCACTTGGTGCAGTAACCTGCTCTACCTTGACCTCTTCCATATGTACACTTGTTATTGGATGTAAAATGTCCTCAACCTATTTATTAGCTTCCTCAACATCAACGACCTCTACATCTGAAGTGATCTGTTCTGGTGTGACTTGCTTAACCTGTACAACATCAATTGTCGGTAAACCAACCTCAACACCCTATACAAATGGTTCAACCGAAGGAATGTCCTCAGTTATTTTCTATTCAAAAACCATTGGATCTATACCTAATATTCCCTTACCCTTATCATCAACTGAGATGTCTTGAATACCAAACTTAGGAGGGAATTCTGGTGGAGTAAAGAAATAAGGTTTATCTATAAAGAATTTTTCCCATCCCTCATGGGTTTCCTTGACTATTTCATTTACTCTACCCACCATGAAACTCACATGTCAGTGTCTGCTCTAGAAAATTGCCTTATTTGCATATTTGAGACACTATTGCATCTCCTCATCAGTGATAGCTCCACAAACAGTTAGCAATTCTTGCATCCTTATATGTTTATCCTCTTCAACAATAGATAATCTCCTAGCATCTAATTTATTGTATAATTATGTTGGTATTTGTTTTTCTATCTCAATAAGGGATTTCTTATATATGCATAGATATAACAAAATTGCTTCTTCAATTTGCATTTGTTCCTTATCATCCATATGTATATAATAGTGTCATATATTATTCAAAACTCCATCCTTTGTAATCTGATCTACTAATTCATCTATAGAAAAAGGAGGTATAACCTTAACACTCTTACCGGATTCTAATGCTACATCCAAGTTAGATTTCTTCCTCTTACTGAGAGTAGAAGCAGTCTCCTTAACTGATTTCCTCTCCTTCAAAATTTTCTTTGGGGCTACCGGAGGGGTGACCTTTTCTTTCTGTTGTTTCCCTTCCCCGAGCTTCTTCCTCTGAATCCATATATAAGTCTTAAGAATCTTACGAGGCTCATCTTTAGTCTCAAAACTAAATGAAACAAGGGAAATATAAGTCTTTGGTTTCTTCCTCTTCATTACACCCTTGTCGATTGCTACTACCGGTGAGGCTTGAACTGTTACTAGAAAAGATGATTTAGCTAAACCAATGATTTGTTTGATTTCAGAGGAAATCTTCTAAACAACTGTCGAAAGCATTAATAAGCATCTTGGCATACAATTCAAAGTTTTGTTCATCAACCTCATATCCCATTTTAGTTACCCAGATAGTTTTGGGTTGTACTGCCTCCATCAAAGTTTCATTCTTTTTCACCATAAAACATATATCAGAAGAGTATTTGTCAACTATATGCTTAGGAATTCTTACTCAATTTTATTACCTTTTGAAATTATTTAAAATAATCCCACATAATGGAGTCTTTGTCCGGTCCCAAATTCTTCAAACCATCCCTAATTTGCTTGCCTACCAGTATATCAAAGACCCATTATCTCTTACCAGATCTCGGTAACTCATTTACAAAGAAAAGAATTAAACATACAATGAGATTCCCATACTGAAATGTTCCTTTCTTCTCTCCCTTAATCTTTCCCAAATTCAAAATTAACTCATCGTGCATCCACTGATAGAGATCATATTTCTCATTCTCCTTAACCATTTTGTATGCATAGTAGATATAAGAGCTAGCAATAGAGTTCAATCAATTGGATTTGGTTACCTTTTAACTGCTGCTCATGCTAGAAAATTGAATGTCTTTGTCCTTGGTGATGCTAATTTGCATTCATCGGTTGTCAAAGGTGGCACTGGTTAACTTGTTCACTTCATTGTTTGAAATCTTCTTCTTTCTTGGTGTCTGACCAGCCTGGGGCAAACCAGTGATTGCACAAATAGCCTTCTTTGTGATTTTGTAGGGCTAGTCTAGCCATATGAATTCGCTATGGACTCATCTCAACACATACCAAATCATCTCATCATTGACCCTGGGCATCTCCAGAATATCGGTGAAATCCCAATTCTCCAGATTTTGAAATTCTAATTTTATCAACCCATCCTTGTTCAGCAAGGTAGTCATGTAAATTGTCTTAATTTCTTAAGATCCCAGATCCTCCAATGCATAATGAATATATACTCTAACATCCTCCACATAAAGAATTCCATCTGGAACCCTAGAAAACGTGCTGATTGAATCATTGACCTTTGCATTTTGAGGGCATTTCTTAAATTTCACATGTGGACGATCCTTAATGTCCACCAAAATAGGGGTAGCTACATCTACTAGAGTGGGAGCAGATGTAGATGCCATTTCAATTGCAGAAAGATAGCTTGAAAATAGAGAAAATGCCTCGCAACCTTTGTCGATGAAAATCCGCTTTGAAATCACTAGAAATTGCTTGAAAAATATTTTAATTGCCTCTGATCGCCTTAGAATCGCTCTGGTTTTCTCTGAATGTTGTGTAATAAAAAATGAAGCAATTTTTCCTTTTATTCTGTGAAAAACTAATTTGTCATTGACATTAATGTATGCTGACATATCATACCGGATTCAAAATTCATTATCTCAGTGTTAGTGAACCTTCAAATTCAATTCACCAAAGTTTGAAACAATCTTTCAGACCACTGTTGAGGGTATTGCAAGATCTATCAATATTTTGCCTCCCCCAAGGCTAATGCCTTAGTTACTGGATGAGTTTTCTGTTGGTAAAGGTACATTCTTCTCTGTCAATTGAGTAATCAGTGTGTTTTTCTCTGTCGGTTGATCTTTAGATTTCCTAATCCATTTTCTCTCATGCTCCTTCTAGATATAATCAACCTTTTGTGTTCCCTTCTCATCACTTCCTACCGGATTGTTCTTGCTCCTGCAATATTTAGCAATGTGTCCTATTTTGTTGCATGCATAGCAAGTGACATTGTTCTTCTGAATTGCCTTATTGTATCCTTGATCATTCCTTGACCTACATTGATTAGCCATATGTCCAAACTTTCCACATGAATAACATTGCACATTCATTATACAATCTAATGTCCTATGACCATACTTTTTACAATTGGAACATTGACCATGAATTGAGTTATTATTTTGATTTGCTCTATTCCTGCATTGACTTGCACTATGACCAAATTTATTGGAAAGAAAACATCTACCATTGAATTTACGTGCATTGGGTTGCCTTACTGATGTCTTGTGATTCCAATTGATAGGTTGATTCTTCTTATTGTTCTTCTAACCAGTTGCTTCATCTTCATTTATAGTATCAGAGCTTTCTCCATGCTCAAATCTAAGACCTCTAGTGTCTCCCTTGTGCCTTTGATCCTTCAATAATTCATCAAGCTTTGTCAAATGAACATTAAACTTATCTTTGTATTCATTTGCAGTATCTAGATCTCCTCTTAGGACTATCATCATTATTCCCAACTCTTTCTCATTGTTTTGAGATAGCACGAATTCCGTTTTCAACATATCATTCTCATGTGCCAACAGAATGCATTCTTCAGATCTGTCTTTCGAAGATTTGACAAGATTTTTTTCATTATTCTTCCAGTCTTCAATTTATTTGGACATCCTCATAGTTAGGTCTTGCATTTCATTCTTCATGACACCATTCTCCTGACTCATTTTTTGACATAATCCCTTAAGGGCATTCTTCTCTTCATCATCCTGATTCTGTAAAAGTTTCTTCCCTTTTGCTTGGGCAGATGACAACCTTTCTTGTAGGGTAAGAATGAATTCCTTTGCGGAGTTTTACTCATCTTGCAAGTTCAAATTCTTCATCCTTTCAACATCATAGTCTTCAAGTGCTACATCAAGTTCTTTTTCTATGCTCATCTCCATGGATTCTGAATTCAGGGTCTTCCTCAAGTTGTTAGACTTACTCCAAGGCACCATGCTCTGATTCCAATTGTTGGAATCCAAGAACACTGAGAGAGGGGGTGGGGGTGAGTTAGTTTTCTACCGATTAGAGTATTTTTAGCCTTATTAACAAATCCAATTATTAACTGGTATGCATAAAAAAAAATTAATAGAAAGTAATAACAATGCAACCATAGGAACAAACACCATAACACAAAGATTTATACATGGAAAACCTCAAAGAGGAAAAACCACAATGGGATTGGAGACCCACAATATCCATCCACTGGCCAAATGAACAAATATTACATGAGGGACCTGTACATGTAGGAAGGCACACTGCATAGAGAACATTGATCATCACAAAAGGATCCTCATTGACTACAAATACCAAATATGAAGTTACAAACAAAATTCTGAACTCAGAGTATGCATCTGCTATGCTGGATGAGTTCCGGTTTAAGCACTGCCTGTACCAGTTAACACTGTACCCTTATTTAATGGTAACCCTATTCTCTTCTCAATCCTCTTAACCGCCTACCAAGACCAACTACATATTATTACATTCACTCTGTTGATCAAAGATAATTCACATGATATCATATATCGTATATCTCAAAAATGACCTAACCAGACTAACTTATATACCCTTTATAAACATAAATTGCTTATGTCAGCCTAGAAAAAATATAAACATTAATTTATCTGACCATTGTTGCCTCCATGTTACACTTGCTGAATCAATCTCCTATGTCGGCCTATGTGTACCTATTACATTGAATGTCGGTTGCACAAATGTCGGTTATTGAACCATGAATACCAGTAAGTACCAAATAAGTAGCCAACTAAAAATTGATGTGTGTTACCATCAATGACAATGCCATTAACCCGGATGAGTGTCAATTTCCAACAACAACAACCATATTTAATGCATTCAAATGATCTACTACAGACATTCCTTCATCCATCTTCAAAGAGTATAGATTTTTCCTCAAGAAAAGTTTATTAATCAAGGATTTTCCTTGATAAATTTCTCCCAATTTCTTCCATAGACAACTTGTAGTATTCTCCTCATGAATGTTCAATAGGATAGAATATACAAGGCTTAGTCTTATCAGTCCTCTGACCTTTTGTTCTGCTAAGTCCCAATCTTCTTTCTTCATGACTAAAGGTTTATTTCCAAACAAAGCAACCCAAAGTCTTGGTCAAACAACACATCTTCAACTTTTAGTTTCCACAACTCAAAGTTTGAGCAATTGAAGTTTTCAATGTCTATTCTTCGAAAAGTGCTTGCCATCTTAATCTGCAAGCAAGACAAATAAAATCTCTGTAAGACTACCATTGAACCAAATTGATAGCAAAAACCAACCCTACCCAACAAGGATAACATAACTAGCCAAGATCTGATACCACTTGTAAGGAAAGCTCAGTGCAAAAATCGCTCTCCTAATGTCAATTTAGAGGGGAATTAAGTAAATGTGTCTTTAAATTCAAATCATAAAGAATCAATAGGTGAACTAGTAAATAAATAGAGTAAGCACACAATTTTAACAAAGAAGAGACACTAGATTTACCTGGGAAGACCCTTACAGGAGAAAAACCCACCACCAAAGAAAGATCACTTTATTCACAGTAAACAATAGATTACAATAAAGTTTCTGATTCTTCTTTCTCAGGTATTCATTCTCAGACTTTAAGATCAAACTCATAGGACAAAATAGTATATTCATTCAATCTATAGAATAAAGACCACACACATATCCTATAGTATCACTATACACACTTTGTTCAACTATTGACCATGTTGTGTTCATGGGATCAACCGTCTATTCAACTATCAGGTAGCCCAACCATTTGGTGTTCACGAGATTAACTATCTATTCAACTATTTGGGAACCTAATTGTCAATCACTTTGTGTTCATGGGCTTACATTATTCCACATTCATTTGGATCATGAGTCGTTAGTCATTAAAATACAAAAGTTCAACTCTTTTAACCATCCATGAGGCAAGGTTTTGACTGCTAACCCGTTTGAACACCTGTGACCTCCAAACACTTATCGACATAACTCCCATGAATTTAGACTGATAGGAAACCATCAGCCTGACCCTTTGCATCGACATAGCACACTCTGAAAAGCCAAGTCACACCGACATGACATGCATCGGCCTAACAGTTTGCATCAACATAACTCTCTCTGATCAGCCAAGTTGCCCAACATGAGCATCATCAGCCTAACTCTGTGCATTGACGTAACACTCTCCTACCAGCCAAGTCTTACTAACACATGTGACCTTTTCATTGACATAACAATCTTTGATAATTCAAGTCGCACCAACATGATCATCATCGACTTGACTCTCTTTGACTAGAACAAAGTAAAAAATATAAGTGAATTTGAGCCAAAAAAACCAACAATATGTACATGTTATTGTATATATTTTATTGTGGTTATTGGTGGTTGTAGGATTATAGGTATTAGAGATCGACTCAACTAGGTCTCATAGGTCTGAGTGTGTCTTATCCCAATGACAAGTTGTTGGAGATGGCATAAGTTTCCTTCCTTATACTGTAGGTCCTAGTTGATATCCTAGCTAGTCTTGTGTCTCAGTTGAGTTGTCTCTTGGCACCTTGCAATATGTTGTTTGACCCTTGTGTCAGGTTGTTGTGTAGCATTGTGAGTATTTGATTATTTAATTGATACTTGATTAATATAGTATCAATATTAGAGTTGATTTATTTGATAGTTAGATTATTTAATTATTATTTGGGTGAATATTTAATATTTATTTATATTGTCTTGATTAATGTTATTGAGCTTGATTTATTATTTAATTGATACTTGATTAATATAGTATCAATATTAGAGTTGATTTATTTGATAGTTAGATTATTTAATTATTATTTGGGTGAATATTTAATATTTATTTATATTGTCTTGATTAATGTTATTGAGCTTGATTTATTATTTAATTGGCTATTTATTAATTATTTATTATTTAAAAATATTTCTTATGTTGATATTGATTTTATATTTAATTGGATTTTATTTGTGTTGGTTTTTGTTTATTTAATAATTGGGTTTGATTTATTACTCATTCTAATGTTTATTATGTTATTATCTTGTTATTATTTGGATAATTGGTTATATTATATGTTGTTACCTACCCTTCTTTCCTAGTGGCTAATTTGGTGGTGGAAAGTAAATAAAACTAGTTTATAATATTTATGTCGATTTTATGCATAGTAGGTATATTATATAGTTTATAGGAATATTTTGATTGGCCAAAATTCTTCTATAATTTTGATTTCAAATTTATTTATTGAGTTTTCTTAGTATGTTGCAGGGGTTACCTTCTCGGAGAATTTGGATTGCATTTGGAGTTTCAAATTTGGTTGTAGCTTTGATTGTGGAAGATTTCATGATTGGATTTGGATTTTGCATGGTTGGATCTGTCGGTTGGGATTTCTTGTACTTTGAATTTTCTTTCCTTTACTTCGATTTTTCCAAGTCGAAGTTTTAGCTCTACTTCTATATTTCAATTTGAAAATATTGTCTCCATTATGTTTGTTGAAAGATTGATTGTAAGAGAATTTTTATTGTTTATAGATTGCAATTTTGGTTTGAGGAATTGATTTATGTATATAAGAATATATGTGTGTTATTAGCAAATTTGGAATATGGACCATTGTCAAGAATGTATGTTTTGCATTTTCCTTTATGAATTTGTGTTTCCCCTTCTTTATGGTTTTTTTGAGCTTTTAAAATCCTTTGTATTTATGTTTTGTATCTCATTGTGGTTTACTACATCTCCATATGTTATTGTGTTAGTTTGGTGTATTTTTATGCATGATTGTGTGAAGGAGGCGTAGAGATTTGACATTGGATTTCATTTGTACAACTTGGTGATTCCATTTTTATGATTCCATAGCCTTATTTTATCCTCCTACACCTTATGGGAGTGATATTGGTCCATTTTGTGAGCCTATGTGCGAAACTAGGCATTTTGGTCACTTAACTTCTCAGTTTTTCTTCATTTTTGCTCTCTACCTTCAATACGCTATTCTGCATTGTAGATGCACTAAATTTTGTAGTGTATGGACTATAAAATTCCTCCTATGTGCTAATATACACCCCATATGTGCCAAACGGGTCCTTTGATGCGCAAATCTATCTTATGGTGTCAATTTTGTTTGTTTTGACTTATGAGGTCACTTTTTCGAATTGTGGGATTTTTCTAGAGGTTTTTTTGTGATTGCCTTGAGTTATCAAAGTATTCTTTGGATTATATATTGATCATTTCATATTTTAATTTGGCTCTAATAGGATGGTTTGTGCTTCACCATTGAGGATTGTGCATATATGTTGATTCAACTCTAGCAAGTAGGAAAATGTCTTGATGTTGAGGATGATTTATGTAAACTCTGGCGTGATAGATATGCTTCGCTATTACGGATTTGATGTTTTGGTTGTTGAATAAGATATATTAATGACTCCCTTTTTATTTATTGTGATTTTATGATTGAGGCTCTTATTTTGCATGTTGGTTGTATGGCCCTAGTTACGCTTCAGATTTGTATCAATATATTGATGTTATTTGTGGATTTGCTTCATATCTGCCTCCTTATGTTTTGGTTATTTATGTTTTAACCCTAAGGTCTTAGTTTATGGCTAGGGGAAGTGGGCTCTTGCATGTGTATGACCAAGGTCATGAGCAATAGGCTTCTAAGGGCTCCTATTAGGATGCTTAAGGTCTAGACCTATCTTGGAACCACATGAAGAGTTTTCCTTTAATTTGTAAGTGATAACCATAATAATTTGATTAGTGGGATATGTAATTAGCATTCACTTAATTAGGATAATAATTTGATTTGGGCCCCAATGCTTAATCTTAGGGAGTATCTTTTAGGATAAGCTTTGGAAGACCATTGCGGCGTTAATGATGGGGGAACAACCCGAGAAACAGAAAACACAACAAATTGTTATAAAAGAGACAAAAGATTATATTATTATTATTATTTATAAATATTAAATTACAAACATGTAACACATTCAATTACAATCTAGAGGAGTAAATCCTCATAGGCTGCAACACACAACTTTTAGAGTCTTCTGGAAAACCCTTATAATCCAAAAACACAACTCCCCAAAACTCACATCCCGAAAACTAACTCATGAGTTTCCTCAATGAGTCCTAAATAGCGTTTTTCCATCTTAGAGCCAAAATTACAATTTAGAAAATTACCATTTGGTGACCAATTGCCAAAATATTTAATTGGAAATATGAAAAATATAGCTAGATTCAAAACTTGAAACTTTCTAAAAATTGTCCAACTTCCGGCAGCCATAACTTTTTCTCCAAGAATCAAATTTATGAACTATTTGAAGTGTCGAAAAGATCTCTGAGTGTAGAATAGGACTTGTGGTTGGTTATAAACATTATTAAGTTGTAATGGATTTAGAATGTTGTAAATGGATATTCAACGTGTATGTAAATTCTAGACTTGAAAGGAATTAAATGATGTGATTGGGTTTTCTTATGAGTGTATATAGTTAGTTATATGATAAGTGATTTATGCATGTTTTTGAATGAAAGTATTAAATTGAGAGATGTTGCTCCTTAATGTTGGTTATCTTGGTAAAATGATTATGTAAGAATAGGTCATAGGAATGTATGATAATTCTTATAGGAAATAATTTAGAAATGCATATAATGATATGATCATTCTAGATGGTTTTTAAAAGAGGATTGGGAGCATTTGATTTGGTGTATTAAAATGAATCCAAGAGTTATTGGGGTGATGTAGGAATTGCATTTGATAATTCATAATTCTCATATTAGGAGGAAATTAATTAAGTAGGAATTAAATGTAATGGATGTTAATGTTTTCATGTCTATGGACATGTTTATGTTTTAATGATAGTTAAGTAATGATGTTGAGATACCCTAGGATGTTAGTGATATGTATTGTTATTGTTCTTGCATGCTATGTTGATGAGATTATGGTTATGTTTAAGTTGTTTATGAATTCATGATGTGTTATGATTTATACATATGAGTAATGGTAGATTAATATGATGCATTAGTAGATGTTTTAAAAAAATTCTCTATTTGTCAGTTAGATTAGTTTTTTTCTCTAGGGTATTTTGGTAGGTATTACAAATTTTAGTATGCCTTCAAGGATACTAAACCCAATTTGGGAACATTTTAAAGAATTCAAATTCTCTACCAAATGGAGATGAGTGAGTTTACAAATTGAAAAGATTATCAAATGGTGGTCGAAGATCTTCCAAGGGCAGATGAGTGCATGATCTCTATCTAAGGGTTTCTTTCTCATTGATTGCAACTATAAATCTCTTAAAAAATAAATCTTGTTTGACAAACAACTATTTTTCGAAGGATTTTGTTTCTTCTATATTGATTGGGAACAAAATTTTGATCCCCAAAAACATGTCAATTGAAAATTCCTAAGGTGGATCAAATTAAAAATTATTTCCAATGAATATTAGAATATAGAGGTATTAGGGAGAATCATTGATGCTTACTAGGAACCTCTCTTGTGGTAGGAGAGGGTTTCTTCTTTGGAAAACCAAGAGTGAATGAAAAAAACTTATTAAATTTACATACCGAATGGAGGTATATTGATAACTTATAATTCATAAAAATTGGGGAAATGGTTTTAGAAAATCTAAGTAGATATGGGGAATTGTGGAGGGAAATATATTCTAAGACCAAGTTTTGTTGCTAGTAGCTCTAAAAGAAAAGATAGTGTAGTCACATAAATCTGTCCATTTTAATTAAATGAATATTTTCTATTTATTTGATTAAAAATCCACTAGCCATCAGTTAATTAAATTAATATTTAATTAATTCATCTTCAAACATTCTCCTATTAATTAAATAAATTATTCAATTTATTTTAATTAATTCATTAAAACCAAATTCACAATCAATTAAATGAATACATCCTATTTATTTCATTTAAATCCCCTTTCCTCCTTTAAATAAATTAAATAAAACATTTATTTAAATCATTAAAATCCCCCCCACTTGCATTCGAAATAAATGAATTTTATTTTAATGAAAATTCTATTTTCCCTCACCCACCAAACCCACTTGCAATCCTAATCCCCTTCTACATTGTTCTAACCCCTTTCTAATTAGCCTAATCCATCCCCTAATTATTGTCACATTCCTAAGAAACTTGGAGTCACTTCTCAAAGACTTCAAAGTCTTTAAAAAGAATTTAAGGCTTGATGTGTTCAACAATCTAACCTCTAAATTCTTCCAAACCACTAATGGCTCTTACATGACCATTAATGGCTCTTACATAACCATTTATGGTTAAATCCACTTGCACCCATGGTTAGGGACTTTGACCCCTAACTCAACCCTCATGTAACCCATGTGTCTCCTCGAGCATTTATTTCTTTGACCATGGTTATTCTCACTAACTCTTGCACAAGAGTTTATCCATTGGATAAAAGCATTATTCTTTGATTAATGCATTTATTCACTCAACTCAACCTTAACCTTTCCTCTCAATCTAACCCTCAGGTCATGTCAAGCATTTAATGCTTCTTCCCTCCTCTCTCAACCCATCTCATATTGACACTTGTCATCCTGGGATTGGGTTGAAAGCCCTCACACAGATCATAAACCATTCAATCCTGACCCTTGTTGAGATTACTCAATCTCAACCATCCATTGCTCCATTTTTCCTATAAATAGAGCCCATTTCTTCATAATCCGGATCCTAAAAACTTGTATGCATTTATATTATAGTCATTTTTAGGGAGCATTTAGCATAAATCAATCATATTCACTCTTTTGGTTTTAAAATTAACTCTAGCTAATTAGATAATCTCTTATTTTAGCTTTTGTTCACACTTGCATAGCATTAGATTAATCATTTTCAATCTTGGAGCTCCATAAGGCATCCATAGTGCAAAAAGCTATTGAGAGCTACACTAATTTGGAACTTGGAGAGGAGAGGAACAAGGGAGGAGGAGCTACAAGCATGGTAGAAGGCATTTGCAGATGCCTTATTGTATTTGCTCTCATTGTTAAATACTTTATTATGTTTTTAGTGTCTCTCTTGGTATGCTTGCTTAGACTAGTCTTTGGTTGATTAACACTAACAGTTCTTTGTTTCTTGTTGTTTCTTATGTGTTATAACACCACATGTTTTGTCTAACATCTCCTTTTTTTTATAGAGCATCAGATAGATTGGACAAAGAACAGATAAAGGCATTGAATGTGGATAATACAGATTATAAGAACCCACAACAAATAAATAAAAAATATAATTTGGAAAAGATGGAACCCTAGAGGAAGGAGAAATTGTGATAGAAGCCAAAAATAATCATGGAGCTTCATTCCAAATCAACAATAAAAAAATATTTGCATTAAGAGACATTACTGCTCCAGTAGGTCCCATGATCAATTAAGAGAAGTTTTGAAAATTAGAATAGAGTACTAACACAATCGCTTGAGGACATGGAGGCTTTTCAAGAAAGTTAAAATTGTAGTTAGCAAGCATAAATCCTTTATCTGTAGTAGGAAAGTGTGATGTGGCAAAAAGTGGGTGAGGAGATCAAGAGGAAATCTTTACTGTCCTTAATAAAGGAGTGCAAGTTTCGCAAAGGATTCTCTTCAACCTCTTATGCACATTACATTTAAAAGAGGGGGGTGAATTCACTAGATCCAATCTCAATGGGAAGAAATTGAATGCTAAGTGAATTGACAATGGATTTGGAAAGTAAAAGTAACCCCTCTTTTAGAATGGATAAGTTGAATTATGCAATTTGAGGCTAAGTGTAAAGATGACAAAGAAATGATCATAGCTTGAGGTAGAAATGGGGGATGCAGTTGTGCACCTGGAATTAATAGTAAATTACTGAGACAAAGCTCCCTTGTAAATTTGAGCAAAATTTGTTGGGACTGGCTTGAAAGTGTACTTGGTCCTCCGAAAAATCCACATGCCCAAAAGGGTTTTTCCATCTTTGAAAATGAAGTTCAATTCTACAAATACACCTGCACACTTGCATCCTACACACAGAAAAGAGAGGAAATGTTGTTGGGACCCCAGTTTTGGAATTAACCAAATGATGAAAAATACTTGCAAGTAAATGAAAGTAAATGATTGAAGTAGAATTCACCTCAAGAGAGGATGCAATTGAAATGTTGATAGAGTTGTTTGAAAGGTTCTGTGAAGTTGAATTCTTTGAATGTTGATAGAGATCTCCTCTTCAATGGTTGAATCCTTGACTTGAATGCAACACCTGGCCTTGAAAGGAGACTTGACATGCACAATTCTTGAAAGGATACTTGAATTCTTAAATGATGATAATGCTTGTTCACCTTACTTTTTCTTATCAATTGAACTTATGTGAATAGGAGGGGAAAATGTGCCTTATATACTTGTCAATTAGGGTTATTTGACAAATTTTTCATCTTAGGCCGACATAGGGAAACTTTTCCCGCTTCCCATTTGACAAGCCCAATGAAATTTTAATGCAAAGGGGGCCCAAAGTAGGGAAAGGAAAGGGACATGGTGCCCTTTTCCTCCCCTATCCTAAGAGGAAAGGTGTGCTACAACCCTATCCTAGGGGGGACAGGGGCACCATGCCCCTATCTTTCCCTAATTCAAGATAGGAAAAAGAAAAAGGGAGTGTAGGATGCAAGGAAATATAGGTTTAAGGAGGTATGAGCATGTCTCGGGTTTCCGATCAGGCGTAGGGATTTTTTTCCCCAATTTGAAGACCCAAGTGTGCTAAGAAATTGCAAGGTCTCAATTTTATGATTCTACATTTATCCCCCACTTTAGCGAGAGTATAAGCGTACGACAATGCTACTGGTAAAGTACAAGGAAATAAGATTGAAATATTTTCACCACGTCAAGGAGGCAAGGTAAACCAAGGCCCCAGTGGACTACGGATCTTATGAAATCGATTGAAAAAGTAAAAGGGAAGATCAAGAGAGAAGAACCATGACTACAACTAGCAAATTTCGCCTCAGTATGAGTCATGAAAAGAGAAGATACCAAAAAATGACAAAGTAAAGCCAAGTTCACTAAGTATCTTTGAGTATCAAGAAGGAAAATATGAGTGGATTGTATTCCCCCACGTTAAAGAGATCACACACGCCTTATTGGGAGTGATTGCTTTAAGGTAGGATACACCCAAGAGAGAAATAAAGAGGGAACATGTTAGCACAAGGATTTATCCCCTAATCAAGTAATAAACCCAAGCATAATGAACACAAAACACAAAGGATGAGGTAGTTTCACTTTCCTCGATGTCATTATGCTATATGATAACTCATGTATATCATGTATATACATGCATAGAATAGTCATCATTACCCAAAGAAAGGAAACTACCTTGGAAGCAAGGGAATGCAAGTGTCTTTTAAGTAAACATGAAAGAAACCAAAAGACATCTCAATGCTTTGCATCATCCTCAAGTAGACATTACTAGGGAAAATAGAAGAACATGGATACAAATAGAAGAATGATCACACAAGAGCAAGAAAAGAGAGAGATGAGGAAAGGATCTACAATGCTAATGTAGCTAGTCTAGCACGACATCCACCTCCTGATCTTGTTGATCACTATTTCGGGAAGGCAGGAAATACACTAGAGGAGAAACATTGAGCACAACAGATGGAGCTATCACAAGATCCAAACAAGGACTATGCTCATGTGCTAAGTCACTTTGTTCGATTCTAGGAGCTAGGATTAAGGTTTTTGAAGATTCTGCGGATAAATGTTTTTCAACATTAACATATTCATATTCACTATCAGAAGCATTAGGAGTTGTATTGACATCATGAATATCAGTTTCACCTATTTCTCACTAATACATTTGGCCTAAAATTCCGATGGAGGTTTCCGATGGAGAAGGTATATTGTGACCAAATTTGATTTTTTTTTTGAAAAAATGCCCGAATTCGTTAGAATTCCGATGATAATTCCACGTTTGGTTTTGATGGAGAATGAATGGGCAATGAAATTTGTGTTTTTTGAGAAAAAGTGCCCGTGTTCATCGAAATTCTGATGACCACGAGCATTACTTTAAAAAAAAAAAAAAGAACAAGTCATTTCATAATTAATCCCAGCTAGACTTTGTCCCATTGACCTATGGCATCCACAAAGACATTGGGAATTACAAGGAGGGAAACAGAACATTCTGGATTGAGATCACCTAGGATATCTAGATAGGGCCTCCATAGCTGGGGGTGGGGGTTGCCACGAAGATCCGGTTGAAGAAAAAAGGTTGGATAATCAACCAATTCATTCACAGGATGTTTTCTTGAATAAAGAATCGTTACGTTTGTGACAATGTGTCGAATTTGGTTGATGTAGTGATGAAATTGTTTGAATTTTACATAGGAGGTTGCATTTGTCTTGGTTGTTGGTCAAGTTGTATCCTTGTTATAATGAATTTTACTACTCATAATTTTTTTTTCCCTATCTCATATTCATTGTTTGGTAGAAAAAGAGATAAATAAGATTGAACTGGATGGTTGATCAAATGAAATGGTCAATTATCCTCTTTATAGGTATAACCTCTTTCTTGTCTTCCTTTCTCCTTGAGCGGTGTACCCTTATGATAGCTGACTTTCTTTAACAAACAAAATATTTTATCCCTTTTCCTTGAGCGGTGTACCCTTATGATAGCCGACTTAACTTTTGATATGTTTATTATTTAAAAAAAAAATAGAATTTTCAACAGATGTTCTTGAATACGATTCTCCTTTTAGATCCATGTCAGCCCTCATTTCCTTTTAGCTAGCGCCGATTTCTTTCAATGGTCATCATGGTCTTTGAAGGTCAAAGTAGGGTCGATTTTGATATTTTTTATTCAACACTTCTTTTGTGGGTGGACCCTCCTTGATCCTAGGTGGCACTAGCATTAGCCATATGCTTGTTAGTGTTTTGGAAGGGAGGATAAGTGTACCGTGATAGGAAGGTGATATAAAATGGAAGCTGAGAGGTATAAGGTTATGAGGTGTGGGTTAGGATAAGACAGGGAGGTAAGTGATGAAGGATGTAATGCTGAAAGAGTAAGTTAGGATATGTTAGGGGTTTGGAAGGTAGGAAAGTGAAGGGGGGGGATAAAAGGATGTGAAGGATGGAATGGGGTTAGGTAGGTGAAGTAAAAGTAAATGTGTATGAGGTTAAGGTTTAGGATAGAATGTAGGAAATTGAAGGAGGTAAAGAGAGTGGATATGAAAGGTATATAGAAGGTAATAATGATAGGAAGTGAGGTAAAGGTTATGAGGTGTGGGTTAGAAAATAGGGTGTAGGAAATGGAAGGAAGGGTCATCCATGCCATAGTGCTTCAAGAGGAACACATTCATATGAGGGACAAGAAGAGTCATATCACTTTGAGAGTTTTCACCAAGATGAGTAGCCTGAGTATGGACCTCAAATCTTACAAGCCTTATAGAATTTTATAGGTGTGATATAGGATAGGTTTTCACCCACAATAGAGACACCTCATGAGGATCCACTTGTAGTAGAGGAGCAGATACTTGCATCTTGGGAGCTTATTAGGAGTTCACCTTAAATTTGTGAAATACACATAGAGGAGGTAGGAGATTGATCAATACACATTACCTAGCCTCATCATGCATAAATACAAGAGGTATAGACTATAGAAAACACATATCATGAACCAAAGGATTATATTCAAGAGTTTCTTCATCTCCAATCCTCTACTTTTTTAAGATCCACAAATGGGGTTGAGGCTAAGTCTTGGTTACTTAGCTTGGACTTATGCTTTGGGTTGCATCTATATTTGAGCAACCTAAAGGCATAATTTGCAATGTAATTTTTGAGAGGACTTGCTTCCACCTTGTGGTACTGGGAGGATAAAATGCACCAACTCACATTTGAAACCCTCTCATGGGATACCATTTTGGAGTGCTTCAAAGTGTGTTCTATTTCAAAATATTTTTGACAAAGATGCATAGATGAGTTTAACAATTTACATAATGAGGTTTTCTAGTGGTTCAACATGAGAGTTAGTTTTTGGGGTTCTTGTAGTTTGTAGATTACCTTCAAGACAAGCTACTTGTCAATTATTTCATTAGGGGTGGAAAGCCCAACCTTTCAGTTTTCCTATACATGGCCAATCCATAGGGTTGCTATGGCAAAGTCCCTTATGGGAAAGGAGGTACATGGGAGGACACAAGAGGCATGAGAGAAGTTTGTAACCTTGATCAAGGGACTAAAGTGTCCATAGGCTTCCCCATCCTTCAAAGGAGAATTTAGACTTACTATAGGGTTTCAAAGAAAAGCCCAATAGTATCAATATTAGGGACAAAGGTCTAGAGCATAGTAGGGGCCATACGGTAGTCACATGTGACCATCATTGAAACAAGGATATTTTAGGTATGAGAGACTATAGGGCTATCAAGCTAGGCCTTCTATGACTCAAAAACCTTTTAGGGGAGAATCTAATGTTTCTAGTAGTTAGGATCTTCTAATTATGGTGGGGCCTAGCCAACATAGGGTTATATGAGAGGCACATGTTATGTATATGTTAGTATCAGACAAAGAGTGCCCACAAGGTTTTAGAGTAGGTGGACACTATCCTAGGATGTCAAAGTAGATAGTTGATATGTGGGTCTTTACCCTCCCAACCACTCAACATATACTACCATGGGTCTTTACCCTCCCAGCCACCCAAAGGTCAAAGGAAGATTCACTGCTGCAATGCCCACTTTTTGTGATAGTCTCCAGCACTTAGGACAGTCACTCCTTTCATGGCCATTCTTCTTCACAGCACTCTATAACATTAATTATGATGATAGTGTACCTCCTTAAAATTTCCACTAGCACCAAAATCAATACCAAACTCTTTCCCAATCTCGCTAATGGACTAACTCAACTCACTATCAAATTGTGACAGTCAATGCAAGGTTTAGGATAGTAGTTAGGATCTTCCAATTATTTTGGGGCCTAGCAAACATAGGGTTATATGAGATGCACATGTTATGTATATGTTAGTATCAAACAGAGAGTGTCCACAAGGTTTTAGAGTAGGTGGATGCCATCCTAGGATGTCAAAGTAGATAGTTGATATGTGGGTCTTTACCCTCCCAAGCACTCAACATATACCACCATGGGTCTTTACCCTCCCAACCACCCAAAGGTCAAAGGAAGATTCACTGCAGCAACACTCACTTGTTGTGACAGTCTCAAGCACTTAGGACAGTCACTCCTTTCATGGCCATTCTTCTTCACAACACTCTCTAACATTAATTATGATGATAGTGTACCTCCTTAAACCTTCCACCAACACCAAAATCAATACCACAATATTTCCCAATCTCACTGATGGACTAGAAGGCATGAAAATAGGATCAACAAAACTCTTTCCCAATCTCGACTAATCAAGACTTGTAGCAGACCTTATCAATTTTCTGCTTTTTCATAAAGATCTTGAAGATGATGCTGACTATTTTATATCATTGACTATGCTCTGAATTTGACTGCATCCTACATTGTTCACAATAGTCATAGATCATCATCTTCATGTAACAATGACATTTCATCAAATAGACTATCATTATTCATCTTGTATGCTCTCTAAACTTGGGCATTAAGGTTGTCTTATGCATTATCGTATGACTATTTTTTCTTTTTCTTAGGGTTGCCTATTGCTCTAAACATGATTAGGCTTTATCACTATGTTCACTACCACCTTTAATGTACTTCCATCATGAAGACTTATTACTATTGCCCTCTTTGACTGTCACAAGATGACTAAAATGTTTTCATAGGTGACTAGATCTATTCATGTGACTTCTCTTCATAATATTGGTAATTCTCATACTTTGATCGTAAGGATACCACCTTACCTCTTTATGTCTTGACATTATTCTTTGTTCACATAGTTATATTTTTGTCATAAAACCTTGTTGCCTCATACCATTTGGATGATAAAAAAACTTCTACAAGTTCCAATGCCTTTGTCCTTGAACTGTCTCGGACTACATAACTACCAACTTGGCATTGTTCCCATATGCTTGTGGTGAATTTCTTTATTATCCTTGGATATACTTTCTATGATTTGTATTATTGATATTTGTTTTTCATTTATATTAAAATTATTTTGATTGGCTCCACTTTCTCCTAAATCTCAACTGTCACCCTTTGATAATTTCTTTGCCAAAAAGAGATCTCAAAATATATCATTGGACTATCTTTTGATGTTGTGACTACTTTGAGATTGATGCTTATATTCTTATGTTCCTAAGAATATCATATTCTCCATTATTGGTTCTTTATATAGACTTATATCTTTTATCATTGGCAATGGTTTGCATGCATTCATAGGAATTCAAGGCTAAGAACAAATCTCTACTCCTTTGTGTCAATGAAATCCCTCTAAGCATGTGTTTTCTTCATCTCTAAAACTTTTCTTTCCACCCTTGTGGTCTGTAGCACTTCAGACCTATCCATTAGGCATGAGCTTTTAATCTCTATGTTTGGCTACTATAAAACTTCTATTTGGATTGTAACATTTGCTGCTCCATCTATTTTTGATCATCTTCCCATTGTTCTACTCATTGTCTTGTACCTAATGGTTGACATCTATGTGGTTTCTATGACTATTAACCCTTGGGGGTTGTCATCATATCTCTACAAACATCTTATTTTGTCCCTCCTTATGTAATATTCACAAATTATGATCTCTCCTAAGTAATTGATAACAATTATATATTTATCAATAAACAATCTAAATTGAATGCAAATACTTTTCCCTTTGCAATGTAAGGTGTTGGCTTTGGGTTGAAATCCTACCTCAATCTCTGATCTTGGTTGAGAACTCTTCTTAACTTGCTCTTTGATTGCTTGTTGAATCTTTGGGACTGCCCTTCATATGCATGATTCCTCACGTGGTTCAGATTATTACCATTTTTGTGGCTCCTTTGGTGGTGCAGTAGGTGTATAAGGGTTTACACGCAACTTTTTTTTAGTAGTTAAACTCATTTTCACAATGAAGGGGCCCAAACAAGAAGAACAATTGACATGAACACAAAGATACCCTGAATGCCACATGAAATGATGATGATGATGGATTTTAATAATGTCCATGAGGCTAAAGCAGCCCATGGAACCCGCAGAAAACACACACCCTATAAAATCAGGGCATTATGGCATTAAACAACATGTAACCTCTTCTCAAGATTTGCTCTTCTTCAGTGAATTTTAATTAGCAAACTTATCATTTATTTGAGTTTTGTTTCCTCAAAAAGCATGTTTAAATTATTTATTTTCAAAATGTCTTCGTAAATGGCACAAATATCACTATATGTCAAGCATTTCATGACAAAATGTCACTTTGTCTCTACTACTCCAATGTTATAGAATAGGCACATTCTTTTATCCTATTCTTTTATATGTAGGTTATAATGGGAGTAATAAGGGGCAAGGAAAAAGGGTAAGGGGGTAGGGTGGTAGGTTAGGATAGGGATATGATATGGGTAGGCTAGGATGGGGGTAGGTGATAAGATGGGAAGGGTAGGTTAATAGGTGTGTGGTAGAGGTAAGCTTAGGGAAATAAAGGAGGTAAGACTTATGGGATGTCGGTTAGAATAGGTGATTTTAGGGGAATAAAGGGGTAGCTATTTTGGAGGGGAGTGTGAGATATAAGGTATGAGGGGAAGGGAGATGCTAGGATAGAATAGGGCTAGGGGTAAGGTGGAAAGGAAGTTAGTCGAGGGAGCTGAGGGTGTAAGATGGAAGGGTAGGTTTAAGTTAATATTTTAAGGAGGTTAAGGCATGGGGTATGAAAGGTGGTTAATGGATAGAGGATAGGAAGGTAGGTGAGTTAGAAGGTATGGTAAATGGAAGTGAAGAGTGTTAGGGGAGGTGGAAATGTGAGGAAATGGAAATGGGAGTGATTGGGTTTGGGCACCCACTGGCAGGATCGACAGAAGTGGAAGGGATTATGCCTTAGCTGGGCAACGGGAATGTTAAACCTCACTTCATTTCAAAGAGAAAGACTTGACCAGCTCCTGAGAAACTACGAACAAAAGGTTAACAACAAAGACTCCACAACAACCAACTAAGATAAGACAACTAACCTAGAAACAAAGAAGTTTGATGTAGAGGCAAGGATATAACTCAGTATTTCATATTAGGACAACAACCACATTGATTAGGCTAGTCAAATAAGGTCTCTCCAATGTTTAGGATACACAAGGGCAGCATTAGTCATGTAAGTATGCATGAGCATGGGAGTGGATAGTTACTTTCCTTTTAGACTAACTTGGGTCTATGACTCTCTATAACTTGGGTCTGTGACTCTCAATGGGCATATCACCTACTCTAAATCACCACAAAGCCATTAGATATGTTTTGAGATGAAAAAGAAGAGCTAAATGGTTTTGGTTCAATTTTCATAATATCTATGTTCAAGTAATTTAATTTGGTATATTATATTGAGACGTTATTTCATAACTAACATTTCAACTTCTATATAACTAGTTCTATAACCCAATTTTTTTGCCTATGAAGAAAGACCATGTCAGACAATATCAACGAACAACAAAATAAGGAGACAATTGCTAGATTGTGGTCTAACTTGAAAAGAAAAGGCGATGGAAAATGTTATTGTCCTTGCAAAATTTGTAAGCAGTTAAAGACTAGAAGACTTCTAATCAAAACAACTAAGAAACATTGTAGGTTGCATGGTCACATTGAAGGTGGACATGATTATCATCCATTGGTAAGTTTTTCATTATATCATTTTAATAATTTATATACATAAGAAATCACTTGATGATGAGATCATGATCATGGTTTATTTATGTTAATCAATTTTATATAGGTTGAGCACCCCGAAGCACATGATATGGATCAACATAACCCGAAGAATATGGTATTCAAAGTGGAGGAACATGGAGGTGTGAATATCGAAGCTAAAGATAATGATCCCATGGAAGATGATGATTATGAGCCACAAAACACAATTGAAGATGATGGTACAATACATTGATCCATGACACATTTAGTACTTGAGTAGTTGATCATGATGATGATGATGACCTTGATGTTGTTCATGATGTCCCTCTACTTGATAAGGCATATGAGGCCCTTTACGAAGTCTCCCACACAACTCTTCTCTCCGTTGTATTTTTGTTGGTGAACTTCAAGGTTATGAATGGTTTATCCAACATAAGAATCTCACGTGTGTTAAGGTATGTCATATATGTCATTATAGTTAATAAATGGTGAATCATGTTGTACCATTAATATTTTTTATATTAACAATTTTTTTTTTTTTTTTATAGATTGATAGGTGAGTTTTTGTTACCACCATCAAAAATTCTACCTCACTCACACCAAGAATCATTTACCATTATGAAAGATATTAGAATGGAGTATCAAGCAATAGATGCTTGTCCCAATGATCATATTATGTCACAAACAACATGAATTTCAAACTGAATGCCCTGAATGTCATATTAGTAGATATCGAGCAGATCAAATAACCAAAAGTGTTCCTCGCAAGGTTCTTCGCTATATTCCCATTATTCCACGTATGCAACGATTGTTCAAGTGCACTAGCTTGGCATAATTTATGGATTACGATGCATGCAATAGAAGTCAAGATGACATTATTGAAATGCCTATGGATGGTTCAACATTTATGGACATAGAGGAAAAGTGGCCACACTTTAAAGAAGAGCAACGTAATCTCAGGCTTTCATTGGCAGTGGATGGTGTCAATCCATTTGGAGAGATGAGATCTGTTTACTCAGTGCAACCTGTTTTTGTTATCAACTATAACATTACTCCATGGATGTCAATAAAGAGGGAGCACATAATGTTGGCAATGATTGTTCTAGGTATTTTATCATTTAATTATAGTCATCTACATTTAATTATAAATAGTGTAGTAAGATGGTCATAATAATTATGTAATGTTTTTGTTCATTCGATTAGGTAAGTACCATGTTAAAGATATGAATGTTTATATCGAGCCTCTTACTGATGAGTTGCTAGAGTTATGGAATGGTGTCACTATGTATGACGTCTCAAGACCAATAGGACAAGGACAATTTCAATTCCATGCGATGCTTGTATGGACAATACACGATGCCCTAGGACTAACACATTTTTGTGGTATGTTATAGTGTTCAATTTGTGCATGATAATTATAATTAAAAAAATTAACATATTTAATCCAATTATACATTATCTTGTAGGTTTTCAAATAAAGGGAAAATTTGCATGTCCAGTTTGTGGTCCAAAGATGAAATCTCCTCATTCAAAAAGTTTAGGAAAGCGGGTGTTTGATGAATATAGGCACTTTCTCCACAAAAAGCATAAGTATCAAAATACTGAAAAACATCTTTTCAATGGGAACGAAGAGAATACATCAAAGCCACGAAGAATGACACCTCACCTGTGGAAGTTGGAATGTAATAGAATTAGTCGTCAAGGTAATGTCATTCCATCTAATGGTTTATGTCATAAAACATCTTTTCTATTGTGTTTTGTTTACTGATGATGTGATTGATGATCGTGAAGGTCATCAAGGCATAAATGACCACCTTCCTAAGGGACTAAAAAGTCATCTCTTGATAATTTCCTAGGTTGCCCTAGTATGAGAAGTTAAAATTTGTGCATTTGTTTGATACTATGCATATTGAAAAGAATATAACAGAGACATTATGGAAAATATTGGATGGAAGGCATGACAAAGAAAAAATTGTGAAAATTTGTAGTGACATTTAGGATTCCAATTATCCAATGAAAAATGTCATTAGATCAAATAGCCATGGAGACCCGATTAATATAAGTGAGCTTCCTTGGTTATTAACAGACCAGCAAATCAATGCTATAAAATAAGTCATACAAAACATTCGATTTCCCACAGGATTTGTTGTGAACATAAAAAATATCATATCAAAGAAAAGGGAATTTGGGCCAGGGATGAAAACGCAACCTGGGTCAACTAATAAGAAACCCAATTGCATATTTGAGGTGCACGAGGGAAATAATGTATTCGTATGTGTGATAAAATCAATAAGTGCAGGGGAAGAGCTTCTAATCGATTACAATTTGAATCATATAAATACAAACAAAGTTACTATTATTGGGGTGGTACATACTATATACCATTTAAATTAACCAACCTCCAATTAATGACTCCAATATACCATTTTATTATGAAGTTTTTTTGCTAAGTCTTTTGGTTTAATTTCACTAATGTTTTTTTATATATTTTTTGTCATAGGGCAACATGGATCCATCACATAGCATAGACAAGGATGTAGGTTGTGACACTTCTACTGAGTAGGTAAACCTCATTGTAATTGTACAAATAAGATAAAAGAAAACTGTTACATTATTATGTTCTTTTTTTGAGTGTTTTAGACTAATTTTGTAATTGTTAATGATATTCTTGTCAAAAATGGATGTTCAGGGAAAGGGAAAGGGAGTTGTAGCACCTGAGCACCTCTCTAGCAATGTGGAATCAACAAGATTAAGCTATGATGACCCTAGAAATTCCACAAACCCTATGGAATTGATAAAAAAGTATCTTATAAAAATTAGTAGAGAGTATATTGCTTTGGCATCCGTGGAGCCTCAGACTAATGAGATACGAGAGAGGGTGCAAGTATTGATGCGAACAACACAAAAGTTGCAAGTAAGCAGTAATGAAAGCTTTAATTATAACAAAAGTTCAATAATGGTTTATATTTTATTCAATTTTATGTCATTAACTAAAATATGTACGTGTTGTTTTTACAGCTATTTATGCGTCCTCATGAAACTGGTGGCCATGATCACGGTGTTGCAGGTAGTTCAAGTGATGACAATTTTCTTGGCTTATCACTTGCTTGGCTTATCAATTTGAGTACCCAAAATACATCATACTTGATACTGTCAATGTTCATAATAAAGGTTCATCCTTGTTTACAATTCTTGCACTTTTCATATATTTATTGTATTATTCTTCAGGTGTTATCAATGTTCCCGTGCAAATGTCATCGGCACCTCATCAAAGGTTAGCCCCACCTGTATTGCTGACTGGAATGTTAGCAACACGTAGCATGCAAACATCCTCTACTACACATCATATTGGCCCGCCCACTGTTGGTAGATACCTCTTTTGCTCTATCTTCTGTTATGTGTTTATTTTCCTTCAAGCATTCTTTCTCGGGGGCATTTCATAGTGGATTCATTTTCTGTAGCAGGAGATGCACATGAGGATGCACCAGAGGCGACTACTGCTGATAACATACCATCATTTCATGGATCTTCTCATATTGCTAGTATGGGAACATTGTAGGCCACATTGGTGGTGAGCGATGAAGAAATGATTCCCTTAAAGATATAGAAGGTTCCAAGTACTTTAAAATTATTATTATATATAGTCTAATTGTAATCTAATTTTTTATCACTCGTTTTGGACTAATGATCCCATGAATTTTTTGTAGGAAATGATATTTTTTATAAAAATCTTAGTGACATTGCATTACAAATATTTGGGCCCACCATATGTAAAAGGTGGTACATCATATGTGAACTAACCCCAATCCACTATTTTGATTTCATATCATTGCTAGAATATTTTTCCTTTGATCCATTTCTTGAACTATAATAAATGTAGCTTTAGTTCATTTTTGAATCTAATAGGTTTGTTTTTTCTTTAAAAGGTTGAATGACTAAGAAAAAAGGTTAAAAGATGAACTGCCAAACCATATGGTTTAGTGGTCTAGAAATGACACCTTTGACAAAACCAAGCTCCTTGAAAAAGCTAGCACATATCTAAAGTATGTGAGGGACCAATACAAGACCCATTTAGAGAAGAACCTAAAGAATGAGTGTCCCTCCATGATTCCAGAGAGGGAGTGGAAAGACCTGATTTTGGATGCCAATGAGATAATTGAAAGGAAAAAAGGAAATACACCACCAGACGCCAAAAGAAGGTACGAGATACTATTAAGAATGTAATTATGTACTAATTAATTACTCTTTATATTTATATAATCTAACATATTTCAAACTTTTCATAGACTGAGCGACACGTCAAAGGCAACCAAGGCAAGACAAGAAAAGAACGGGAAATGCAAACTTGACTCTGGTGGTTATATGAAACTTGCCACATGAATTGTAAGTATTTGTAAATGAAATATAGCATCATAATATTTATAAATTGCAAACAATTTTTTTTTTATTCAAACAATGCAAGAAAAATTCACAATAGAAAGCAAAAATGCAGGGCTTTGAATTCAATAGAGCGCCCACAGAAGATGACAAGAGAATTGCCTACTAGCAAGGCTATACAACCATGGCTGATCGGCTATGAGAATTGAGTGGGTAAACACAATATTCTGGTGCATCCGTCACATAGGTAAATAAGATAAATGAAAATTATTTCAAAATGAATACTTTACCAATAATCTAATTGATGTTGAGTTCCAACATAAAGTGACTATATTTGTCTTAAATAAGAAAGCAATGATAAGAATGTGGATGACATTGGAATGTAGCCTGCTAATCGTGAAACACCACCTACACATGAAGGTCTGGAAGTGCATCCCAGTAGTGGAGGTATTCATTTTCTATTCAAATTTATTTATGTAATTATTAATACAATTAAACATCTTAATTTGTAATTAGAGTAGTAATTAATGTAACCTTTTTGTCAATATTTTAGAGCATGTAGTCGGTGGTGACCAAGTGGAGCATGATCTGGGAGCACAACATCAGGAACATGATGTTCCCCAATCGGGTAAAGAGGTACTGTTATTCTTTTAAACAAATATAATTACAATTGGTGTTCAACATTAATGTAACCTTTAGTATTTCAACTCCAGATGATCTAGAGGGTGTTCAACATGTTGAGGTTGAGGCTAGACAAAATAATGTGGCCCCATCAGGTAAAGAGCGCAATAATTATGTTCTCTAAATTAATGAAATACTTGTAACAACAATTAAAAATATTTTGAATTTAACCCATTTCATTGTTATTGCAAAGGACCCCCTTTCACTTCAGTGTCCTCGTCCTCAGTATAGGACTAGGCATACATCGAGATCACGAGCAGAGGGGGGAAACGATGAAGAAAATAAAGTTCCACTTAGTCTTTTCATAGCTTCAAAGGAAAAACAAAAAAAAGAAATGATTGTAATCTACCTTATTTGATAATGACTGATTTTTATGTGTTAATGAATGTAATTATGTGCTAATGAATGGTTATGAATGATATGTGTTAATTAATATTGATGAACATTGCATGTTAATTAATGTTAATCAATGTTATGTGTTAATGATCATTATGTGATATTGATGAATGAATGTTAGATGTTAATGGGGAATTTAGAGTGATGTTAGGGGGGGGCAAATGAGCTTCCACCTTCATGTGGTTGACCCTGTTAAGTAGAGAATATTAAACTATTCTCGAAACCAAGCGAAGCTCAATAAGATAACACACTTTTCAATATTTCATTATTTTGCACAATTAATCTTATTGAATAATTTATATTGAATCTTAATTGCAGGGTCCAACAGAGCCAACATGAACAACAACACCACAAGTTGCTGGGTATAATGAACTCCCATATTGTCTCTTATGTACACTAATAGTATGAGTTTCTTCTAGTGTTGATATCCATGGCGGGACTGCTAAATTTATGAATATGCCTCATCCTTGTAACTTTTTTTATTACTTGACATTTTCTTTAGCATTTTGTTATTTCATGAATGAGATATTTTCATGTCTATTCTGTGAATACCTCTCTCTTGTATGCTTCATGATCGATGTGTCTTCAGCATGTCCACTCCATGAGAACCATTCTCATATATGCTTGTACCTTATGTGTATTTATGTATTACTTCATTGTTTATATGTATGATTAATGCCTTGCATGTATTCATGTGTATGGTTTGTGCTTTACATAGCTCCTTCATGCCTTATGAGCATTACTTCATGCCTTGCAGTCTTCTCAAAATATTGTAAAATCATTCAACAAGAAAAAGAGTAGTAGAGGCTACATACCAAAATAAATTAGATCTCCCTCTTTATTTCCTCACTTTTTTCGCTATTTTCTTCCTCCCTTCTTTATCACTTCCCTTTTTCTTTATTTTTCCTTGATATAACTAACCTTTTCTCCTTAATGTTCTTCATGAATCCAAAGACTCCTTTACACTCCCCACTTTACATCCATGGAAATTGCCTCCATAACTTCACTTAGTGTGAAGTAAATATTCTCTTCTACCATTTCCTTCATATATCCTTCATATAACCTTTCAAATATTACCATCCATATATATATCAACCTCATTCTAAGACTTTGAATCTGCTCTGCCCAATTCTACTTCACATTTCTCTTATGTGACAACAAAATGTGAGGATTTAAAAGAATCTTCAAATCATAATAGCCCTTAGCATTGGTTTAGAAATAGTCTCATATTATGCTTGCTAGATTGGATGGCTCTAATCCTCATCACACTATTCAGCTTTGTCCTCCTCACTCGATTGTTTGCACTCGTGATGACATAATTGTGAAGATTATATTTCAACAAATTTTATTTATTTTTTTCTCGCTTCCGATTCATCGAGAATCAGTAAAGATATCCTTTTGGTGAAATATTTTTGTGCACCTTTGATCAATGAAAAGAAATGTATTCTCATGTATAAAAGAGAGGATGGATGGTGGGCATGTAGTCCCATAAAGAGACATTTAATATAATATATATTAAGATATACGATCTAAAAAAGTCCACAATATATATTAAACTACCATGTGAAATTGAAGAGTAGCAAGACAATCTTTCCTATCACCAGCCTATTGTGCCTTGTTACATGATATGAATAGAACCTTAGCATCATTGATCATACTCACCACTTTTTATTTTAAAATTTAAAATCAACATCTGCCTCATTTCTAATGATGGTAAGGTTCACTATTTTTAAAAGAGTATTAGATAAAAGATTTGAGGGAACAAAATTGACAGAGGAAAAGAATAACAACATTATATTTTAGATGTTAAATGTTTTTTAATATAGATTTTCTATATGATAATTAATATTTTGGGAGTAGTTAAGGATAAGGAGATCATTCTTCTATTTGATAGTCTATCGCCATCCTTATGTTATATTGTACTTTTGTTCTAGGAAAGTTTTTGATCTTTTGCAATTAGTGTGGTTTTTTTAAGGTGACTCTTTATATGTCCTAAATTGTATGAGCCTAATAGCTTCTACTCTTGTTGATAGTTTGGTGGCTCTGAACAATTGCTCCTTCGAAGAAGCATGATTCTTGTAATTTTGGCTTTCCTTGTAATTTTTGCCTTCCTTGTAATTTTGGCCTAAAAGAGGCAATGTTATGAATAATGGTCCAGATTATTTTAGTTATTTCTTATTATGTTGAGTATGAGTAAATTTGGGCTTCCTTGGCTATGGTCACTATTTTCTACTAACTATTGCGATTTAGTGTGATTTGAGCATGGACTTCAAGTAATCAAGCGCATGGAAACAATCTTCAAGTGTTAGGGGGTATGCTGCCTTGAGGATGAAAGTATTAGGAAAGTACAAGTGATTCATGTGTAGATCAATGTATCATTCACCTATTAATTCCTATCAACATTCTCAAATAAACAAGCAAAGAGGTATGTTGAGTGCATATATACATTTTATGTTGCCATGATATAAGTAAGATATCAAACATGAAACTTAGATTGATTTGCCATTTCATTCATAAATATTAGATCTTCCTTGTGGATTTTTGAATGCATAATATCTCGTTGATTTCAATATCTTTATTGCAAGTACTCTTTTCAGCATGAAACTCCACTCATTGAGGTCTCTAACTAAATGTAAGTTAGTTATCCTATCAATGATGATACGTTTTGCATGCATTTTATGGGGAAATCTTATTAATAGCTATGGTTGGGTTGTTCATTTTTTTGTGAAAATATATACAAGTAGATTGGTACATTAGAGTTATAAACACCATAAATTGTGTTTGAGATCATTGTCCTAATTGTAATAGTTAATCACCATTGGCCTAAGGCCACACCAACACCGTTGTGACACCAAGGTTTGTGCATACTGGTGTAAGGGCTACTCTTAGGACATTTCATTACCATTACATATCCACACCTGGGGTTTCCAAACACAACTTGTTTGAGTAGGCAGTATCACTGGTAAAATTGTGATTGTCACAATTGGTACCCTTATGATAGTCATTAATATTTTGTCTATGGCACTTTTTTATGGCTTCTAAATGCTTCTATGGGGTGTGCAGGGGTCCCACACATTCTTCCAACATTCCATCCAAGGCACTTCACTCTCACCTATCTTATATTCCACTTTCTCTATATTGTTATCCTAGAGGTCTGATACATGATGAATATCAGACCAATCAATTAAATCTAGCATGTGTCTCAGAGGTTTTGGAGACTTGCAAGAAAGAGAAATGAAAATACATATTTACAAGAGCCTTTCCAACTAGTGGTGTGAGCTTTTAACAGTGAAAATGCCAAAAATACATTTTTTTCCCACTCATTGGAAACCCTAGTGAGTGTTTTGATTGTTTTTCGAAAAATAGTGATATCTTCTTCAAATTTCAATGGATCTCAATGCTAAAAAATCTCTACCGTATCCAATCAACTTCCAATGAAAATATGATGAATTTAACAATTAAAAATAATGAGAATCGGACTGAAACATTTTTGTATGAACAAAAATCTCCAACTTCATTTAGTAACACTTTCAGAATTCAACAAGACAAACTTGGGTGGTGTGACAAAGGCATATTTATGCTTTTCCAAGTGGGTTACAATCTCAAACCACCAAAAACCATCCTCCCAACCAAATTTTAAAAAGTTGTCATGACAATAATGACAACTTTTTACAATTTTTACAATTTTTGCCCAATGTGTAGTGGATTCCATTGATAATCATCTCATATCATAGGTTAAATGGTTGTTTGTAATATTTCAATTATTTCTTTCACTTCTAATCACGAAAGGTCTTCTGTCTAAGGTTTTGCTTGGCTTCAATTTTTCTTTACCTTATTGTTTGCTTGATGTCATTATAATAATAATAATTAAGTTTACATTTCAGTCTTAAGATATAAATCCAATGGAGTTTTACATAAGGTAGTTTACACAATTGAGGAAGGATATGTAACAACTCCTTTAATGAAAGCATCCATATACCCTTGTCCATGTAAATATGTCATACTCTACTACTTGATCAAGCACAATCATCTTGTGATTATGAGAACTAAGTATAAGATCTTCAATAGGTTCTTTGCATTCACTTTTCGAGGGAGAAGCAAAATAAACAAATATGCTTAAGAAGATATAGAAATGAACTTAATACAAGGAAATGGCTAAAATGTCATTCATTGGATAAAAATAATCAACAAATCCATAAAATAAGAATTCACAAATTAAAAACTCACAAGTGTTTCAATTCACAATAACAATGGTTTCATATCCCATCCTTTATGGGTACCCTTGGACACACCTATTGGCCACTAGACTTTGATCACCCTTTCAAGGCTTGATCCAACATTACAAGGAAATATAAACATCATGGTAAACTATTCTTGGGCTTGTGACATCATAACAAGTGCAAATTAGTGGATCTCAACAATGCCACATATACTATCATTGATGGTTACTAGTCCTTTGCAATTGGGACTGTCAATGTTGATGGCCAAAGGCCAAATCAACACATCTATGCCTTTAAAAAAAACACCTTGAAGTTGACTTCCACAACCTACACAAAAACTAGGACTAGTCTCCTGCACTTCAAACCTCCCAAACCCTCCAACAAGACTTTGTTTTACAGCAATGACACTAGTAATTTAAATTTATCATAGTCTGTCCTTCTAGAATAGTCAATAGTGCTTGTGCTCTTCCTTTACAACATGATCTGCAACCTTGTTGATCAGATGCACAGGGCCCCCACACATGTCTCTATCACCAAACACAAGGTGAATTAATCTCTATTCATTGAACATGGTGTATATTCAATCTTGTTGTCCTTAAATGTCTGATACATGGAGATATCAAACCCTCAATCCTTCACCACAAATACAATGTGAGAAAGAGAGATTGAGCTTAGCATATAAATTATTCCATGTAGAACTAAGAGAGGGACCTCAAATATATAAAGGTGAGAGTGGAGTTGCAAATGTAACTCCCTAGTCTAAGCATGCCATCTAACATCCTATGTGTGTGAAAAGTGCTACAATCCTCATACAAAGAAAATATAATATTCCACATATTTGGAATAAATAAAATGAGATGAGACAACTCAAATAAGACAAAGGACTTGTAGGGATTCCTTAGGAATATTCCTACAAGTAACAAATAAAAGGAAATTAACTTTACCAAGCAAAGGTTAATTTCCAACAATAACAAATGATACAAAAAGTAAAATAGAAGATTAGAGTTAGTTGTCAAGAGAGATAAGTAAAGAATTAAGAAGAAAAAAATCACAAGAGCTTATAATAACATGAATACAAAATAAGCTAGAGGAGTGGATACATATATTGGAAGGAAGGGAGACAAACCCAATCAATGAGAAAAATAGCTCTAAATACCAAAAAATAGTGGGATTTACACTCATAAAATATGCCACCTACCATAATATTCATCTATGGTCAGTTTGACCCACTCACTTATAAATAATCAAACTAAACTAAATGTGTAGGAAAATAAAATACATCCAACTAAAAATGAATTAGAAACCTAGAATTTAACACCATCCTTATGTGAAGACTAGGTGGGCGAAATGATGGGTCCTAGCAATTGAATCTTTATGAGATATATATATATATGTACAAATAGATTCCCCTCAAGAGAAGAAACCCCTTCACAAAGAGAGATAAAACCCAACCCATAAATAATGGGAAGAAAACCACCCAAGTAGAGAGAAATGAAGGACTTAGTATACCTTAAAGAAGTAACCTCTTACATCTCTAGAAAATATCATATATGAAAAAAATTATTGTAAAGTGTTTTGTGAAGGTGTTGACATCTATTTGGAATTTAGGAGGTGTTGGATATGAACAATTGGTCCATGAATAAGCTCTTGATTCTAGTGAATGTGAACCTCTATGTGACTACTACTATGAAATTTTTATGGTACTAGAGTTTTAATAGAATATGATAAATGGTCATTCGAGCTAAATACCAAACTTGGGGAGAATATGTTAATGGCAAATGGATTTTATACTAAGATAGAGTTGTACCATTCCCATTAGGTTGATAACCTAAAATGGAAACCTGATGGGGGGCAATGTTGAAAACATGTAAGGGAGTCAAAGGCTACAAGCTTAAGAAAAGCATCCAAAGTAGGTTTCAAGTAGATAAAGTCATTGCAAACCAAATGTGACTCATACAACTAACTTATGAAAAGAATAAAGAAGAACAAGGACAACTAACTGAGATAAAGTAGATAAAGTCATTTCATTTCCCTGATTGGGTTGGTCTTCTTCCATTGGTGTTGTCCCTTCCTTTTCTAGAAAATTGGCTTTAAAGGCTCTTGTATTTGAGTTAGCTAATTCCCTATCAGCACTAGAGCTGCTCCCTTTGATCCCATTTTTCATAGGTTTACCAGTACTCAGTGGTTCATACAATACTCTTAGGAGTTGGACCATCTCAACCATGGTGCACCTCATATTAACTTGAAACTAGTACCCCTCATATTAGCTTAAAACCTATGTCCCCTATTGGTAGCTGATGGGGATAGAATACCATTCGCTATACATATCAATGAGGTGTGATTTACATCTAGATAAGGAGAACCAGTCATAGTACAGAATAATCAATATTTTTATTTATTTTTTAAATAAATAGCCGTCACAATTTTGATGAAAACTAAACTTTGCATCGACGGCCAAACCGTCGGACCAACAACATTCTCATCGGTGCAAATTTTCTGGTAGCTATTGAAATTTCAACGCCAACTAAAGAAAAATCTGACAAGGATGTTGTATGTCCGATGGCACTTCCTTGTCAGATGGTCATCGATGCATATTAGTGGGGGTGTATCAGAATTCTGACATCCATCCGATGACATTTTGGTTGGAGGAGCAATCATGGCTGCTGTCAGAAGATTTCACGATGTTGTTGGAATTCTGATGTTTATTGGCATCGTTGGAAAGTCCGACAATGAGTTTTTGACGGCTTCATTTGTCGGCAGTCCAACAAAAAGTAGTCAAAATTCTGACGATAGGCCATCGGAAATTAGCCCCAAATGTACTAGTGTCTTCATCAAGATTTATAGAAAGAGGATCTTGAACATGAATAGGAGTAAAACCCTCACATGTTTTCTACAACTTATGACTTAGAGATTTAGGTTCAACATCTTACTTAGGAGAAAATGGAATCATGTCAAGTATTGGTGTTTTTTGAGATTGAATATCTTGAGGAACAACTTCACAAGCTCAAGCACGACATTTTTGTCGATGTTCTCTCGCATAATAATTAGGTCGAGTCTTAGCAGAAGACTGAGAAGAAGGAGGAATATTTGTTAAAGGAGGAATATTCTCATCTCATGTAGTTGGAGGTTTAGGTTGAGGTCTTTTAGGTTGGTCAAGAGGAGAGGTAGATCTCTTCTCTCTATAAGAGAAAGGAGGAAGAATTGCACCATATAAAGGAGGAATGTTTAGTGTAGGAAGGAGACTAGGTCCATCATGAGGAGGAGATACGAGTCTAACCTTAGTAGGGACATTATTATTCTTTTTAGGAGAAGGAATATTTTCATCCATAGGAATAGGTTGAGAATCTTCCTTAGGAGGAAGATTAGTTCTATTCGTCAAGGGAAGAACCGTATCTTCAAGAATGATGGGAATATCATTTTTTAGAGTTCTAGGTTGGCTCAAGGATAGGATCATATATTTCTTCCATTTTTTATAAGATTGAAAGATAGCATCGCTTCTCAGTGGAAGAGATTGAAATTGTTTAGGCCAAAAGAAATCAATAGGAACACCTAGGCTTCTTTCAGTTGGTCGAAATAGGCTATGGTTAACAATTATGATTTATCCATTGTGTGGAAATTTCAGACACTTATGGATTGGAGAAGCAATAGCCTTCATTGAAGATAGCCAAGGGTAGCCTAGCTTAACATAGAATTACTCAGAGGAAGGAATGATAACAAAGTTGACATCCATAGATTTAGTGTGAACCTTAATAGGGAGTGTGATAGAACCAATGGTAGGACAAGAGAATCCATTAAATAACTTAACGACCACAATATTATCATCACAGATTGGTTTATGCAAATGTAAAGTGAAAAGATACTCCTCAGTGATGACATTAACCATGCAAGAGGGATCGATAAGCACACCAGGACAAGGTATTTCCTGAATCTTCTCAACTATGTATAGAGGTCCATCAGGTGCTCTCATGGTCTCACTAGGGTCAAATGTTATACATAAATCCTTAGGTTTTCCTCATTTCTCTACCATATTTACCAAATTTTAAACCGTGGTAATCATATCAGAAGGAGAGAAAGAGGTATGAGACGGTAAAGGATATGTAAAAATATTAACATTTTGATTAGGAGGAGCCACTTATTCATTTCCCTTATCATTCACACCTACCACAGATATAGTATTATTATCAATCAAATCTTGAATCTTACTTTTTAATGCAAATCATTTCTCAGTATCATGACCGGGTTGATGATGAAATTGACAAAAAGAATTATTATCAAAGTAAGGTGAGGCTACCTTAGAAGGGTCAACTGGTTTTATTGGAGGAAGTTTGATAACATTTCTTTGCAACAACTAAGACATAATACTATGCAAGTATTCATTTAAAAGAGTAAATTGTCTTTCCCTTTTGAAAAATTTAGAAATAGAAGGCACACATGTTGTAGCATTCACATTGTTGTTGTTGATGCTGTCATTGAATTTAATGAACCCTTTTCTTGGTTTGAACTTCACAAATGGTTGTTGAGAACTATCACCCTTATCACTCGAAGACATAGGAGTCGATTGCTCAAGTTGACTCACAATCAGTTGATAATTGTGATGTCTTGCACACAACTGTGGAAAGGAAGTAAACTCAGAAAGGAGAAGTTTATCTCTAATATTTTGTTGCAAATTAAAAATGAAAATTATTTGAATATCATTATCAAGCACTACAAAATAAATTTGAGAATTAAAATGCTTATATCTACCAATGAAATCAATCACTTTTTCTTTAAAACCTTGTTTACAATGCATTAAATCAATCAAAGTAACTTTAGGACCTATGTTATTTTGAAATTGCTGAATAAAAGCATTTTCTAATTCTTGAAAAGAAGTAACAAAATAAGAAGGCAAAGAGAAATACCATTGTGAAGCCTTATCTCTTAATGTTCTAGTAAACAATTTGTCAAGCAATCTTTGATCATAAGCAAAGTCAGTACACAAAGTTTGTAATGTCTTAACATGTGTTAAAGGATCACCTTTTCCATTATATAGTTCCAATTGAGGGACTTAAACATGTTTAGGAGGGACAACTTTAACAATATCAAGAGAGAGTGGGCTTGCAACATCAAATGTGGGCACACTAAATTTGGATTGACTGATAGGAGCAATTTATTGTTGCAATGAAGACACAGTTTGGGAAAGATTATTAATGGTTGCTTTGGTTGAGGAATTTATGTTGGACATGTTTGATTGAGAAGGTGGTGTGATGTTGTTGAAAGAAGGCATTGATTGAGAATAAGGTGGAGGAACACTATGGTAATTAGGCATAGGTGATGATTGAGTAGGAAATGGAACACTAAAAGGAGGAATGGAATCATTGGATGAATTGTACCCTTGTGTCACATTTATTGGTTGACAGATAATAGGAATACTTATTGAAGGCATAGATAAGGATGGAGGATTGATTGAAGAAGAGGGATTTCCCCCATGACTTATGGTTGTAGGTATAACATTTTGAGTTGATGTAGTCATAATGTTGAAGTGAAAGTAGGAATGCTAGCCATTGAAGTGGTCAAAGGAATAGAATGATTTATTTGTGTAGAAGGTTGTGAATAACCTAAGGTCTCAGCACAAATCTTTATAGGCATGACATTAGAATCAATAATAAGTGCAATGCCACACAATATATCAATTCCATTCTTATCACTTTGAATCATAAGCTTTAGATCTTCAACTAATGGAAGAGCTTCACTATTAGGGTATTCTTGGGACATCCATTGTTGAAAGTTGTCAAATTGATTATCCAATTTAGAAAGTTGATCTATGGAAACTCTAGTAAAAGCTTCTTCTTCATCATTGGAATCATCAACTGGGTAGATAGGAATGTTATTAGGATGGGAAGAATTAGCATTATCCTCATTAAAGAAGTCACCCAAATTAGGCTCTATCTCTTCGGGAATTAAACCTTGGGAAGCCTTAATTCTAATGTGTCATCTAACGGTGATAGTATAGGTAGGACTAATAGTGGTAAAACTCACGCACTAGAGGGAAAATTTGAATTCGAAATTTGAATTTTGGGAACAAAGTTTGCAAAATTGAATAATGCAAAATTCAAAGAAATAAAAATTACATAATTTGAACTTTGGGGAAAGAGTAAAAAGACACAATCTCAAAGAAAGCCTATGAGAAAAGGAAATTGAAATTTTGGAAATTAGAGCCAATGGGATCCACTTATTTTTAAAATTAAAATTCACAAAATTAAGATTTTTAAAATCAAGACAGATTATAATTAACCACTTAATTTTAATTTTTTCCTTGAAAGTTGTGATGTTGAAATTGGGAATTATTTTTTATTTTAGAGGGATTAAAATTTGACAAAATCAACCAATTTTTTGGATTTAAGTAATTACATACAATCATAATAGTCTCCCGAAATTTCGAGAAAAAAGTCGAGGACCAAGTTGAAAGTGCGCCTCGGCTACCTAACTTTTTTGGAAATTTTTAGGGATGAAAGTTACGATGATTTTAAAGCTAACCACAAAAAAATTAGTTTATTTTATGAAGTTTAGATAGGAGAAATTAAGGTTTGAATGTGAAAATAGGACCCTATTAGGGTTTTGAAAATGATAAGAAATTGAATTGCAAATTTGAAAAAGGTCAAACCTAATGGATAAGGCCACCTTTAATAATGTTTAGAAAACTGAAATTGACTGAAATTGATTGAAATTTACACAAAATCCAAGTAAATATAAAAATTAGGGTTTTAGGACCTAACCACTGAATTTTAAAATTTTGAATCTTGGAAAAAGGAGGGAAATTGAAAATCTGAATTTTAAGAAAGAAGACAAATGTGAAAATAGTTCCAAATCTGAAAATTAAATGTGAATTGAATTTTTGCACAAGTTCAAGTTGATTTTTGAAAGTTATGGTTTTGATAATTAACCACTTAATTTTGTATATTTGATTTGCAAATTGAACAAGACAAAGAAGAAATTGAATTTGATAAACAATGCAATTTTTAGATCTAAAATAATAGATAACAATTTTTTGCAAAACACAAGTGCAATTTTAATTTTAACAACTAGGGTTTGATTGAATTAACCACTAAGTTTTGCAAGAAAATTAAACTTGTAAATGAAAAATATGTAATAATGTGAAATGTCAAGCATGTAAGATGTCAGGTTCACCAAACTATGATGTGGCAAAAAGAGGGTGAGGAGATGAAGAGGAAATCTTTACCCTCCTCAAGAAAGGAGTGCAAGTTTCGTAAAGGATTCTCTTCAACCTCTTACGCACATTACACTTAAAAGAGGGGGGTAAATTCACTAGATCCAATCTCAATGGGAAGAAATTGAATGCTAAGTGAACTAACAATGGATTTGGAAAGTAAAATTAACCCCTCTTTTTGAATGGATAAGTTGAATTATGCAATTTGAGACTAAGTCTAAAGATGACAAAGAAATGATTAAACTTGAGATAGAAATGTGGGATGAAGTTGTGCACTTGGAATTAGCAGTAAAATGCTGAGATGAATTTCCCTCGTAAATTTGAGCGAAAGTTGTTGGGACCAGGTTGAAAGTGTACTTGGTCCTCCAAAAAATTCGCGCACCGAAAAGGATTTTTTTGTCTCTAAAAATGAAGTCCAAATCTGCAAATACAACTATGCACCTACAACCTACACACAAAAAAGAGAGGAAATGTTGTTGGGATTGGGGTTTTTCCTTCTGGTCAAACCCTGATTTCGGAATTAACCAAATGATAAAAAATACTTGCAAGTAAATGAAAGTAAATGACTGAAGTAGAATTCACTTCAAGAGGGGATTCGATTGAAATGTTGATAGAGTTGTTTGAAAGGATATGTGAAGTTGAATGATTTGAATGTTGATAGGGAACTCCTCTTTAATGGTTGAATCCTTGACTTGAATGCAACACCTAGCCTTGAAAGGAGACTTGCGATGCTCAATGCTTGAAAGAATACTTGAATGCTTAAATGAAGATAATGCTTGTGCACCTTACTTTTTATTATCGATTGAAATTATGTGAATAGGAGGGGAAAATGTTCCTTATATACTTGTCGATTAGTGTTATTTGACAGATTTTTCATCTTAGGCCGACATAGGGAAACTTTTCACACTTCCAATTTGACAAGCCCAATGCAAGTTTAATGAAAAGGGGGCCCAAAATAGGGAAAGGGTAGTGGCACCAAACCCCTATCCTATGAGGACAGGGGAGCCATGCCCCTATCCTAGGGGGGATAGGGGTGCCACACCCCTGTCCTACCCTAGTTTAGGATAGGAAACAACAAAAGGGAGTGCAGGACGTGAGGAAATGCAGGTTTTAGAAGGTATGAGCATGTCTCGAGTCTCCAATTAGGCTTAGGGATTCGTTTCACCAATTTGAATACCCAAATGCGGTCAAAAATTGCAACGTCACAATTTTATGATGCTACAGAGAGAATATTAGCAAAGTAAATAGAAATTTTGAAATGGCTAATTTATTGAACCCTAAAAAGGAAAAAATGGAGGAAAGAAACTTAGGGATCTCAAGCCCCTCACAGAATCATGTAAAAAAGAGAAAATTCATTCAAGATGGATTAGAATTTGATCCATTGGATGCCCCAAAGGAAACCCCTAAATCAAAATAGGAAGAGAAAAATCCAAATTATGAAGAGTGGGGAAGAATAAAGGAGAAGAAACCCCAATCCCAATGGAATTGGAGGTAGTTTGTGACTTCTTAGGATTGTCTCAAGCACAAGAAATGGAGGATGAGGAACCACATAAAGAAAAAAAAATTTGATTAAAAAAATACTAGAATTAGATGAATCAAAAGAATCGAAAGAAGAGTTTCTATTTGGAGAAGCAAATAATGAGGAGAAAGAGGAAGGGATAAAGGGAGAAGAGAGCCTTGGAATATGACAGTATTATCCAAATATAGATAAATCACATTACAAGAAATCTTCATGGAAAAGGAGGGGTAGAAAATCACTTACAAACCTCAGAACGTTGGATGGAGTAGTTGAAGATCAAGCCAAGATCACCACTATATTGAACTCAAGGAAGGGAAAGTTCCTTCTATAGGAGTCATGATTCTCCTAACATGGAATGTTAAGGGCCTAAATTCCCCTATCAAATACACTTGTTCAAGCATGGAAACTATTGAGAAAAATAAAAAATAATATTATTGTAAGAGACATAATTGACCAAAGAAGAAATGACAACTTTGAAAAAAAGACTAGGAAAATGAGAAGTAGAAGTAGTTCAAGTAGATGGTGCTTATGGAGGATTTTCCATCTTCTAGAATAACAAAAGAATATCCTTTGAATTTATAGTTGAAAGAAACCATTAGTTAGCAGGGGTGATAACAAGTGTTAACAATAACCTAAGCTTTGTGTTGATAAATGTTTATAGATTTACAACCAAAAATAAGAAGCGGGAATTATGTGGAGATTTAGATAATTTCATGAATCACATCCCATTCCCATATACAATAATAGGGGGATATTTCAATGCCATTCTTCATCTGTCAGAGAAAAGGGGTGGGGACTCAAAGGGAAACATGGGCCTAGCTTGATTTCAAAGATTGGGTAAACATGAATAATCTCCTAGAAATAGTAACAAATAATAGAATATATACCTAGAACAATAGAAGATTGGGTTTTAGTCATATAGTTAAGAAAATAGATAGGTTTCTCTTTAGGGGGGATCTAACTACCATCCACTTTGGGTTTAAGCACACCATTCTGACAAACCCATGGTCAAATCATTTTCTTGTTTAGCTAGTTATAACTAGAGATAAAAAAACTACAGAATCACCCCTTCAATTTTGAAAATAATGTCGATAAAGGATAAACAAAAATTTTAACTAATAGAAATGTGTTGGAGGAAGGATCAATTTGAAGTCTCGAAGCTATTTTGTTTTGTTTCCAAGATGAAATCAATTAAACAAAAACTACTAAACTAGAATAGAGGGACCACTTCAAAAATATATTCACAACAAAAATCAACATTGAGGAAGCTATCGAGAGGCTGAATGAAGAGGTAATTCAATATGGTATTGATCAAGACAGATTCTTAAAGGAAAATTAACTTATAAATGAATAGGAAGGGGTACTAGAAAAGAAGGAAATCTTTTGGAGACAAATTCTAGAGAAACGTGGATGGCTAAAGGAGATAAAAACTCAAATATCTTTCATATCAACACAAAAAACAAGAAGGCATATTAATAGAATCACCAGGCCAAGAACTGGAGATGGTAGTATCATAAAAGAATCGAAAAAATTGCTAGGGAATCTATCTCTTTCTTCAACAACCTAAATAATTGAGAAGGGTCAGACTATAATGTTGAATCATCTTTGTTGTATGATATACGTAGATTAGTATTTGAGGACCAAATAAGATGTTAACAAAAAAATTCTTGGTAGAGGAGAGTGAATTGGCTCAAAAGAAATTGCATCTAGATAAAGCCTTTGGGCCAGAGGGGTTCTCGATTGGCTCTTTTAAAAAATGTTAGGGATTAAGTTGGTGGAGGATTCGGAAGTTGCAAGAAACTCAGACATATTTTTTTAGAGAGATAAATAATACCTTTAGATCACTCTAATACCAAAGAAGTAGAATGCTTTTATCTTTGATAAATTTAGACCTATCTCTCCCTACAATACCATATACAAAATTATGGTACAAGTGATAGCCAACAGATTGAAAAAGACACTACCTTTCATCATCTCAAAAGAGCAAACTAGATTTGTGCCAAGAAGATCTATTTTAGATGGCATGGTTATAACACAAGAAGTTATTCACTACATACAAAATAATAAATTATAGTCTAGCATGTTAATTGAATGATATCAAGATAGAATATGACAAAGTTGATTGAAGATTCCATTGTAAATGTCTAGAAGCATTTGGCTTTAGTAGAGAGTGGATCAATTTGATTTTCTTCTATATCTCTAGCCTAGGGATAACTTTAAGAAATCACCCCTCAGGAAAAAGTGTGAAATCATGGTGAATCAAACATTATTTTTTGGGGAAATTTTCATATTGATGGTGATTTTTTTTTTCAAAATAGGGAAAAAAAATATTTTGTATTGGCGATTATTTTCTAGGGTACGAATATTCCATAAGTTTATTTCGAATAATACCTTGTTCTCTGGGAAAAATATATATTGTAGGAGGCAAATAGTTTTTGTTTAAAGGAGCAAATATATAATTGTATGGGCAAAAAATTTTACTCCGAAGGAAAAATTATTTAAATGTATTGGCGATTTTTATCCATCGCTTGAAAATTATTAAATTTATTTTGGCTAATATTTTGTTATTTATGGAAAAATATATTATTTATTGGCGATTTCATGAATTCATTGCCATTAATAGACAAGGCACATCACATCACATCAGTACATCACATTGAATCTGGACTCTGCATGATGTATCAATAAGTGTGGCCTCTTTGACACGTGAAGGGTGACACATACCTAAAATCCATCAGTGATTTTAAACCATTCGATGATCATAGATCAATGGCTGAAGTTTTATTTCGGCGCAATTTTCTGAAGAGAACATAGCTCACTAGAAAGTGCCCGAAATGGAATTGGATTCAATAGACACGTATCAAATGTCACGATCGATAATTTCGGTCATTTAATATATATCTAGTCACTAACTGCAATCCACTCTGTCCCCACAACTTCCAATGTGGTACTTGCCAAGTTGGTACTATTTTTTTTTTTTTCCAATTTCACACACTAGTGCATTTATGGGAAAGATTTGTAGAGATATGAGAGATTTAAAAAAATTTAAAGGAATTAATATGGTTAGAGAAGTAATTATTACAATCAAGAGCTTCAACTATTTATATATGATCTCTTCTTCTTTCATCTTCAATTAGACTTTTCCATTTGGTAGATAAATTGTTGGAGCTCATGGTATTTAA
This sequence comes from Cryptomeria japonica, assembly GCF_030272615.1. Taxonomy (NCBI): domain Eukaryota; kingdom Viridiplantae; phylum Streptophyta; class Pinopsida; order Cupressales; family Cupressaceae; genus Cryptomeria; species Cryptomeria japonica. Next base: position 751,368,546 of record NC_081407.1, on the reverse strand, counting down.
ATTCTGCCTCTTGTTTAGGTCTATAGGCTAAGGTTGTTTAATTTGGTAATCTATTTTCTCAAGATGGACACTCCCATCCTCTTGACAAGCATTTTTGCAGAGGACTAGAGGGTATTTTTGGGCTTCATTAAAGACCCAACCCTCCAATCAGTCTTCAAGGAGGTTGGGATGTTCATCAATGAGGCTTTGTGGATGGTGCTGGCCAGAAACTTTCTGCGTAATGAAAATAGATACCGTGTTAACACAGACATTACATCCCGATTCTTGGTGTCTCTTTTGGACCTCGAAGGAGACATGGTGGATATGTTGTTGTTGTTAAGGAATGTGTTTAAGGAAGACTTCCTTGGAGATGATGTTACTATTGTCATCCTTGCAGAAGTAGGCATGGGGATCCCTTGGGAGAGTGAATTAACCCATCTTCTCCTCCCTGACCAAATAATGCCAGTGGCCAAGCAACCATTTCTTCTAAACCTGAATGCAAAGCAGTTGATGTGTTAGAGGAAATGGATGCGGATTGGCAGGGACTTTCTCCGAAAATGGTTGCTCCTGGATGACTTTCAAAACTACAATTGGCTTGAAGAATTCTACATGGAGGGAGGGCCAGATTCTTAGGGTAAACCATCCACTACCTGTGCCCTAGCCTCAACCCCATAGTAGTTTTTTTTTGTCTATGTCCTCGTAACCTCACAGGCTTAGTGACTCATTCATTTTGGCTTTAAAGTTTTTAAGGGACTCAAGTGTCAAACATGTAAAAATTGTAAATTTCCAAAATATAAATATTAATGATAATTTTGGATATTCCAGTTTGTTTTAGTTTGCCTCTTATGGATATAAAAATGCTTTCTATTTCATTTTATTAATGAAATTTTTTCAAATGCTTTTTGTCTATGAGCTACGTTATTTCAATATTTTGTTAAATAATGGAAATAAATTCAATACTGTGATCTTTTTTATGTAATGATTCTTCCTCTATATTTAATATATAAAAAAAAATACAGTTCGTTCCATTAATTATTTTTACATTGATTATGGTTGATTATAATTTTATGAATAGAAAAAAAAAAAAGATGTTTACCTTGTGAAAAACAAGTGAATTAAAAGTCCAACTTACTTGTTGTTGAAGTTTTGAACTAGTGCATACGTGGGTTGGTATGGGGTACATGCTATGATTTATACTGAAGATTTTGTCATAATGAAGAAATTTGAGACATTTATGAAGGGTAGATGAAATCACTTTCATGGAAGAGAACCAAGGGTAAGGATGTGCCAACTTCACACAAAATTGATCTGATGTAGGAATGATAGAAAAATTGACATCTAAGCACTTAGTACCAACCTTAATGGGAAGAGTAATAGAACCTATAGTAGGACAAGAGAAACCATCAAATATCTTAGCCACTAAATCAAATTTATCATATCAATATGTTACTTCATGCAATTGTAAAGTATAAAGATATTCTTAAGTTATTACATTCACCATACATGCTGGATCAATCATCAATGAGAACTCCTTGTGAGAGTATGTCTTTGATCTTTGCAGTCAAAATATAGACTTATAGTGGGCCATCAGGTGTTTCAATAGTCTCACTAGGATCAAAGGTAATGCATATTACATAGGTCCTTAGGAGGTGCAGGTTTATCAATAAGATTCACCACATTATTAGACTCAAGCGCTCAAGGCCAAGCTCATTAGAAGAAAATTCAAGATTCTAGACTCAATTAGAGAACATGATTAGACACAATTAGATCAATGACTTAGGGTGGGTTTTTCATAGAGGCTATAAACTTTGTTATAAATACAATCATATATTTTATTATAGTCTTCATTTGTTTATTAGATTAATTTAAACTAAATTAAATTAAAATTTATATTAAACACAATTTATGTTGAACTTATATATATTTTTAGTCTTTATTTATTTATTAAATTAAATTAAATTAAAATTTATATTACACTAAATTTATGTTGAACTTTTATATATATTTTTAAACTATTTTTTAAAATTATATATTGTAAACATATTTTTAAAGAATTTTGTTAAACTTTAAATTAATATTTTAGATTTAATAGTGAATGTTTTCTTTTTTATATTAAACTTTTGTCTTTCAAATTGTCTATCAAAATTTATATTTTTATTTAGTTATTTTTTTTATTCTAGAATCTAAGTTTCATGTTCTATACTATTTTTGTATTTCATATTTTTACAAATAATATTAACATTATATTTAATAGTTATCTCAAACTATTGCACATCTTTAAATGTCTCTTATTATGGGACCCATGACATCTGAAATGGGTACCATCGTCAGTTGGATGAGCAAAGATCAACAGCTTTGGGTGGATTTCGGCCTAAATGTGGGAAGTGAACACATTTATGAGAACTTTGCCTAGAATTGAACGTTTTACATTTAATTAAATACAATTAAGTCTATAAAGCTCTTTTTCAGGCAGAGGTTCAAAATGATTAAACACACTTAAAAAATAGTCTCGAAAAGTGACTCGAGTGTGGTGACGTGCCCGAAAAATAGCAAAAGTCATGGGACCCATGACAACTGACAACAAATACCATCGTCCGTTCGATGAGCACAAATCAATGGCTTAGGGTGGATTTCGACCCAAATGTGAGAAGTGAACACATTTGTGAGAACTTCACCCGAAATTGAGCATTTTACATTAAATCAAATATAATTAAGTTTATAAAGCTCTATTTCGGGCTAAATTTGATAGATTAAAAAGACTTAAAAATAGTCTGGAAAAGTGACTCGATTGTGGTGATGTGCCCAAAAAATGGCAAAAGTCATGGGACCCATGACAACTAACAACAGATACCATCATCTGTTGGATGAGCACAGATCAATGGCTTAGGGTGGATTTTGGCCCGAATGTGGGAAGTCAAAACATTTGTGAGAACTTCGCCCAAAATTGAACATTTTACATTTAATTAAATTTAATTAATTAGATAAAGTTCTATTTGGGGCGGAAGTTGAAGGATTAAAAACACTTAAAAAATAGTCTGGAAAAGTGACTCGAGTGCGGTGACGTGCTCGAAAAATGGCAAAATTCATGGGACCCATGACAACTGACAACATATACCATCGTCCATTGGATGAGCATAGATCAATGACTTATGGTGGATTTTGGCCCGAATGTGGAAAGTGAACACATTTGTGAGAACTTCGCCTGAAATTGAACGTTTTACATTTATTGTCCTCAGAATTTAGACTAAAGTAATGAATGCTTTGTCCTTCGGCGGCGAATAGATATTAATAATAATTAATAAAATTACAACATGATTCTAGATATTTTTCCCTTTAGGTATTACTTTTGTACTTTTCAGAATTTTTAAAATAAGTGACTCATAAGTCATAATTGTATTTTATTTCATGGACAAACCAATAAACCAAGGGAGATTCAGAAACAACTACTAGGTTGAGGAATGCAAGTTGCAACAGAGATTGTCTGCGCCAATCTAGTGAAATAGAAATTTTGGGTAAAATCTAGAGCACCTACATCCTGCCTTTTTTACTTTTTTTAATCTCGTGGTTCAATTTGAGGGTTAGCATTTTCATTTTTGTATCTAGCATTATTTGGAATTATTAACAATAACAGCGATGGGGAAAATGGGAAGCAGTAGTTCAACAAGAAGCCAAGCAAAAAAAAATGTACCTAACTGAATTGGTTAAAACACCCGGTTTCACTGATGAATACCATGATATTTATAACCCTACTATCCATGGTGAAAAGCATACCATAGATATTAGATATGCATTGTCTAGTAAGGAGGCAAATCCAACCAAGGCAAAATTTACTGTTTTCAACACAATGTTAAAACAAAGAACAAATAAAATCGCATCGTGGGATGTTGGATTGGGAAGCATGGTGTTACCTGAAGTATTCCCTTGCCTTGATTTTGTCATGGTTTGTGCCAAAAATTATGATGAAGATAAAAAAGCAATTGTCAGTAAAAATACAAAAGAGGAAATTATATCCATAAATGTGGGAAAATTTGCTCATTTGTCAAACCTAGGGTTTGAAGCACAAAACTCAAATGTCCAAATTGACCTAGGAAAGATGGCAGAGAATTATGAGAGTCTCAATCCAAGTTGTAGAGATTCATTTATGAAAGCTCTAATAAAGTGTGGTACTCTATTGGATCAGAATCTTAAGCCTCCTTATGATTCTAACATTTTTTTTACATGGGTTGGGGATACTATTTCCTTGTTGACATTTTGCCTAGGATTGGAAAATGATAGGGAAGTGGGTGCAATCCTTCTTGAAATGATTTATAATATCCATTGTGTAGCTCAGCTAGTAAGATATAATTTTGTTGAGCACGTTGTTCAATCCATGCACAAACAATTACTAATGATCAGAAAAGGTTCCTGTAAGACATTTAGCTTCCCATCCTACTTGTGATATCTCCTTCTATCAAAGTATCATGCAATATTCGAGACCAACAATCTTCAAATCATGAACTATAAGATTGATGAGAAGACTCAGATCAAAACAGAGTGTCCAATATATGAATGGACACCAAAGATAAGGATGCATGATAACAGAAAGAACTACAGCCATTTTGTAGACTTATTTTTGGTACCAATGTATAATGAAATTACAACCACTCCAATGCCTAGATTTCTTGTGTCTTATAGAGATTGCATTCAACTCAGAAGTCAAATAGAATTGGCTGACTGGTTCTTCATGGAAGAATACACCGTGTTAAGGTAAATAGACTTCCAATACATGTGAGAGAGAGGGTATTTGCATTGGAATATGTATGACAGTTGGAGAGCACAATTCGACACTTCCATAGTCAGCAAAAGAAGAGCATATTTCCTTCCTTGCCTTTCTCATGTGGAGGGTTCACATTTGAAAGAAAAGAATTCAATGTGGCACATGTTTTTTTGACAGTTTTTAGCTTTGGTGATGAGGGTCTCTGGCAGTATGATCCAATCGGTGTAGTTCAAGCAAGGCTTAAGAAAAATGGGAACTCTTCAACGTTATGTCAACATGAAAGTAAACCATTGCTAGAAAAGCTTAGAAAGATGGACTCCTGGGATGAGGTAAAAACAAAGAGATGGAGAAAATTGCCGCTGACAATAAAATTTCAACAAATGAAATGTCATCACAAATTATGGCATTGAACACATAGAGGACAACAAAGGAGGGCTAGGGCATCCAAAATAGGAGGTCCTACAATTTCTACCAAAAACCTGCTAATCCATCTAACAAATTAATTCCCAAATCAATTCTACAAGAATGTAAAGAGGGTTATTGGACTCAAACCAAAATAAATGTTTTTTGGACTATGAGGAAGAATCTCGGTGAACCAAAGACCAGTGCAAAATTTGTTTCCATTGACAAGGATGAAGATTTTAGAATATTGTGGAATATTGAGCATCCCACAATAGCTTATGATAGGAGTAAAGATGATGATGAGTATGAGGTTGAGGCCACTCCAACAACTACTATAGTCCCTAAAATATTAGGTGGAGTCAATGAGTCCATGAAAGAAAAATATAGCAAAGGGGCAAACATTGTGGAAAAAATGGGTTTTGTAGGTGGTGGTCTCGGTCCCAGAGGAGAAAGCATTTGGTATCCACTTGAGGTAAAAATTCCATCATATTCAAAATCAAAAGCTCCCATTAAACCAATCATTTGACTTTATTCTTCAGATTCATCATGGTAAGGTACTACTCATTACCCTCAGGGTCCACCTACATTTGTTTCAGGTTCAAATTCATGACCATCACCACATCATGGTATTCCCATTGGTGGTGAATTAAGTGCCACTACCATTGGTGGGGAATCTGGCAATAGCATTCCTATTAGTGTTTAGTCAAGTGTCGCTATGATTGGTGGGGTTGGCATGGGTACTACTACTGATACTAGTTGTCATGGTGTTGGACAAGGGAAACAACAAAATATCTCTCACAAGAGGTCACTAATGATAGATACTCATACTATTCAGAATCCTATATCAAGTGCTACTGACACTAAAAATCAATCATTTGCAGCTTCATATCACACACCTCAAAATATTATAAAAACTACACATGAAAGTGACACTGGGATAGGATCAGGAATGGTTGTTGGTAATCCTAGTAATGCATTATTTAAAACCATAGGAATAAGTGGAACTGGAGCCTCTTCTATTCCTATTTCACCTTTCAAACATTCAATTGCTTCAGCAAGCCCAGATTTTCAATTTCGTGATTACTATAAAAAATTTGAACACACAACAAATGCAAATAAAGAAAAAAAGAGAGCATTTCATAGGGTTGCCCTGACTAAATTTTTAGACCAACAACCTACAAGGAATAGGGTATTTCCAACATATGACCCACACAAAGATATGATGGAGTTCATGGTTGTTATGCCCCCAACTAAAGATAAAAATCCACCACACAATCCGATAGATCCCTTTGAATTCCAAGTTAGAACCCTCCAAATGGATTTTTCCAAAGTGCATAATGTGGAAAAATCTATTGTGTCAAAAAGGACTAACGAAGTGATCTACACTTCACTACTAAAGGTGGAGAGAGAAAAAAATAAACTGGAGGAACAAATAGAAAATTTACAAGCAGACCTGGCAAAAGAAAAATCAAAGAGGAAAGCAGTAGATAACAAGTGCAATGATTTACATAAAAGAATAAATAATTTGGGCTTTGCAGTAGAAATTGCAGAGTGGGAAAAGACAGATGTAGATTTGAAGGACCTGAGAGAAAAACTGGGTAAAAGTAGTAAAAAAATTGATGAGGAAAGAGCTGATTTAAAAAAGTTATACAAAAGTTATGAGTCTGTTGCTGCCAAAATAGGAAAAATGGGGGACCTATTGGATCATGAGAAGCAAAAAGCAAAAAATTTGGAAGAGGAAGTAGAGGAAGAAAGAAAAAAATGTGCACAAATGAAAGAAGACCTACACAATGCAAATGACAAAATTAAAACTCTGGAGGATAGATTGAAAGATAATATTAAAAATACAATGAAGTATATAAAAGAAAACATTTGGCGGCAAATAATGTAGAGGAGTGACAAGTTGTGTGAATGGTTTGAATTGAATGAAAGTCTGAGATTAATTTATATGAAAATCAAAGGGCACATTGAGAAGAGCATACATGTTTATTCAAAAGAGGATATGACAAAACATATTTTGCAAGTAGTCTACACTACCAGTGACAACTACTTGGCATCCAAGGGAATTAAGAGCTGCATTGATGCCATAGTTAAGACATCATCTATCCTTAAAAAATGCCAGAAACTAAGGGAAACACCAGAAGTTATGGATAAATGTTACAAAAAGATATTGAAGTTGCAAGAAAACACAACTACTTTGATTAAACTTGGTTTGCCTAAGACCGTTGACCCATCAAATAAATTCATTGGGAAATAAGCTTACAAAAAAAACATAGAGATAAAAATGAAGTCTAATTTAGACTTGCTTCCTAAGAACACAACTCCCCAAAGCTTTCTGGAATTCATCCAACCATTTACAACTCTGAATGCAGCATTGGGTGAAATAGTGATGTCAAGTCACTCTTCTAAATATGGATTGTTGACGAAGTTGCAGTTGGCTTTCCATAGTTTACAGAATATTGAGCTTCCATCAGATGAAGAGTGGAGCACCCTACAAAAACTAGCACAGAAATCTTAAGAATTAGAGTATGTATTGCATAGTTTTCTTCTTTTACTCTTAATTTAAAGGTTTTATGTTTTTTTTGTTTTCATAGAGAGTGTTGTATTACAATTAAATGAATTGTATCACATGGCTATATTTTGAAAGAATTAATCAAAATCTAAGTTCTCAAACATGTCTAAATAAACATCTCTATATTGATAAACACATTATGGTCTTTTATTATGCTATTTTAAATCTAGAAATAGAAAGTTGAAAATACAATTACAAATCAATATTAAATTCTAATTGCAAAAAATTAATAGACTCATAAAATATCATCAAGTTATCAACCATAATAATATGCTTTTGTAATATGAATGATGAGATACATTAATAAGATTAATAAATACCAATCTCTTATAGTTTCCATTCATCCTCATCAAATTCAGAGCTTTCTTGACTCTTGTCTATGTTTTTTTCACTCTAAGTCTACATACCTTCATTGAACTGCATCTCAATGCTACCAGTATGTCCAGTACATGAATCAATAGTCCCACTGGCACGTTGGTTTGAAGTGTTTCCCAAACCTCTTCTTTCACATTTGGACCTCAATATTTGTAGCGCCCTATCGTAAGGAAAAGTGTGGACACCATACCTAGATGTATAGAGCCTCAAGCAATTTTCCAAATTTGTGTCTAGTTTGTTTCTTAGCTTTGATTTTAGGAAGCCCAAAGAACTAAAAACTCTCTCATCTTCCATCGAACCCAATATCATGGTAACACATAAATCAGCAAGCTTTAAATATTTTGGCATTGAATCATGCAACGCTACGTTCTCAGCTATATATTTCCAAAGCCTTGTTACTGATCCCTTTTCGCAGGGGTTCTGCATTGTGCCATATTGTTCTCTCATAGTGTATGCAAAACAAGAGGATTTCTCTCGAAGATGAGTTTCATCTACTATTCCATTTATAGTTACTCCATTCAATTCTCTGGATATGCAAAATTGTTTTATCAAAGTCAGTAGCTTACTTCGAAAATCAGTTGCACTATTGAGGCTCCAATATTAAGGAAACACAATAGACATGGCTTCGAGTAGGTTGTCAGGAGGGAATCTGCTTCTAATTTGTGACAAAGGATCATAGGCAATTTTCTTCATAGAAGTAGTTACAGTCTCAACAATCTTGTCGAAATCTTCCCTTGTAACTCTTGCTAGTTGCTTACTAGGGCACTTTCCTGGTTCCTCGAGGTCGACCATGCAATAGAAGTGCATTGGTATCTCAACTCCCCGTACATTGGCACATACCTCCCTATTTGCACCGATTTGTAGAAGGTTACCAAGATTGTTCAAATCTGTGAGTGTCTGCCACTTAACAAATTTTTCATCAGATAGTTTTGGTTGATTTTGATAGAGATTGTTGAGGGTCATGCATGTCATCTTATGCAGCGTAGCATATTTTGCAATATATAGAGCTCTTTTTTGGATAGCCTTCATAATATTCCTCATTTCCTCTAGCATGAGAAAAAGAGCTTCTAAAGTTAAGAGTGTCTGTAGATTACTTAACCTTCGAAGAAGGTCAGGAAATTTCAGTTGCTCTGATTCGTCGCGAATTGTGTGAAATAGTCTAATCAAGGATGGATATTCTGAAAAAACTTGATGTGCTGGACCATCCAAAGAGATCCATCTGGTATCATTATCCTTGAGAAGCTTGTTCCTATCAATTATTCCATTAGCAAGGTGTTGAAATTCCATAAATCACTTGGGACTTCAATAGAAGTGTGAGTAGAGCTCTTTGATTAAAATTTCAATTTTTTTTACCGAAGCATACTTGCTCACAATTCAAAAAGATAGATTCATTCTATGAGCCATGCAGTGAATTGTAGTAATATACGATGCAAATGAAGTTTCAATCTTTGTACAAAGACCATTCCTGTGACCTTGCATTACTGAAGCTCAATCTACTCCAACACACACCTTTTTTTTGGCAACCGTTATGTCATCCATACCTCCATATTCAATTAAACTTCTCTTTACTAGTTGAAATTAATTTTCTGTTGTCGTACTCTCCTTCATTTTAGCAATAGATAGTAGATGAGGTTGGAGGGTATGATTTTGTACAGTATAAACATGCATGCATACCCATGAAGTATTGTCTATTGTTGTAACTTCATTTAAAGAAAATATAATAAATTTTGAATCTCTTATTTTTTCCTTTACATCTTTTTGAACCTCAGCAAGACAACTTTCCCATTCCCATCCACTATTTATTGACCAGTGTCTATTAGGATAGTTAGGAACTTTCAAAAAGTGTAATAAACCACTAATTGATGGGAAATTTGTTATAGCACGCCCTCTACTCAAAATATTAAAAACAACGCTTAACTGAACAACTTTTCCTAGATGTTCTATTTGCATTGCTTTTCCAAAACTAGGTTCAATAGAACCTTTAACTTTAGGAGGCTTCATTTGTATTTTTCATGAAAATAATACTCTTCATCATTCCTCACATGCTTACATTCCTTCTTTATTTTCCATCTTATCAGTGTTTTTTCAACTCTGTATCCACTACAACTTCAGGGTTATCACTTTTATCCCTAAAAGTCATGTTGTTGCACTCCTTCCAGATATTCCATATCACATTAGGGAGATTAAGTTTCCATATCTCAACATTCTTAGAGTTGGAGTTAGGACAATACCATTGCTGCTAGAACTCCCCCAGAGAGTTCGAGAAAACCCAGCTCAGCTTCCACCTACTAAAAATAATATTCAAGATTTCCTAACTGAAAGTGCACTAGTAGATGATGTGACAAGAAGACTCCTGTTCCCTGCAACAAAGAGAACACCTGTTAGGAAAAACAAATCCACGCTTTTGGAGGTTGTCAAGAATCAACACCTTGTTTTGGATAAAAATCCAAAAGAAGATATTGATTTTGGGTATCAACTTCTTTATCCACACTTTAGCACACAAACGAATCTCTTCTGGAGATTTGTTGTGAATAGCCACCGGTAAAGACACAGAGAAATTCCCATCTGAAGTCTCCCTCCAAATCAAACTGTCCTCCTCAAAGTCCCTAAAAATTTTGGAAGAAAGCAAAATCTCAAGAACCTTTAATTCCCGACATTGCTGGCTGAACTCAATCCACTTCCCATTTCTCCAATAGTCTCTAACAGAGGCAACATACATATTTTTGAACCAATATTTCCATTCCTTAAGGATAGGCATAACCTCCAGAGGTTTATCGAAAAGCCATCTATCTTCCCAAAATCTAATAATTCTTCCATTCCCCAATTTCCACATTCTTCCAGTAGTAGCCCAACTTTTAGCCATTTGAACTGTATTCTAAACTGTTGAGCCTTCAACAGAAAAGGAGTTTTCCAGGAATTCTTCCTCAGATGGTTGCATATAAAGATTTTTCTTTTTCCAAATTAAATTCCATTCTCTTTCCTCCCCTTTCATTCTCTAAATTTGTTTAGCTAACAAGGCATTATTCATAGAAATAATACTCCTTAAACACAATCCCCCAAAAGCCTTAGGAGTACAAATTTTGTTCCAAGCAATAAGGGGTATTCTATTTTTGTCTTCCACTCCCGACCAAATGAATTTTTTTTGAATTCTTTCAATTGCCTCCGCAAACTTTCTGGGGATTTTAAACAAGCTGAGGGCATAAATAGGCAAATTTTGAAGAGTAGCTTTAAGCAGCGTAACCTTACCCACTTGACTAAGGATAGCCCCTTTCCACCCGACCAATTTAGAATTCAATATATCAACTAGCTTCATCCAGAAATTCTCCAGAAGCTTTAAACAAAGAGGGAGCGCGAAATAGGTTGAAGGAAACTTAGCAATTTTACATCCAAGGATTCTTTCAATCCTCATTTGTCTTTCAATAGGGGTATTCATGAAAAACAAAGAGCTCTTATCCAATTTATTTTTTTGGCCAGAAGCAGTTTCATAGGTGTCCATAACATTCTTCATATTTCTTGCTTCCCTGATAGTAGCTTCCCCCATAGTAATTGAATCATCAACAAACTATTAGTGAGTACACATTAAGTTGGAAGATGAAGGTTTAAGGCCTTTGAGTTTTCCATCTTCCACATTTTTTATTATATATCTGCCTAAGCTTTCAGCTAAAATAGTGAACAAGATAGGGGAGATTGGATCCCTTTGTCTTAGACCTCTAGAACTTTTGAAGAAATTGGAAGGGGATCCATTAATAATAATTGCAGAGGAGGAAGTTCCAGTAAATTGGGTGTAGGGCTGAATCACTTTTTCCCCAAACCCAAAAGCTTTCATAATTCTGAAGAGGAATTGCCAATTCACTCTATCATAGGCTTTAGACATATCCAACTTAAGAAAAAAACCCTGATTTTTAGTAGCAGTTAAAGAGTGAATATTTTCATGAACTAAAATAATAGAATCCAGTATTTGTCTACCACGGACAAAACCATTCTGCTGAGTTGAAATAATCCTGGGAAGAATATCCAGCATTCTAGAAGTAAGAACCTTAGAGATAATCTTATAAACAGAGTTACAAAGGCTAATAGGTCTGAACTTATTGAGAGAGTGAGCTCTAGAAACCTTCAGAATAAGAACGATGAAGGGTGCATTCAATTCTTTTAAAAGCCTCCTTGAACCAAAGAATTCTTTGACTCCATTACAAATATCTGTCTCCACAATATGCCAGAAGATTTGGAAGAAGAACATTGGAAATCCATTCGGACTAGGAGACTTCTCTCACTGAAAAGAAAACACCGCCTTTTTGATTTCTTGATTAGAAGGGATTTGAGAGAGGTTTTTGTTGTCATCCTCAATTTAAAATGGGAGGAATAGCCAGCACGAGAAGGTCTTGATTTCAAATATCCAAATCGTCCACCCCTCCAAAAAGATTGCTGAAAAAATCCAAAGCTTCCTTTCTTATATCATTTTCATTCGATAAAATCCCCCTATTGCAAGATAACCTAGAAATCCTATTAGCTGCCCTATGCTTTAGAGATGTCAAGTGGAAAAACCAGGTGTTTTTATCACCTTCCTTCAAATACAAGGCTCTAGATCTTTGTCTCCAAAAAGTCTCTTCATTAGAGATAATAATAGTATGGTATTTTGAGAGCAACCCATTTTCAATAGATCTCAAGTCCTTTGAAAGCCCTTCCTCTTGGATTTTATCTTGGACATCCTTAATGTCGGTCTTAATTTGGGCTTTGCTTTTAAAGATATTACCAAATATCTCTTTGTTCTATATTTTGATTTTGGCCTTTATTATGTTAAGCTTTTTGGCTATTCTGAATAAAGTCATTTCCTCAATCTCAAAATTCCACCAATAAGCAACACAGATTTCCAAAGATGGGTGGGATAGCCATGCTTTTTCAAATCTAAAAGGGAAATTTCTCTTAGCAGAAAAAGAATTAGCAGTAAAAGAGATAGGGTAATGATCAGATCCAATCTTAATAATAGATGCCAAAGAGAAACTATAGTTAGAAAGCCATTCAGGAGAAATCAGGGATCTATCCAACCATACTTGAATAAGATCAGATCTAGTTCTATGATTGGTCCAAGCATAATTAATCCCTTGCAGATCCACATCCATAAGAGCTTGATCATTAATAAAATCCATAAGATCTTGTCTTCCCTCTAGCTGCAAAGGGAGGCCTCCCATCTTTTCATCCTCTTTAAGAGGTGTATTGAAATCTCCCATAACTAACTAGCTTTTATCAGTAAAATTTAGTCTGTCTTCAGCAAGGCTCCTCCAATATTTAGATCTCCCAGCTTTAGAGTTAGGCGCACAGATATTAGTTATAACCCAGACAATGTTATCCTTAATATGCTCAAGCAGAACTGAAGTCCTATTGACTTTTGAAATGATTTTCTTCCCTATAATGGTATTTTGGTTCCAAAAAATCATCGTTCCTCTAGAGGCACCCTCCAACCTGGTTCCAATAACTCCATTATTTTTTAATATTCTAATCCTTTCCACTTTATCCTTGCACATCTTATTTTCCTGAACAAGGACAACATCCGGTTTATGATCCCTTATAATATTACGTAACACATCCTGCTTATGGGGGGCATTCAGCCCTCTTATATTCCATGAAATTATCTTCATACTTTAACTAGAGATAAGGCTAACTTGTTGGAGCTCTGTGTTCCATCAGCACGGTTCTTCCAACTTTCTTGTTCCCTTTGATTTTTTAGAGAAGGTCTCCCCTGCTTTTTGTTGTGACTTCCAACATCTGCCACTTTCTTATTCTTGCTTCTAGTTGAAATACCTCCATTCGGTCCTGCATTATTTGATTTGCCTTCTTTAGTACTAAGAATCCTAAGATTTCCCTCAATAGCCATCATTTCCAAACTTTTTGGTGGAGTTTTACTTTGGATCGGCTTAGGACTACCATTGGTTAATAATAGAAAAGGCTCAAAATCCAAAATATTATAGACTTGTGCATCATTAAAGTCTTCCCCATTTTCTTTAGAATTAGATGAAGCAGAAACACCATCATTGGAACTCTCGTCAGCTTTATCCTAGATGATAGGCCCTCCCTTCTGGTCCTCTGATTCAAATTTTTGAGCATTTACATCTATCCCTTGCTCTTCCTCCTTGTTTCTCTCTATTTGATTGTTGGAAAGGCACAAACAAATTTTTCATTATTACTATTCAGATCCTTCTTTTCCTCATTTTCCTACTCAATCACTTCCTTCTCATGAGCACACTCTGTAGTTGGATCTTCTCTCTTCCCTTTCATTTTCCATTTCTGCTTCGAACTGCTATCACTCTTACCAATCTTACTCTTCTTGAGCAAGCAAGATTTCACCCAATGACTTGAATTTTTATAGTGAAAACAAACAAATGGGAGAGATTCATATTCAATCACTTGGGTCCATTTCCCCAATTTAGATAGAATCTAAATAGATTGAGGCATATCAGTCATTTGATTAACATTAACACAGATACAAGCAAAAACCAACCTTGATTTAGCTGCAGTCATCAGGTCGATCGAGAGAAGTTCCCCAAAAGAACCCGTTATCCCTTTAAAGACCTCCTCATTCCAGAACTCTAATGGAAGGCTAGGGAGGTGAGTCCACATAGGTGCCGACACAAAAAAGGACTCATCAAGAGAAAGGTTAGGAACCCATTTCTATAAAGCCAAGGATGACTTGTCATACATCCATGGCCCTTCACATAGAGCTTTATTCATATCTTCTTCATTATTAAAAGCAAAGGAAAAAAAACCCCTAGGCAAAGCCACCACATCCACTTGACCTTTGAGAACCCATTTCCTCCTTATAAAATTCCTGACAACATCAATGTTAGGCCTAAAACCAGTGAACCTTCCAACTAAGGTCATAGCTAAACTAGAAACAGTGAGATCAACTAGCTTATCCGGAATAGAGATAGCAACAACCCCTGTCACGGGATCAGATATATTTTTAACTTCTGGAAGCCCAAATTTCACTAGTGGCCACACTCCAAAAAGAACTAACCATTTTTTTTCCTTACCTCTATCATGTGGGTTCTCGTTATTGGAATCTTTGTCTTCCACCAATTTGACTGTCGCCTTGTCCCCTTCAGTACCCTGAGAGGCCTAGAAACTAGCCTGATTACCAGCTCTACCCGCAGAAAGACTGCCATCCCCATGAAATCCGCCATTCCTAGGTTTGAAATTTGAATTTCCCGCTTCTCACTTCTCTCCTCTCATGCTTTCCAGATAGAAATTTGTTGTTGGTTTTTACCAAGTTATGGTTGTTAGACATACAGGTTTTTATATTTTTTTAAAAGTTGTAGTAAAAAATCATAATTAATTATTTGTTTCAAAAAGAAATACAAAAAATATATGCCACATCCGGACATGATTCTTCTACTTATATCTTAAATATTATAAAAAAATATTATGATTTGATTGTGGTTAGGGTGGTCAAACAGACACCTGCTTTTTTATCTTTTTCTTGAAATTTTAGTACTACTGCATTGAAATTTCAAATTTTTGTCAAATAATATTTTTTTTATTTAGAAAACAACTAGTAGCTTAGAAATTGCATTGAATTTTCCACAAATTCTATTCTTACATATTTTTAAAATAATGTTGGTAACTTATTCAAACTTTTAAGTCAAATTGGCTAAATCTATTTTTCTAATTTTCATTGCAACTTAAGGGCCTATTTGGCCCACCATGATCCTGCATTTACCCCTGCATTCCCTTTCTTAATATTATGGGAGATATGGAAGGAGATAAATTGTATAATTTTTCAAGGGAAGACGATGAAGTGGGAGATATTGATAAATAATAGAATCAACTATAGTGGAAATTATAAATAGTAGAATAGAGACACATTCCTCAAAAGATGTTTAGTTCACCAACTCAGATAGTCAAATCGGAGGGCGATGGAATGGATTGAAGATCCCACCCTTCTTTTTCATTTCTAGATCATAAATTATACAAGAGTCAAATGTGTTTGGGAACCACCTAAACTAGGATTTTTCAATATGAACTTCAACGGTGCTTCCTAGTGTAAACTCAGGGCTTCAGTGGTAGGATGTTTTATTCATTTTTGGGATGGGTCTGTGGTGGGAAAAATGAAGAAACCTATTTAACATTGATCATGATCAACAATTTTATATTGATAAGTATTCAAGAATGATTCTAATATATATTTTGATAAATTCTTTATGTAGTTTATCCTTGTACAATAAATAATTTGCCCACATTGTTATCAATTATGCCATTCCATGTATAAATCTAACTTTGAAAAATTGAACACCATTTATAAAGTAAGGGAATATTATACTTTCCAACATAGTCTTTGGAGGTCACATCCTTCCTTTCCACCCACTATCATTAATCATTTAACTCATCCATAACCTTATCCATTATTGATAATTTGTTAACCCCTATATCTATATTTCTATCAACTATGAACATTCCTTTAACTCATCCATCCAATATATATTAATCCATTTATCCTAAACCAATATATTTCACATCCTTGAATATATACTTAGTTCTACCCTATAACTAATTATCATATAGATAAACAATTCATATCTAAAAGTTACCCAATATCACAATACAATAGCAACCAAATGAAATAACATCAAGAAATTAAATGTAATCTGAGAGTACTCAATACACCATAATCAATCTCTATCTGCATATCATTCAATGAACTATCTTGACTCATCCTAAAAGAATCCAATGGTTTTGTCTCCAACCTTGCTATTAAATATTAATCAACTTAATTTGATCAGCCATCATCATTAGGATATATTGTTCACATTCATCATGTTATTTGTAAAATATATCATTCTCACCTCAAAGACACCATCTCACATTGTTCTCACATTATAACATTTTCACATCAACAATAATATCATCATAATTATCGATAGATCATGGATTTTTATCTTGACTAGGGGCAACATCATTTTTGTTTTTGTATTTAGTTATTTTATATTAAGTGGGAAAGGGCCCCAACCCATTACAAATCTAAACCAAAAATAATTAAAAATCAGCAAAAGCTACCATAAGGCTTGGAGAGTAAGCCCATAAAATGGTCAATCTGGGTTTTGAAAGGACCCAAAACCTTAACAATGAGAAGACCAACCTAAAAACAAAACTAGTTACAAAATAAGGAATCAAACTAAAAGCAACAAATATTTGTCTCCATATTGTTTTATCTATGCTTTCTTGTCTTTCTTTTGTGTGTATGTGTGTTATAACTATTTATTGTATTCTCCATTCATGCTTGCTACATTATACCACCAAAATGTCATAGTATTTCATATCATGGTACCATTGACATATGTTTTCTTGTGATGTTTAGTCCTTTATGCATTTGACACATTATCACTAAAGTCTTTTGGTGCAATCACCAGTTAGGAGGGACCTCAAAGAGATCATTCTGAAGCGGTCAGCAAGAGCTAACACAATGGAACACAAGGATATGATGGAGGCAATGTAGAGAAAATTAAATTATATCATGAAAACTAATTACAACTAATGGATAACAACTAGGTTACAGAAACTAGCTCACAGGTCTGCTAAAATCATGCTCAAAATATAGAACAGATTATGATCGGGACCTCAAACTTAAGATTTAGCTTCTATGTTCTATTTACCACCTTCCATTACATTCTAATACTTGTTTACAATGATTTATACGATCCAAGGGGAACTGGTCAGCCCTGAAAGGGATCAAAACCTGAAGAACAAGAACTAATGTGTAAAACCAACAAGGTCGGCCTCCACCAAAGAAACAATGAAATCAACGTTCAGGGCTCCGCAAGCTATGAAAAAGGACTTAGTAGATCACCAATGCAAATAGGTCTAGGGAACCAGTAATAGAAAACTATCTCAGAAATTGGTAGCGATAACTTGCTGGAAAATGATCCAAATGCTCTGCGGTTTGGGAATAAGGAAGATGATCAAGTCTTCAAGAAAAATCCAACTCCACAGGTTCTTGTGAGCCAAATCCGAGAAATACAGATAGAAATGTTGAAACTGCAAACAGAAAAGAAAACAAAAAGAAATGTTTTTTTGGTTGATGCAAGACTGCCAAGAACCGGTGATGCTCTTACTTCAGACATCTGGGGTTGTTGAAAAAGTGAGTCTCTAATTTTTCTAGGGTTAGAGGAAAACCAAGGCGGTCTACCTTAGCCTAAAAAATCCAAGATGAGTCTAAAGAGGGGAAAATGAAGCAAGGTGGATTGGATGGGTTAGTATGCAAATCAAACACTAAAAACATGAGAAGACAAAAGCATAAACCAAATCACATAAAAAAAATGAAAATAATTTTTATACCTTACAATTTTACCTTCTCCTTCGGATGAAGCTTGATGAAGTGAAGATGCCCTTAGATGATGCTCCACTTGATGTGCTTCTCTTGCTTGCTTGATGTGGATGGCTCTCCAATGTTGTGCATGCATGAGATGGATCTTGAAGGATGTGGGGATGAGATGATCAAGTATGGATGGGAGATGATTTTGACATGATAAGGGTGCTAAAATTATTTTCCTAGGCTCAAAAGGGCAACATAAGATTACTAAACTTGGAGATGAAGAATGAAGGGATGGAGTCCTCAATTTATAGGAAGAGGATAGGAAGAATGGAGGGCTATGATGGATCCAAGATGAAGGGCTAGGATTGCTTGTGAGCTCACACAAGGCCCAAGAGAGGGTGTGGAGACCAAGAGATATGCCTCAAAGGCATTTCTTGTCTCCACACTCCTCAAGGTACATTGGGAAGACTTCCCAATGTGCCTTGAGAAGAGCAAGGGATGGGACATTCCTTGAGGAATGTGTAGGAAGAATTTAAAATTCTTCGAAAAGAGATGATCATGGGGATTGGAGGAATAAGAAGGAATTAAAAATTCCTTGGGGCATGAGATGCCTAGAGGAATGTGAGATTTTGAAAATCTCACATTCACCTAGGAAAAGAGCATTTAAGGATAGTGGTTGGATGGAAGGGACAAGGGGTTGACTTTGTGACTAATCATGATGATTAGTCACTAGCAACTCATTAGCGAGGGGATTAGAGGAAAGGTTAGGTGAGATAGGATTTGTAGGAGGATTTGACTAGGAGAGAGAATGAGTGGGGGGAATAAAAAATTAGAAGAATAATGTTAAGTGGGTTTAGGGAGTTTCTAGAAGAATTTATTAGGTTAATGATGAATTAAGAAGATGATTTGTAGGAATCATGTAGGTTAGCTAATTAATTGAAATTAATTTAGCTAAGAGGGGGATTTGTGAGGATTTAATTTTGAGAAGAATAAAGAGAGGGATTGATTTATTAAATAAATCAATAACATACTATAGTGACAATATTAATTATAATTAATTAATAATGAGGAGAATTTGAATCAACATAATTAATTAATTAATTATGTGAGGAATTAAAAATAATTAAAATAATTATTTTTAAGTGTCTAGATTTTGCCCCTCTTTTATGCAGCGTCAAATTTGGCGATGTGTAAAAGATAGAAGAAGAAATGGATGCCCCAGCGTAAAGCATGGGAGGTGTATGCCCCCTCGAGAATTTTTTGTGGAAAAGAGACGAAATTTTTTCAAAAATAGGGGAAGAAGGATAAAAGTGGAAGGGATAAATGAGGAAGAAATATGAAGTAATTGTGAAGAATTTGGAAAGAATAATAGGAGATGCGAGACCACGAGGAAAATGGGCCCTCATGGGGGGCCCATATAAGCCACAACGGGCCCAATGAGGGTTCATTGATAAACAAGCCTTGGAGCCACTCAGAGTGAAGAAGGAGAGAAGGAGAGATGGATCGCATTCCAGTTCATCATCATCACGTGGAGAGGATCCGATGATTCGACCGACCGAGGAACTATGGACCACTAGTGAGTAGGTATATCTCTCTTTTGAAATTTTTGATTTTAGGTAGATTTTAGGGCTAGAAATAGGGGTGGAGGCTAGGCGAGGTGCCCATGCTAATCGCTATTTTAGCTCGCATGCCCCTAGGTCAGTGCAAGCGCTAGTGATCAGCATGGGCACTCGTGGTTGGGTTAATTAGAAGAAGGGTTTTAGGAGGAAAGTGGGGGATCAGTGTGGGCACTTGCACATTAGCGCGAGCGATCGTGCTTCGATGCGGGAAAAAGGTGCTTTAGCAATGTGCCCAAGGGGTAATGCGGGCACTCGCATTAAAGCGCAGGCCCTCGTGTTGAGGGGGGCCTGAAAGGTGATCAATGGAGGGTAGGATTCCTCTGTTGGTGTGAGCATCTACAAAATGGCCTGAGCATCACAGTTTTGGCATGAGCGCTTGATAAATCAGTGCATGCAACTAGCAAAGGGGGAAATGCAATTTTGGGTTAAAATTTTGGAATAAGGGGAAGGGTATGGTTGGTTTTGGAGGTCAGGAGGGGGTTCTAAGATGTGAAAGTAATGATTTGATGTAATGGATGCAGGTGGAGAGGGGACCACTATCGTCGAGAGAGCATTGGCCTACGACGATGAGCCTGTACCATGAGCTAGGCTGCGATGAGTTGGAGGTTTTAGATACACTGGGATTGCATTATGTAGGTAGGTGGCCTAGGATACAGGCGCATGCTGCTATGATGACTGCACTAGTGGAGAGGTGGGATAGTTGGTATAACACCTTTCATTTTCTGACTGGGGAGATGACAGTGACCTTGTTAGATGTGTGGAGGATCTTGAAGATCCCTATTCATGGTGTGATCCCCTAGTATCAGTTGGACCTACTAATTTTTATCTGTGGTAGGTGTGCGAGTATGAGACACCACCTATGCTAGACAGGAGCAGGATGCACTTAGGCCAGGTGATGGGTATTCGACAAGATTGGCACAGATATTTTCTTATAGTCTGTAGCAACGAGAGAGGGCGGAGAGGTCAGCCCAAGAGGCATAATATTATAGGGGGCTATATCATGGAGTAGTGCACACAGGACAGCGAGAAGCCTCATATACTGAGAGTGTGTAGTCTTAGAGGACCCATAGTTAGTGACCGACTCAGAGTCAGCAGACAGGGGGATCAGTGGGTTTTCGACCACCTGCACGGGGAGTAGGAGGATCAGGTGGAGGAGGTAGAGCAGAGGGGGGTGGAGAGACGGGAGGGTAGAGCTAGCTCCTTGTTTTTCTTGTGTATTATATTTTGACCCTTCGAGGCAATCATTGTATCATCACAAACACATTTTCCTCTTTATATATATATACATGATTTGATTGGTGACAAATGATGTGTAGTGTTTATTGTGATGGATTCTTTTTGTTCTTCTTATGATGTCATATATGCATGCAATTATGGATGTGTTATGCTGACTTATTTGTGATGCAGAGTGGATGCTTATACATGTATGTTTATGATGTATTGCTAACTTGTTTTTGGATGCAGGATGAGAGATTTCATGTTTTATGTATAAATGCGAATGTGTGATGGATTTCAAAAGTGCAATGTAAGTTATATTGATGAATGAGTATCTTTTATTAATGTGATGCAATCTAAATGTTTTATGGGAAAATGACTATCTAAATGAAATAAGTAATGTAATCTATATGATGTGAATGAATAATACAAAGAGGGAATATGCCAATAATAACACAATGATCTTAGATAGAAGAATATGGAATAATTGGGAAATGGGGGAAATTGAGGACTCCATGGGATTATTGAGCTTAGGATTGTATGGAATGATGGTGAGATTTTGTGCATAACAAATGTGGAGAGCCAACCTAGTTTGATATTGCCTTGGGTGACTTGCACCACTGATTATAGAAATCAGAATGTCATGAGAAACCCAAGGCATGGACTGACTCTCAAATAAACGGAAATTCCTTAGACATAGCTATGCAAGTGTTAAGAAACACTAATACAAAGTTGTGGGTTCATGCAAGGAAACCCTCAAACACATCAATACCTCTTGTACACGAGAAGGTAAGTGTTCATAAACACTAGCACTAGGTCACCAGTTTATACAAGAGGGATCCAAAACATGCCATACTATGAAAAGATGTCCCAGTATGCAGCTATTGTAACATACCTAGATATGGAAAATCCAGGCGGTCATAGATAGTTGCAGTTGTAGGGCAAAAGATGCAAGTCTACATGAAAAGATCCAACAAAATCTAACAAGTCACTTCCCTGTGACCAAATGATACCTCTTGCCAAAACTAGAACTAAGATGGAGGATTAGGCTGCCAGGTGAGGGAAGGAGTCATCCCTAGGGCAAAGTGGACTTTTGGATTAGGCAAGTGATTTTATGGTTTTGAAGAGTGACTTGCAGACCTGGGATTGTTTCTGAAGACTTCTTGAAGCTCACATAGAGGCATAAAAGCTCAGTTAATGGGACATTCCTTGTTCATGACTTAGGTGAAGGCTCATCATCATATGCATATTTTATTGGGAGGTGGAAGAGAAGGAATGTTGCGAATGGGTGGACTGGATGGAGGGTGATTTGCAATGTTGACCTGATAGACAATGGATCCAGCTATTTACCTTGGTGCAAACATGGAGGTTTTCACCAAGGTACTTGTCCATAGCGCCACAAAGTGGTTTTCACTAGTGGAAGAATTGTTTTTTCTTTCTTTTTTCTTTTTTTTTTTAATTTATTTTTTGTGTCACAGGGTGCCTATTTACCAGGTTTTCACCTAAGTGACGCTTTTTTCGGGATCTTTCTCTTATTTTTTTTGTATTTTTTTATTTTTTTGATTTTTTGAGAATTTAGGACTTCCCAAGGACTAGGCATAAAATCTTTTGAGGTGCATGATATTCATCGGATCATCCAAAGGATCGCCTTTAGGAGTAGCCAACTGATAAGCTCCTGATCCATATTTTGCTGTAATTATATATGGTCCAAGCCAATTAGGCTCAAACTTGCCTTTCGTTTCTCTTTCTTGGAGGTTTTGCTGATTCTCCATGAGGACAAGATCACAAATTTGGAATTCCCAGGTTCTGACTTTGTTGTGATAACTCATGCGTAGATGGTTCTAATATACCCGAAGATGGTTCAAGGCCTTAAGGTACCTTTCATCTAATAATTATAGCTCTTGTAAGTGGGCAATTCTGTATTCTTCCTCTAGTAGGATATTTTGCAGCGATATGCTTAGAGAGGGGATCTCGATCTCAAGGGGAAGGATGGCTTTGGAGCCAAAGACCAAAGGATAAGGGGTGGCACCTGTGGGGGTGCGAATGGAGGTGTGGGAGGCCCACAAAGTGGGATGGAGTTGGAGGCACCAATCACGGTCAGCTTCATTGACCATATTTTTGAGGATTTTGATTAGAATTTTATTAGAAGCCTCAACTTGGCCATTGGCTTCAGGGTAATATGGGGTGGAAAAGCGATGTTGGATGTTGAATTTTTGGTAGAGTTCTTTGACATCCTAATTTTTAAATTGTCTACCATTATCTGTTATAATAACTTTGGGAATGCCATATCGGCAGATTAGATAGTTCAGGATGAATTTGGATATCTGCTTACCAGTGGTAAAAGTAAGCAGAATAGCCTCTACCCACTTGGTGAAATACTCGGTGGCGGTGATAATGAATTTATGTCTGTTGGAAGATGGAGGGTGAATTTTCGCAATGAGATCGAGCTCCCACTGCAAGAAGGGCCATGGTGTAATAAATGGCTGCAATTCTTGTGATGGTGCATGAATCTTGTTGCCATGTTTCTAGTAAGGGATGCATTTCTTCACATAATTATATGCATCTACCTCCATTTTAGGCCAATAGTATCTTGTTCTCAAAAATTTTTTAGCCAATGTGAGCCCAATTGAGTGTGCCCCACAGATACCCTCATGTACTTTGCGTAATGCCCATTCTGCCTCTTGTTTATCTAAACACCTTAGGAGGGAACCATCGAAATGCCTTTTGAATAGGGTGTCTCCAAGGATGGTGTAATGATCACATCGATGAATGAAGGTTTGTTGTTGGGTTTTGGTGCGATGTGGGGGAATGTTGTTGTCTTTTAGGAAAGCAAAGGTTTCTTCATACCAAGGGGACTCGAGATGAATGAGAACACACACCATTTTAGACTTTGGTATGTCATATGCCAGTATAAACAATTTCTCAACCAAGAACTCACACTTTTGACTATGTGCTGGCATTTGAAGGAGGGAGCCAATGGTGGCCATTGCATCTGCAGCCCTGTTATTTGTTCATGGGATTTGATCAAATTTGATTGTTGTGAAATGTTGGTTAAGACCTTCAACCATGGTACAGTAAGGAAGGAGTTTATCATATTTTGTCTGGTACTCATCATTGACTTGTTTTACGATGAGCTACGAATAGCCATAGACTTGTAACTCCTTTATTTTCCAGTGGATGGCCAAACGCAAACCTATGATGAGTGCATCGTATTTTGCTATGTTATTGGTACATGCAAAGACTATCTTGAATGATTTGGGGATGCCATCTCCTTGAGGTGTGACCAATAATATTCTTGCCCTTGATCCATTTTGGGTGTAGGATCCATCAAAGTAGAATCACCATATAGAGGATGTCGTAATAGTCATAATGAACTCATCTGGTAATTTTGTGAGAAGAGGATGGTCACCTGGAAGTGGAGCTTCAGCCAACTGATCTGCAATGACTTGTCCCTTGATTTCCTTTCTATCCATGTATTCAATGTCAAACTCCCTCAAGAGCATGACCCATTTAGTGGTTCTACCAGTGAGAGAAGCTTTAGAAAAGAGATATTTGAGGGGGTTAATCTTAGCAATTAGCTTTGTTTTGTTGTTCAGCATATAGTGTTGAAGTTTTTGTGTGCTGAACACTAATGCCAAACATGTTATTTCAATGGGGGTATAATTGAGTTCATACCCTACCAGTGTCCAACTGATGTAGTAAATGGCGTGTTCCTTCCCTTGATCATCTGTTTGCGCCAGTAATGTCCTCAATGCCACTGCAGTAGCACATATGTACAAAATGAAGGGTTTTCCAAGGGTAGGTGGCATCAAAACTGGAGGTGATGCTAGATATTCTTTTCGTTTCTCAAAGGCATTTTGACATAAGCAATCCCATTTGAATTTTGTGTCTTTACGCAATAGGTGTGCAAATGGATGGCACTTGTTTGCTAGCTATGAAATAAAACATCTGACAGACTGGAGTTTCCCCTGGAGACTCTGAAAGTCTTTGGTGGAGGCATTTCCACAATAGCTTTTACCTTTGCGGGATCGACCTCGATGCCTCTACAGGAAACAATGAATCCTAGTAATTTCCCCGATGTGATGCCAAACACACACTTTTTAGGATTCAGGCACAGTTTGTATTTTTCCAATGTTTTGAAGATCTTCTTTAGAATAGGGATGTGTTCTTGTCTTGTCTTTGATTTACCTAGCAGATCATCCACATAGTCTTCCATAATTTTGTGCAAGAGGTCATGAAAAATTGTTGTCATGGCACGTTGGTATGTAGCTCCAGCATTTTAAGGCCAAAAGGCATGACTCGGTAATAGAGAGTACCCCATGGTGTTGTGAATGCAATTTTATGTTGATCCTCATCTACTATCCTGATTTGGTTGTATCCAGAAAATCCATCCATAAGCGATAGCATCTCATGTCCTGTTGTAAGGTCCACAATCATGTCTATATTGGGAAGCGAGAAATCATCTTTAGGACAAGCTCTATTTAGATCTCAAAAATATGTGCAAATCCAGATGCCCCCAGCGGGTTTTCCGACAAGTATGATGTTGGAGACCCATTCAATATAGTCTATTGGTTTGATGAATTCTGCATCTAACATCTTTTGGAGTTCTACCTTGACTAGGAGTGCAATATGTGGGTGCATTTTACTTAATTTTTGTTTTATAGGTTTTGCATCTAGGTGGAAGGAAAGATTGTGAACCACCAAGGCCGGATCCAACCCTGGCATATCGGCATAGGTCCATGGAAAATTTATTTTTGCCTCTGTAAGGAAATCAATGAAATCTTGTTTCTCCTTTTCTGTGAGCGACTTGGCAATGAGCACATTTTGTGGGATAGCTTCGGTGCCCATGTTGATACTATCTGTTTCCTCTATTAGTGAATTTGATCTATCTTATGGAAGGTAACCAATGGTAAGGAGGTCAAGTCCCTCATTGTCAAGTGCATTTTCCAGGTTTTCACTTTTGGATACGCCCTTTGTTTTGATTTTTTCTCATCCAAAGGTGCCTCGGAGAGGTTTTCACCTAATGAATCATGTTTTTTGCTTTGATTATCTTTTTTGCAACTAAGGGCATTGATCTAACTACCAAAGTATCCCTTTTCATGAAGTTGAATACCCTCTACTCTGTTACAACCTTCCAGATTTTGCATCGTTAGAAGAGTAATGAGAGCATTATCATTAACACAGATGTCTAACAGGGGTTTGTCTTGTTGGTCCCAGTCTATGAGTTCAAGATGGATAATATGTAGCTCGTGTGAAGTGGAAGGGGCTATGGGAGTAAAGGAATTAACGTGAGTGTCAAAGAAGATATCATTTTCATATTCATAAGGCATTTCGTGCAACTCCTCTTCATCAGTGCTTTCGACATCCAAAGAAGGACTTGAAGGGGAACCAACAATAGTAATCTCGGGCACTAGGGTGTACCCCAAGCCTCTATTGTATTTGTAGGAGATAGGATTGATGGGTGCTTTTCTTCTGTTTTCCTCTGGTCCCAGTGTGTGTCCTTTGTAACCCATTTTTTTGACTATGACTGATGCTTTTGGGTACATCTTTTTGGATATTTTTGCTGGATCTTCATCTTCTTCCTAGTACAGCCATGAAGAGACATTTGCTTCAAGGCTCTCTTCATCAAGTGGGCCCCATTGTTGGAAGTGGTATTTTGGCATTTCATGACTAGTTTTGGGTCTTTTTTGAGCTCTTTCAGTTTGTGAAATGACTTAGGAGACAAGGGGAGGTTGCCTATTAATAAGGTGTCCTCCAATTTGTATTCTCCACAGCCATTGTCCAAGATCTTGATTTGAGTATCTAGTTGGGATGAAGTGGAGGCAACATTTGATGTGTCAGATGGAGGCATTCGCGAGGGTCTATTTAATGGGCAATGATATGGATGCTTCCCTTCTAGGAGTTTCCAATATTGAAAAGGTTGGGGATCACCTTTGATAGTGATCTCACTTCCATTAAAGCAGAATTTGATGCATTAGTGATAGGTGGAGGGTACGGCTTGCACAAAATGAATCCATGGCTAACAGAGGCAAATGTTGTAGGGGAGATCAAGATCTAGTACTTGACAAGGGTTTCAATTGTAATAGGGCCCACTTGAAGAGGTAAGGTGATCATGCCCTTTGAAACTCTCTCTGCATCATCATATGCTTTTATGGTAATCCTTCCTAATACATCTACCAGGTCCTCAAAAAGTCCCAATTGTTTTATTAATTTGTATGTACAAAGATTAAGTCTGGATCCACCATCTATCAGAATACTTTTGACCTTGTGTTTTTGGATAAGTGCTTCAATGTGCAAAGGCTTATTGTGGTCTCCATTTGTGGGTGCATCATTGGAGGTGAATACAAGGTGTTGTTGGGCGTCAAGGTTTCCAATGAGATCTTGGAATAGGGTAGCATTGATGTTATTAGGAATGCAAGACTCAAGGAGGGCTTGTTCGAAAATTCCCTTATGTATAGGGGAAGTCTTGAGAAGTTCCAGAATGGAAATTTGCACGGGGGTCTTCCCAAGTTGTTCTAGGAGATCATATCGGCGGGTGGAAGACATGGGTGGGGGGTTTGGTGGGGGAGGAACTCCTTGGATGGTGACTTTATGTCGACGTGTGGTTATATTGCAATCATTTTGGGAGGTGGGAGGTATGGCGTCTTAGATGACTCTCCTAGTAGGGTTTGGTCTGCTTTGGGGAGAAGGAGGATTAGCTCCTTGGATGGTTATGATGTTAACATGGTTGTCTACAGTCTCGATGCGACGTACTAAAGAGTCAAAGCCAGTTATGTGACTGGTGTAGTCATAACTCACTACGTTAGATGATGAGCCTTTTCCTTTATCATTCTTTGGGAAGGGTTCCTAGTACATTTTAAGTTTGTCATTGTTGCTACCAGGTTTTGCATTTGCTACTTCAATCTCACCCCTATCAATGAGATCTTGTATGTAAATTTTAAGCTTCATACACTTTTGTGTATCATGTCCCTTGATACAATGGTATTCAAAATACTCATTTTCATTATACCACCTCGGTTTAGGTTTATTGGGGTCAAATGAGCGAGTGATCGGAAAAACCACCGCACCTGCGTGGACAAGTTTTTGAAACACCATTTCAATAGGCTCAGCAAGAGGAGTGAAGTCTCTTGGAGCTCTGTTATTCGATTGGGGTGGTCGTCCTTGGATTCAGACATTGTTGTGAGGCTTTTGTGATTGATTTTGGTTGTTTTCATTGTTGAATTGATGATTATTGGTGGTGGATTTTGGGGGATCAGTGATGGTTTGTACTCACTTGCTTCAGTTACACCATCGTTGACCAAATTTTTTTTTTTAGACCAGAATTCTAGTTTGTCATTATGATAAGAACTTTGTGTCGATATCTGGTAATGTTTCAAGGTTCCTTCCTCTAATAAGACACATTCGAGAGTGAGGCCCTTATCGGTCAATTTTTGGAAGGATTTGATACATTGGGATGTCAAGGGTCTTGAAAGTTTAGGCACCAAGTTCTTCTGAAATAATTCAATTTGATGTTGTTCTGGCATGTCCCATTGGAATTTCTTGATAAGATGTCGTCATCTTTGTAGGAAGTTGGTGAAAGTCTCTTCGGGCCTTTGTTTTGTGTTACATAGGTCAATCATAGAAATGTCATTAGCCATGTTGTAAACATAGTGGGCTACAAATTTCTCTGGGAAGTCTGGAAAGGAGACAATGGAACCTTGTGGTAGAGATGAGAACCATGCCAAGGTGTCTCCCATGAGATTGTTGTGAAAGAGTCTACGAAGATATAGGTCACTATAAGAGACTTCTTGACATAAGATGTGATATTCTCGGACATGGTCGCGGGGGTCTCCTTTGCCTTCATACTTGGTGAATTTAGGGATCTCAAATCCTGGAGGATAAGGTGCAACTGATATAGACGGGTCACTCCTTTGCCTTCATACTTGGTGAATTTAGGGATCTCAAATCCTGGAGGATAAGGTGCAACTGATATAGATGGGTCATAAGGACAAGGAAAAAATTCCTCAAATGAGTTTGGTTTCCTCTTATTAGTCCCTTCTTTCATGCCCTTAAAGATATTTTTCATGTCTTGAATTTCCTTGATGAGGTCTTGTTGTGGACTTTGATAATGATGAATTGTATTTTCCCCATGAATTGGATGAGTCAAGGAAGGTGTACTACCACCAATGTATTGATATGATGATGAGGCGGGGATATGAGATGTGATGATTGATGTCATTGGTATTGTTGTGATAGGATTGAGTGCGGCCTGGATAAAGTTTGTGACATTGTTGATAGGAAGTGAAGCTTGTGGAATAGAAATATGTGATTGAATGGAAGGAGGTGGTATAGAATTGTGTTCGAGAATAGATGAGATTGGATTCGATAGTGGTATAGATGGCATGGAGGAAGAAGGTGGGATGGAGACCATGATGGGAGGTACTGTGGATGGCATGGATTGAGTCTGGATGATTGATGGGGCTGCAATTGATTGATCTTGAATAGTGGGCGCAACATTTTGTTTGGGAGCGAGGGCTCCTTGTGGTTGTTGGCCAAGAGCTGATCTGTCGAATTCAAGTGAAAGTTGAGCTCAATTTTCAAGGAGTGTTTTTAGAAGTGTCGTAGGATTATGTTGGATGAATTTTTCAATCATGTCTTGGTTATAAGAGTCTACTAAGATGGTTTACACTTTCGGAGAGAGTTCATCTTGGTTAACCATATTAGGATTTTGGCTTTGATCTTGATTGCTAGGTGGCCCACTTTGTGTGGGATCTTCATATAGGACACTAATGTCCGACATGCCATATTGGTGTTCAGCCATTTTTTTCTTTTGAGTTCAAGTTGTGACCATACACGAATAACCTTAGGAGAGCTTGGGGAAAAAAAATGTGATGAAAGGACTTAGCAGGATTTTTGTGGAATTTGTACACAAGCCTTGGAGCCACTCAGAGTGAAGAAGGAGAGAAGGAGAGATAGATCACATTCCAGTTCATGATCATCACATGGAGAGGATCTGATGATTCGACCGACCGAGGAGCTATGGACCACTGGTGAGTAGGTCTATCTCTCTTTTGAAATTTTTTATTTTAGGTAGATTTTAGGGCTAAAAATAGGGGTGGAGGTTAGGCGAGGCACTTGTGCTGATCGCTATTTTAGTGCATGTGCCCCTAGGTTAGCGTGAGTGCTAGTGATCAGCGTGGGCACTCGTGGTTGGGTTAATTAGAAGAAGGGTTTTAGGAGGGAAGTGGGGAATCAGTGTGTCATGCTTTGATGCTGGCACTGACACTTTAGCACAGGCACGCAAGGGGTAACGTGGGTGCTCACATTAAAGTGTGGGCACTCGCGTTGAGCGGGGCCCAAAAGGGGATCAATGGAGGGTAGGATTCCTCTGTTGGTGTGAGCATCATAGTTTTGGCACGAGCACTTGGTAAATCAGTGCGTGCACCTAGCAAAGGGGGAAATGCAATTTTGGGCTAAAATTTTGGAATAAGGGGAAGGGTATGGTTGGTTTCAGAGGTCAGGAGGGGGTTCTAAGATGTCAAAGTAATGATTTGATGTAATGGATGGAGGCGGAGAGGGGACCACTAATGTCGAGAGAGCACTGGTCTACGACGATGAGCTTGTACCATGAGCTAGGCCGCGATGAGTTGGAGGTTTTAGATGTGTTGGGATTGTATTATGTAGGCAGGTGGCCTAGGATATGGGCGCATACTACTATGATGACTGCACTAGTGGAGAGGTGGGATAGTCGGTATAACACCTTTCGTTTGCCGACTGGGGAGGCGACAGTGACCTTGTTAGATGTGTGGAGGATTTTGAAAATCCCTGTTCATGGCGTGATCCCTGAGTATCAGTTGGATGCTACTAATTTTTATCTGCTAGAGGTGTGCGAGTATGAGACAACACCTATGCTAGACAGGAGCAGGATGCACTTAGGTTGGGCAATGGGTATTCGGCAAGATTGGCGTAGATATTTTCTAATAGTCTGCAACAATGAGAGAGGGCAGAGAGGTCAGCTCAAGAGGCACAATATTATAGGTGGCTATATCATAGAGTAGTGCCCATAGGACAGCGAGAAGCCTCATAAACTAAGAGTGTGCAGTCTCAGAGGACCCATAGTCAGTGGCTGACTCAGAGTCAGCAGACAGGGGGATCAGTGGGTTTTCAGCCACCAGCAGGGGGAATAGGAGGATCAGGTGGAGGAGGCAGAGTAGAGGGGGGTGGAGAGATGGGAAGGTAGGGCTAGCTCCTTGTTTTTCTTGTGTATTTTATTTTGACCCTTTGAGGCGATCATTGTATCATGATAGACACATTTTCCTCTTTATATATATATATATACACGATTTGATTGGTAACAGATGATGTGTAGTGTTTATTGTGATGGATTCTTTTTGTTCTTCTTATGATTTCATATATGGATGCAATCATGGATGTGTTATGCTAACTTATTTGTGATGCAGAGTGGATGCTTATACATGTATGTTTATGATGTATTGCTAACATGTTTTTGCATGTAGGATGAGAGATTTTATGTTTTATGTATAAATGCGAAAGTGTGATGAATTTCTAGATGTGCAATGTAAGTTATATGGATGAATGAGTATCTTTTATTTATGTGATGCAATCTAAATATTTTATGGGAAAATGACTATCTAAATGAAATAAGTAATGTAATCTATATGATGTGAATGAATAATACAAAGAGGGAATATGCCAATAATAACACAATGATCTTAGATAGAAGAATATGGAATAACTAGGAAATGGGGGAAATTGAGGACTCCATTGGATTATTGAGTTTGGGATTGTGTGGAATGATGGTGAGATTTTGTGCATAACAAATGTGGAGAGCCAACCTAGTTTGATATTGCCTTGGGTGACTTGCACCACTGATTATAGAAATCAGAATGTCATGAGAAACCCAAGGCATGGACTGACTCAAATAAATGAAAATTCCTTACACATAGCTATGCAAGTGTTAAGAAACACTAATACAAAGTTGTGGGTTCGTGCAAGGAAACCGTCAAACACATCGATACCTCTTGTATGCGAGAAGGTAAGTGTTCATAAACACTAGCACCAGGTCACCGGTTTATACAAGCGGGATCAAAAACATGCCATACTATGAAAAGATGTCCTAGTATGCATCTATTGTAACATACCTGGATATGGAAAATCCAGGCAGTCGTAGGGAAAAAGATGCAAGTCTACATGAAAAGATCCAACAAAATCTAACAAGTCACTTCCCTGTGACCAAATGATACCTCTTGCCAAGAGTAGATCTAGGATGGAGGATTAGGTTGCCAGTGTAGGGAAGGAGTCATCCCTAGGGCAAAGTGGACTTTTGGATTAGGCAAGTGATTTTATGGTTTTGAAGAGTGACTTGCAGACCTAGGATTGTTTTTGAAGACTTCTTGAAGCTCACACAGAGGCATAAAAGCTCAGTTAATGAGACAGTCCTTGTTCATGACTCAGGCGAAGGCTCATCATCATACTCATATTTTATTCGGAGGCAGAAGAGAAGGAATGTTGCAAATGGGTGGACTGGATGGAGGGTGATTTGCAGTGTCGACCTGATAGACAATGGATCCAGCTATTTACCTTGGTGCTTGCATGGAGGTTTTCACCAAGGTACTTGTCCATAGCGCCACAAAGTGGTTTTCACTGGTGGAAGAATTGTTTTTTGTTTCTTTTTCTGATTTTTTTAATTTATTTTTTGTGTCACAGGGTGCCTGTTTGCCAGGTTTCACCAAAGTGACACTTTTTTCAGGATCTTTCTCTTTTTTTTTTGTATTTTTCTTTATTTTTTGATTTTTTTGATTTGTGAATAATTTAGGAATTCTTGAGGACTAGGCATAAAATCTTTTGAGGTGCATGATATTCATTGGATCCATATATTCCTGTAATTATATATGGTCCAAGCCAATTAGGCTCAAACTTTCTCGAACTTGCCTTTCGTTTCTCTTTCTTGGAGGTTTTCCCGATTCTCCATGAGGACAAGATCACATATTTCGAATTCCCAGGTTCTGACTTTGTTGTGATAACTCATGCGCAGACAGTTCTGATATACCCAAATATGGTTCAAGGCCTTAAGGTACCTTTCATCTAATAATTCTAGCTCTTGTAAGTGGGCAATTCTGTATTCTTCCTCTGGTAGGATATTTTGCACCGATATGCATAGAGAGGGGATCTCAATCTCAAGGGGAAGGATGGCTTCAGAGCCAAAGACCAAAGGATAAGGGGTGGCACCTGTGGGGGTGCGAATGGAGGTGCGGGAGGCCCACAAAGCGGGATGGAGTTGGAGGTGCCAATCAAGGTTAGCTTCATTGACTGTCCTTTCAAGGATTTTGATTAGGGTTTTATTAGAAGCCTCAACATAGCCATTGCCTTGGGGGTAATATGGGCTGGAAAAGTCATGTTGGATGTTGAATTTTTGGTATAGTTCTTTGACATCCTTATTTTTAAATTGTCTACCATTATCTGTGATAATAACTTTGGGAATGCCATATCGGCAAATCAGATAGTTCAGGATGAATTTGGATATCTGCTTACTAGTGGTAAAAGTAAGAGGGATAGCCTTTACCCACTTGGTGAAATACTTGGTGGTGGTAATAATGAATTTATGTCTGTTTGAAGATGGAGGGTGAATTTTCCCAATGAGATCGAGCTCCCACTGCAAGAAGGGCCATGGCATAATAAATGGCTGCAATTCTTGTGATGGTGCATGAAACTTGTCGCCATGTTGCTGGCAAGGGATGCATTTCTTCACATAATTATATGCATCTACCTCCATTTTAGGCCAATAGTATCTAGTTCTCAAAAGTTTTTTAGCCAGTGTGAGCCCACTTGAGTATGCCCCACAAATAACCTCGTGTACTTCACGTAATGCCCCTTCTGCCTCTTGTTTATCTAAACACCTTAGGAGGGAACCATCAAAATGCCTTCTGAATAGGGTGTCTCTAAGGATGGTGTAATGATCACATCGATGAATGAAGGTTTGTTGCTGGGTTATGGTGAGATGTGGGGGAATGGTGTCATCTTTTAGGAAAGCGAAGGTTTCTTGGTACCAAGGGGACTCAAGACCAATGAGAACACATACCATTATAGACTTTGGTAGGTCATATGCCTGTATAAACAATTGCTCAACCAGGAACTCTCACTTTTGACTATGTGCTGGCATTTGAAGGAGGGAGCCAATGGTGGCCATTGCATTTGCAGCCCTATTATTTGTTCATGGGATTTGATTAAATTTGATTGCTGTGAAATGTTGGTTAAGATCTTCAACCATGGTATTGTAAGGAAGGAGTTTATCATATTTTTTCTAGTACTCATCATTGAATTGTTTTATGATGAGCTGAGAATAGCCATAGACTTGTAACTCCTTTATTTTCCAATGGATGGCCAAACACAAACCTGTGATGAGTGCCTTGTATTCTACTATGTTATTGGTACATGCAAAGGCTATCTTGTATGATTTGGGGATGACATCTCCTTGAGGTGTGACTAATAATATTCTTGCCCCCGATCCATTTTGGGTATAGGATCCATCAAAGTAGAATCACCATGCAGAGGATGTCGTAATAGTCATAATGAACTCATCTGGTAATTCTGTGAGAAGAGGATGGTCACCTAGAAGTGAAGCTTCAACCAACTGATCTGCAATGACTTGTCTCTTGATTTCATTTCTATCCATGTATTCAATGTCAAACTCGCTCAAGAGCATGACCCATTTAGCAGTTCTGCCAGTGAGAGCAGCGTTAGACAAGAGATATTTGAGGGGGTCAATCTTAGCAATCAACGTTGTTTTGTTGTTCAGCATATAATGTTGAAATTTTTGTGTGCTGAACACTAATGCCAAACATGCTCTTTCAATGGGGGTATAATTGAGTTCATACCCTACCAGTGTCCAACTGATGTAGTAAATGGCATGTTCCTTCCCATGATCATCTGTTTGCACTAGTAATGCCCCCAATGCCACTGTAGTAGTACATATGTACAAAATGAGGGGTTTTCTAGGGGTAGGTGGCATCAAAACTAGAGGTGAATCTGGATATTCTTTTATTTTCTCAAAGGCCTTTTGATATAAGAAGTCCCATTTGAATTTTGTGTCTTTACGCAATAGGTGTGCAAATGGATGGCACTTGTCTGCTAGGTGTGAAATGATATGTCTAACAAATTGCAGTTTCCCCTGGAGACTGCGCAGTTGTCTGAGAGTCTTTGGTGGAGGCATTTCCACAATAGCTTTTACCTTTGTGGGATCGACCTCAATGCCTCTACAGGCAACAATGAATCCTAGTAGTTTTCCCGATGTGATGTCAAACACACACTTTTTAGGATTCAGGTGCAGTTTGTATTTTTCCAATCTTTCGAAGATCTGCTTTAGAATAGGGATGTGTTCTTGTCTTGTCTTGGATTTACCTAGTAGATCATCCACATAGTTTTCCATAATTTTGTGCAAGAGGTCATGAAAAATTGTTGTCATGGCACGTTGGTATGTAGCTCCAGCATTTTTAAGGCCAAAAGGCATGACCCAGTAATAGAAAGTACCCCATGGTGTTGTGAATGTAGTTTTATGTTGATCCTCATCTACTATCCTAATTTGGTTATCTCCAGAAAATCCATCCATAAGCGATAGCATCTCATGTCCTGTTGTAAGGTCCACAATCATGTCTATATTGAGGAGCAGGAAATCATCTTTAGGACAAGCTCTATTTAGATCTCAAAAATCTGTGCAAATGTGGATGCCCCTAGTGGGTTTTATGATAGGTATGATGTTGGAGACCCATTCAGTGTAGTCTTTTGGTTTGATGAGTTCTACATCTAACATCTTTTGGAGTTCTGCCTTGACCAGGAGTGCAATATGTGGGTGCATTTTACGCAATTTTTGTTTTATAGGTTTTGCATCTGGGTGGATCGAAAGATTGTGAACCATCAAGGCAAG
Source organism: Cryptomeria japonica (assembly GCF_030272615.1). NCBI lineage: Eukaryota > Viridiplantae > Streptophyta > Pinopsida > Cupressales > Cupressaceae > Cryptomeria > Cryptomeria japonica. The sequence continues at coordinate 751,332,408 of NC_081407.1, read as the reverse complement.
ATCCAACCCTGGCATATCAGCATAGGACCATGCAAAATTAATTTTTGCCTCTGTAAGGAAATCGATGAAATCTTATTTCTCCTTTTCTGTGAGTGACTTGGCAATGAGCACATTTTGTGGAATGGCTTTGGTGCCCATGTTGATACTATCTATTTCCTCTATCAACGAATTTGATCTATCTTGCGGAAGGTAACCAGTGGTAAAGGAGGTCAAGTCCCTCATCGTCAAGTGCATTTTCCAGGTTTTCACTTTCGGATATGCCCTTTGTTTTGATTTTTTCTCATTCAAAGGTGCCTCGGAGAGGTTTTCACCGAAGGAATCATGTTTTTTTCTTTGATTATCTTTTTTGTGACTAAGGGCATTGAATTTACTACCAAAGTATCCCTTTTCATGAAGTTGAATACCCTCTACTCTGTTACAACCTTCCAGATTTTGCATTGTAAGAAGAGTAACGAGAGCATTATCATCGACACAGATGTCTAATGTGGGTTTGTCTCGTTGGTCCCAGTCTATGAGTTTAGGATGGATAATATGTAGCTCATGTGAAGTGGAAGGGGTTATGGGAGTAATGGCATTGACGTGAGTGTCAAAGAAGATATCATTTTCATATATGTAAGGCATTTCGTGGAACTCCTCTTCATCAATGCTTTCGACATCCAAAGAAGGACTTAAAGGGGAAGCAACGATAGTAATCTTGGGCACTAGGGTGTACCCCAAGCCTCTATTGTATTTGTAGGAGATAGGATTGATGGGTGCTTTTCTTCCATTTTCCTCTGGTTTGAGGCCGTGTCCTTTGGAACCCATTTTTTTTACTATGACTGATGCTTTTGCGTACATCATTTTGGATATTTTTGCTGGATCTTCATCTTCTTTCCAGTATAACCATGAAGAGACATCTACTTCAAGGCTCTCTTCATCAAGTGGGCCCCATTGTTGGAAGGTGGTATTTTGCCATTTCATGACTAGTTTCGGGTCTTTTTTGAGTTCTTTTAGTTTGCGAAATGACTTAGGAGACAAGGGGAGGTTACCTATTAATAAGATGTCCTCCAATTTGTATTCTCCATAGCCATTGTCCAAGATCTTGATTTGAGTATCTGGTTGGGATGAAATGGAGGCAACATTTGATGTGTTAGATGGAGGCGTTCGTCAGGGTCTATTTAGTGGGCAATGATATGGATGCTTCCCTTCTAGGAGTTTGTAATATTGAAAAGGTTAGGGATCACCTTTGATAGTGATCTCTCTTCCATTAAAGCAGAATTTGATGCATTAGTGATAGGTGGAGGGTACGGCTTGCATGAAATGAATCCATGGCCGACCGAGGTGAATGTTGTAGGGGAGATCAAGATCTAGTACTTGACAAGGGGTTTCAATTGTAATAGGGCCCACTTGAAGAGGTAAGGTGATCATGCCCTTTGAAACTCTCTTTGCATCATCATATGCTTTTATGGTAATCCTTCCTAATACGTCTACCAGGTCCTCAAAAAGTCCCAATTGTTTTATTAATTTGTATATACATAGATTAAGTCTAGATCCACCATCTATCAGAGTACATTTGACCTTGTGTTTTTTGATAAGTGCTTCAATGTGCAAAGGCTTATTGTGGTCTCCATTTGTGAGTGCATCATTGGAGGTGAATACAAGGTGTTGTTGGGTGTCAAGGTTTCCAATGAGAGCTTGGAATTGGGTAGCATTGATGTTATTAGGAATGCAGGACTCAAGGAGGGCTTGTTCCGAAATTCCCTTATGTACAGGAGAAGTCTTGAGAAGTTCCAAAATGGAAATTTGTGCAGGGATCTTCCCAGGTTGGTCTAGGAGATAATATCGGCGGGTGGAAGACATGGGTGGGGGGTCTGGCGGGGGAGGAAGTCCTTAGATGATGACTTTTCCTTGACGTGTGGTTATATTGGATGACTCTCTTAGTAGGGTTTGGTCTACTTTGGGGAGGAGGAGGATTAGCTCCTTGGATGGTTATGACATTAACATGGTTGTCTACAGGCTCGATGCAACATACTAAAGAGTCAAAGTCGGTTATGTGATTGGAGTAGTCATAACTCACTGCGTTAGATGATGAGCCTTTTCCTTTATCATGCTTTGGGAAGGGTTCCTGGTACATTTTAATTTTGTCATTGTTGCTACCAAGTTTTGCATTTGCTACTTCAATCTCACCCCTATCAATGAGATCTTGTATGTAAATTTTAAGCTTCATGTTGCTCTTCACCCTATGGCATAATTATCCCATTTCACGGGGGCTCTTTATCATTAATTAGTGGTGGTATTTTTTCACTTTAACATACTTTGGGGCAGCAACATGAAGTCCATTTTCCTTCTTCTTTCTATACATTTATCTCTATCCTTGTGCATCATTCATTATTAGATCTCTTTTCTTGCATAGGGTTATTCTTATGTGAGCATATAATTGTTCTTTGGTTTTCCTCTTTGCTTAGAGAGGGGCATCTTTAATGAGTACTGCACATCTTGTCTTTCCTGCATTCTCTTGGAAATCTTACCTCTTCTATGGTTTTGATTTTTCGCAAGTATGATATGCCCCTTAGCAAGGAATGATCTCTTGGGAGGTATGTATCCCTTCCTTGAAAGGATTTGTTCCACTAGGATGACATATCACTTGAAACTAATCACCATTAGAAAATGTGTAATATTTCTCCTTGTTCTCCTCACTTGGGGGGCAAGGATTTTCGCTCCTTTCCCTTGTATCATTATTTCCTTTAGGGGCTGCAGTTTTCATATGTGATTATCATTTCTTACAATGGTATGTTTTTATGACTAATCCCCCTTGGGGACTATATGATTCTTTTTCTCTCTTCCTTTCGAATATTTCTACTTCTTGAGATGCGTATTTTACATTTACTAATCTATTTCTTTTACTTCTCATAGTGCACAAAGATCATGAACACACCTCAACACCTTTACTTAGAAACTTTAATGGTGCTCCTTAGTACCACTACAATTTTTCTTACATCAAATAATATCGTGAATGCTAGGTATTCACAATGTCACAAAATTTTGGTTTTTATTTTGAGAAGGAAAGGAAATGTTCTTGTCATATTTCAACCTCCGATAGATTCTTGTAGCTAATCTGTCAGGATGGTAAATATCGTCTTCCCATGAAGAAGAGGGTTTGTTAGAAGAAGAATTTGCATTATCCACAACTCTAATTTTGCCACTATCTATGCCATCTTGAATAGATTTTTTGAAATCAGGGCAATCATTAGCATTATGGTCATGGGTTTGGAAATGAACAAAAAGTACACTTTGAAGAAGAAGCATTCTTCCGGGCTCTCTTGATTTGTTGTTTTTGAAGGTAATCTATAAAGTTTTGAAGTCTAAAGTATTCATCCATAGAAAGAGGGGTACCACTTCCTAGGCCTCTTGTAGTAGTTTGTGTAGTAGGATTTATAGGGACATGAATTCCATGCTCAAATTTCCCAATTACTTGTCCTTTAAAACCTTGTTTTGTAATTATATGAAAGCCACGACTATGAGAATGTTTCAATTGACTAGATGGAGGAACATGATCATGAATTTCTTTGAAATCTGATGTGTAAGTAGGCAGAAAAGGACTTGTAGATGAAGGAGGAGTATCATGTGAAATATGAATCTCTTTGCCTTAATCAAGCTTATCCTTTTTGGAAGATTGGGGAAGAACATCTTCATCATCTAAAAGCTCATTTTTTGTGATTTTTATGTGAGGAAAAAGGTCATGAATAAAATGCATGACATCTTCCTCTCTACATAGACTTTGATGTTGAAGATAGGTCCTGGAAGAATAAGGAGGATCAAAAGATGTAAGAATGTCGATGCTGTCATATTGCCCCCGTTGCTCAAGGGTATGTGTAGAAGAGGAAGATGTATCCATATTACTTTCCAATGGTTGGTCTCTTGTAGAAAGATCATTGGGTAAAGCACTAGATATCATTTCATTCACACAAGATTCCCTAGGAGAGGTACAAAGATTAGGATCTCTAGGTTTAGTATCTACCAAAGCTTTAAAGTGATTAACATAGGAAATGCATGTTGTTAACAATATCACCATAATCCACCATAAATGATATATGAAAGCTTTGAGATCTAATTGAAAAGAAAATAATTTGGAAATCCTAACAACACAATATGACCAAGTGCTATGAAGAAAGAGAAGCAACAAGAAATGGAAGAAAATCATATTCGACACATGATAAATATATGCAAAAATTAATGTAATCACATGCGAAAGAGAAAGTAAATCCAATTTATTAATTGCCACTAAAAAGTGTCTTAAGTGAAATCTGAATTTGCTGGAAAAGCAAATCTAAAATCAAGACATTTTTATGAAAATTAATTTTAAGATTTGAATTTGAAGAATTTTGAATTTGTGTTTGACCTTAGAGTGTGGTAAAATTGATAAAGTACATTGATTTTCTGGATCTGAGCAGAAAAATAAAATCAACTCCTTCTCCCAAAATTTTGGGAAAAAAACACTTGTTATAGGCACTGGAAGGAATCTTGATGTTGGTGGGCATGAGTAGAGGCATTATAGACTCTTTTGTGCATAGGCATAATGGTCAAATGACCACCTGTGGACTGACAATTTCATGGGATGCTAATGCGATGTGCATATGTCTCCACAACACCCTAGAGTCCATAGGTTGATTGGTCAATGTGCTCGATAAATGATAAGTTTCAAGTTGACAAGGTGATCCATGTGGACAAAAGGGAAAACAAGTGACAAATATTCCCAATCGACTCGTAGTGAAGATGCTTATGTGACATGGAATTGCATGGGGTGCAATTTATGATGTTACAATACCATATGGTATTAAGCAGTCAATTCTTACTGTCTACAGACTTGATCTTGACAAATTAAGGGTTCAGAACAAATTAAGAAAACCATGATTCTATCTTGTAAAACTTTGTGACCTTGTGATATGCCTACGATGATGTCTAGACCAAAATCTAATATTTGATACTTGCAAATAGTATTCACAATATTATTTGATGTAAGAAAAAATTGTAGTGCTGCTAAGGAGCACCATAAAGGTTTCTAGGTGAGGGTGTTGAGGTGTGTTGATGATCTTCTTGCACAATGAGAATTAAAAGAGATAGTTACAAAACCAAAAATTAATATATAGAGAAGTGCAATTATAAATTGAACCAATATATGAATATTATGTATAATCAGCTTCCATAATTTATTTAAATATAAATCCAAAATACATAATTGAATCCTTTTATGACTTTTAACAACTTAATCATAAATACAAAATAATATAATAAAAAACAAAACAAAACAAGCAAGATATATACTTGTGTAGAAAAGTCTTAACCAAAACATTGTGATATTCCAATTTTCAAGAAGTATGATAAAATTAATAAATAATTTTGCATTCGAAAAAGTAAACAATTAGAAACATAATCATTTAAATATATAATCTAAACCTACAACTTTTAACAATAATTTGCAATAGTTTTAAACTCCAAGTAGGTTTTTTCTCCTGAGTAAATTATCGGATTTATCTATTTATGTCATTCAAATTAGAATACAATCACTTTTCTAGTTTTTAATCAAAACATTCTCTTTTTCTTTGTTGCCAAGTTTGATCAAGTGTGATGAATGGCCAACATTCAAGATATGTTTGCATGGATGTCTTCACGTCTTCCACTGCCCCCACATAGAATTTCTTTGTTGTATAGACTTGAAACTTGCTAGGTATGGAATTCCCTAAAAGTTTGTAAGGAATTGACCCATATAGGGGAAAGGACCTTGTAGTTGAGCGCATTCCAATTCTTGTGATAGAAGTTGTTGGTTTAATACCCCAATACTTGTTGATTTAATGTCCAACCTTTGTATAACATTGCACTAATAGTTGTATGACAAGTACCAATAATTGAATTAAATATACCATTTTTTGTGAAAAGTAACCAATCATGTGATGCCACATCAGCTGCACAAGTATTCGAGCCCTTTTGCACACCTATTGGTCTCACTTTTGGGGGGACTTTTTTGGACACCTTGGCAAAAAGCATGCTGATGTGGCATCATATTTGATGATGTGGCCCTGAAACCTTAGTTATAAGTAGGGGACTTGCCAAGTAAGATGCTCTAAAAAAATTGAAGTGATTTGAAATTTCCACGTAAGATTTTGAGAAGAGAAAAGTTAGGGTGCAAAACTATCGGGTCCTTTCCCCTAGTTCTAATAGTTATCAAATGTTTTTTGTACTTTGAAACATAGTAAGCATCAATAGACTTAAATACAATTTTAATAAGGAAAAATCTACTTATTAGTACTATTGCAATCGGTTGGACCAAATTTTTATTAAGTCAAATAATTTGCATCTTATTACCGGATTTCTCCGATGCACTTTCTATATGAGTTTTTTAAGGCAAATTTTTAGGTTATTAAAATAGTTTTTAAGTTATTAAAATAATATTTAGTTCAGTTAATAATATTTAGGTCATTAAATTTTTAGGTCATGAGAAATAACAATATATACTATGTCTATTTCATGTTAACAAATTTTAGCTTCATTATTGAAATTATTTCCAAATCCACTTTACATAATTTTTTTAAGGCAAGTTTTTAGGTCATTTAAATAATATTTAGTCCACCTAATAATATTTAGGTCATTAAATTTCATTAAATTTTTAGGTCATACTCATATGTGTTGATTTATTTGGTTCATTAATAACATAGTAAATCAATTCCACTAATAATATATATTATCATGTTAAAAAAATATTTATACTATAACAAATATATAAGTTTTTTCAAGTAAATTTTTTAGGTTAATAAAAAAATATTTAGTTCACTTAATAATATTTAGGTCATTAAATTTTGATGTCATAGTTATAATAATATATATTATGCCTATTTCATGTTAACAAAAAATATTTATACTATAACAAATATATATCATCTCAATAAAATAGGATAATGAATTTTACATATTTAGTTCATTTTTTTTTAATATTAAAATGTATTCTAATTTAGGCAAATTTTTAGGTCACTAAAATTAATAATATTTAGTATGGTTTAATTTTCTTTTACAATTGTTTAGAATTTGTTTAAATCTTTTAAATCTTTATTTTAGTCATGCTCAGACAATTGATGATATAAAAATTTAATAGTAAATCCAAACTTTTATTTTATTTGATATATGTTACAATGTAATTACCATAACAAATAAAATTTGCCTTTATTGTTGAAACTAGGTGAAAATATTTTGATGATAATTAATTGATTATTAATTAATTGTGAAATAATAAATATTAATACAATGTAATATAAATAAAAATTATTCTCATTTTCATCTCGTTTGGTATAGGATATGTGCACTAATCACATTCTCAAATAAATATTAAATTTTAGAAGAGTTAAGTATTCTAATTGAAAAAAAATTAACAAATTAATTTTATATAATTCTTTTAATTAATCTCTTCTATTTGCAAATTGTTTGAATAAAACATATTCACTTACTATTACAAAAAGGGTAAATTATATATCAATTAGGGTTATATTTATATCTTATTGTTAGAGTTTAAATAGGAATAGGGTTAAATTAGGGTTAGGACTATGATTCAATTAGTGTTTAATTAAGATTATAAAATAATTTTTTGAGTTAGGGTTAAATTGTAGATATAATTCAAACATGGTTAGGGTAAGGATTTAATTCGGGTAAGGGTTAGGTATAAACTTAAATTGGAGTTAGGGTTAAGGATCAATTACAGTTAAAATAGGGTTAGGATAAGGGTTAAGATTAGTGTTCAATTTAGGTTAGGGATTATTATTATCTTAGATTGATTGCTAAAGGATTACAATTTTGTTTTGAGATATATGACGGAATTCTAACAACTATAATTTTATAAAATATCTAATATTTTATATTTGGAAAGCGTATTAATTTGAGATTATGTGATGTAAGGAAAATAAAGATGGCGTTAAAGATCATTGTTATGTTTTTCAACTGATGGTATGTTGGTGTAAATATGAATATTTATTGAAAATAAGTCACTACTTAAAACAAAATATTTACAATTTTCAATCATGATTTTAAAAATGCAGCCTAAAACTTCAAATTTTTTACCATGATTTACAATTGTTTTTCTATTTTCTAATTTACTTTGATGATAAGCTTGTTTGAATTTTTTTTTTCAAAAACAAATAAAATCAGATTACCATATCAGAACAATATCCTCCACCTCCTTAATTTAAATTATTGAGTGTGTCCTTCAAATCAAATTAAGATCACCTTTTTGTTATTCTTGACATTACTCTTTCCCAATTTAACTTACTTTGCTTGTTTGTATAAGAATCTAAGAAAATGTATGGTGCAACAGTGAATATTAAAATCAGATTCCAAATTCCCATCTATTCATATAATTGTCTTAACATCTAATATTGTCTAAAACCTAAAAATTTCAATCATGATCTACGATGGATTCTCTGTATCTATAAACGTGTTTGAAAATTCTAAGAGATTTTTTTTGAAAGATCAATAAAATCGATTCTCATATTAATATGTTACTGGTACAGTTCAAATCAAAGAACCATCACTAATTTAATTAACTGCTTTTGCATATAAATCCAAAACAAATTATGTGATACAACTGGACAGATTCCAATTCCCCATCTATCCATCTTATCATCTTTCCCTCATTCTTGAGGTTTTTCCTTTGCTGTCAATCTTGATGAGTTGTGATGAATGGACAACATTGAATTTCTTACTTTGTTGTACAGATTTGAAAGTTGTTTGGTATCTGCCTTCTTTCCCCTACCCCACTGCAAATGACATCGTACATCACAGCACGTGAAGCATTCGCTATGGACATAATTTTATTTGGACATTCGTTAAGTACTGATGTCCAAAGCCAAACAAAAGTATTTTGGAATTTACGCACACAGACATAACGTTTGTTTTCAGGTTTCTTTCAACAAGGGAAAAATAGTGCACACGTAAATATTCCTCCACTTTCTAACCACATGTGATCAGATTTTTTTTACTCTAATTGAATTGTATGCGAATGATTATCATATTGTAGATACTACTCTTGTCCTTAGTATCATATCATTTTTGATATTTTAGTATTTTTTAAAGAGTCAAGGGGTAAATGGGGAAAAATGGAAGGGAATATTTAACTATTCTTTGGGAAAAAAGATGAAAAGTGTAGATGTCGTCCTTAATGAGGCCATGTCTCTATAATAGTTATGCTTTGCATGAATCATACACTACTCAATAATTATCACTAGTAAGGTACTGTCTGTCTTTTTGATCATTATTTTGTTCATAAATATGTTTTTGGTGTTTCAATTGAAGTGTTCTTAATTGTATGCTTCCTGATTTTTCAAGAAAATCCAACTATTATTTGGTGTGGATAATGTCCAAATTTTCATGTTTTTAAATACCACTAGTTAGCAATGGTGATCTATTTTTACGAAGTTGGCTCATTGTAGGAAGGAAATGAATAAAAGTTACATGAAAATTGTGATAAAAGTATCTTTAATTTAAGAGGTCAAATCTTATGTGTTTGAGATCAATCTCATGCCACAAGACTAACCCAAGATATCAAAATGCTAATGTTCATGTATATAATGTATGCATAGATATAAGGGTTAATAATAGGCTTACTAATTTAGCAAAGTATTGGAAATAAGAATCATAGTTAAGAGAAAGATCCTAACTACGCAAAAGATCATGCCATTTGTTGACATGTAATTGTATTTAGTCATTCACTTACAAATGCAATAAAGCTAAATGAGAATTATCTGAGTAGGCTAACTCCACCATTATATTTTTCCCCATTATTAAGGTATATTTGAATCCTAAAATGATCGTCTAAAACATTCATGAAAGTAAATACTCAAACATAAAAATGATATTGAATCAATATAATGTAATGTACCTTCTTAACCTTTGTTTTTGCATCGCATGCATGTATATGGAAACTTATAAAATAAAGAAATAATATCCAATGAGTAGCTTCTATCTTACACAAAAAGTAAGTAGATCCTATAAATTTGTTTAACTATCTAAGAAATAAAGAAATAGGAAATGGAAAGGAGTTGGATTATGAAACTTTTCTTCTTTGGAGAATGATATGGGAAGCTACAATATGACATAATAGATTTTATCATTTAATGTGTGTAATGCAATTTTTTATAGATTTTGTTTTTTTATTTTTGCTTCCATTACAACTCATCTTAATAAACCTTTTATATACGTTAGTGATTTTGTGCATAAATTTTTAGAAATAAATAATTTAACATAGATTACAGTCTTATGACCTATCAAATCTCACTAGTCCCATATTTACTAATCATAGCCCTCTTGTTGTTGTCATATTTTGTCAAAGAGTTTCATTGCCTTATAGTCCTTTATAAATTTAGTCATTAAGGTGGTTTTTGAGTAGGCTCATCTCATCCCTTGCCTTGACCTTTTCTCTCTCAAGATTCTCAAGATACCTTTTCAACAACTGCCTTTCAACGTCACTTTTGCATTAACCACATGTTTCTCTTCTTTCCCATTATTGTTTAGCATGATTTATCTAGACACATGCATGTCACATGGATGTTCACACACTACACTATTGTCCTCTAATGTCTTAACATTCAAATGTTATTTCTGAGCATTTTGACAATTTTCACCTACCTAGGTTAATCGAAATAGCTTGGAATATTCAAAAATAGCTTGACAACCCTCTTTCCCTCATATTCTCTCCTTTTAAATCTATTCTTTCATTCAATTTATCAAGTAATTTATGAAAAATTAGAGATAAAGATCTATGGCATGTTAATTTAAATGATTTTTTGGCATAGAATTAGTAGAGAGGATGGAGCTCTAATGAAACAATGTCATTATAGTAATATAAATTATTATAAACGGTTCACCACTCCAAAGAAAAGTAGCTATCAATTTCCCAAAGTGTTACACAAGTCTCATTTTGTTGAGGAAATTTTATATATCATAGACCTCTTATACCAACTAAAATGTAATGAAAGTACCCATGACTTTGAGGATTGGATGCATTTCCTAATCTAATTAAAAATTTATGGAGAACAATTTCTTGACTAGGTTTAGCTCATATTTGACCAATTGCCCTTAAGAATAACCCAATTTCCATTGAACAAGTCCTTTTATATGTCCTCTTACTTATTTTAAACAATTGTGTACTAGACCTTGGCTAGGCTTACATTCAATAGAGTACATGATGAGATTATTCAACTTTATGACTAATATACTTAGCTCTAATTAGAAAAGAGTTACAAACACTTCAAAATAATGAATGATGCATTCACAATGAGAATAGTGAAGGATATCCAAGGATATATGGACTTGAGAATTTCTCTAAAGGCCATCTAGCTAGTTAACACAAATAGAAACCACTACATGCAATTCCAGTTTTTTGCCTACATTAAGATTGGAGGATTTGATGGGAATCATTCTTAATTGGTATTTTGTTTTCATGATAAATTTATCCTTATTGAGGTGTGCAGACAAATAACCAAAGTAAATGAAACATTTGAAGAAAGGAAACATGCAAGAATTTAGTTTCCTATTGGTCTCAAGGCTATTATTCATGTATGTTCTTGTTTAATGTACTTCACATTGAAAAATATTTGGTTAAATTTTTATTTTTATGAAAGGAGTTTCTCTTTTGATCTTAATATTTTGTTGATAATAATATGCAACTAGGTCTAAGTTTCCACCATATTTTACATTTAGAAGTTTACTAGATAGATTGTGTAGATAAATATGAAATGTGGAAGTGTAGCATCATAAAACTATGATCCTTGCAATTTCCAACCACATTTGGGTCTTTGCGTTAGTGGATGAATCCCTAAGCCTGATCAGAGACACAAAACATGCTCATGACATCAAAAAACTTGCATTTTTCATCATTATGCATGGCCTTTTGGTGTCGTATGTCCTAAATCAGGGCAGGATAGGGGTGTGGTGCCCTTGTCCCCCTAGGATAGGGGCGTGATGCCATTTTCCTCTCAAGATAGGGACATGGTGTCCCTTTCCTAGCTCTATTTTGGGCCCCCTTTGGTTCCCCCTTTGCATTGGGCTTGTCAATTGTTGAGTGGGAAAAATTTTCCTATATTGGCCTAAGACAGGAAATTACCCAAACACCCCTAATTGGGAAGTATATAAAGAGCACTTCCCCTCCTATTTGCATAAGTTGATCATAAGTTGACCATAAGTGAAATCAAGTACAAGTGGATCATAAGGTGAAATTACAAGGCAACATTATCATCAAGCATCAAGCATTCAAGCATTGAGCATTTTTAGTCTCCTTTCAAGGCTAGGTGTTTCATTCAAGTCAAGGATTCAACCATTGAAGAAGAGATTTCTATCAACATTCAAGACATCCTATTTCACATATCCATTCAAGCAAATCCATCTACAAAGGTATCAACATTTCAATTACATCCCCTTCTTGAGGTGGATTTTACTTCAGACATTTCCTTTCATTTACTTGCAGCATTTTACAACCACTTGGTTAATTCCAAAAAGGGGTTTGATATGAAGGAAAACCCCCAATTCCAACAACATTTCCCTCTCTTTTTAGTGTGTAGGTTGTAGGTGCACAGTTGTAATAACAGGTTTAGGCTTCATTTTCATAGATGGAAAAACCTTTTCCGATGCATGATTTTTTTGTAGGACCATTCATAACTTGCGCACAGTCCCTGGAAATTTTGGTCAAATTTGCAGGGAAGCTTCATCTAGATATTGTACTGCTAATTTTAGGTGCATAACTTCATCCTGCATCTTTATCTCAAGATATAATCATTTCTTTATAATTTTTGCACTTAGTCTCAATTTGCTTAATTCAACTAGTCTACTACAAAAGAGGGCTAATTTACTTTCCTAAAACTTTCCAAATTTACTAAAATTCACTTAGTATTCCATCCCTTATCACTAGGGATTGGATCTAGAGAATTCAACCCCTCTTTTAAATGTAATGTGTGTGAAAAATTGAAGAGAATCCTTTGTGAAACTTTCATTCCTCTTTTGAGGGGAGTATTTAGCTTTCCACTTGATCTCCGTCATCATTTTTCACCATATTATAGGAAGAAATGTTGGATGAGAAAATATTTGAGATAGATTGTACCTTTCAAATTGAATAGGGATACTTTAATTAAGGACATGGGTGGGTACAAGAAGTTGGAACCAAATTAAGGGGAAGTGCACACATTGGGAAGACCACCACTAGAAATGGGGACCCATTTTTTAGAAAATGGGCACCCATTGTGCTTTGGGAACCAGAGCCAAAAATTCACAAAATAGGGCCCCACATTTTCAATATATATTTTTCAATAATAGGGCCTCATTGTGTAAACAAAAGGCCCCCTTATTTAAAAAAAATGGGGCCCTGTTTTGTAAAAGTATTTTTTTTTTTGAAAGAATCCTACAAACTCATTTGGTCACTTTATATAATAGGCAACCATTACATTTACATAATAGGGTTCCATTATAGAATGGGCCCCATTATTTAAAATTAAAAAGCCAACCACACTATGTGCCTTAGGATTTGGGTAAGGACTAGATTGCCCAAACTTGAGCCTTAGACAAACTAAATACCCATTGGAGATTATGTTATGTAGATTCCAAATATATAACTTTTTAAAGATTTGATTAATCAATTTGTACTAGATCTCATCCATAAACTTGAAATATCATTTCTTCTTATTTATTTAATAACCTTTTTATTTTTTATGTTTTTTGAAAAATGAATTATATGATAGCAATCTAGACAAAATTATTTTCTAAATGAAAAATAAATAAATTAGAAATTGACAATTTGGGTCAAATTATGGTGGTAATACATGAGGCGTTTTTTAAACAACAATTAGAGAAAATAGAAAATTATTTAAAAAATATTCAAAAAAAATTACAAAAAAATATCCTCATCAATCTTCAGTGTCTTAAAAGACTTTTGTCAAAGGGGTTGAAAAAATAATTTTATTTATGTCAAAAAGTGGCATTGGTACACATGCATGGTATGGTCCTAAAACAAACATTTTTAAAAAGTGGTTTCTAAGATATATTACCTATTTGAAAACTAGACTCCGAGTTCTACATTTCATATTACTAAGTGCTTCAAATTATTAGGTCAAATGTGGCAAAATCTTAAAATCAAAGAAAACACTTCCAGTTTTTGGCCACACTTGGATGTTGAATCTAATTTGGTAGATCCCATTTTCATTAAACATTTCTAGACACAATCAATTGTGCCAATTGATTGGACCATTAACAAAGTTAAAGTCATTGAAGCCAAATTATTTTCTTGTATTTATACATTGGGATTAAAACTCATTTTCTAATACTTAACGGATTGATTCTACAATCACAAAAAAAAATACTTACTAGAAAATTAAATAACAAATTTATGTAATTTCAATACAAGATCAAAAGGAGGAAGCAAGGAACATAGTGTCAAATGGAGAAGCTTGTTGTCTAGGAAACTTGTACTTTGCACTAACATCTATAAATTGTTTCATTTTTTGTATAATAAAACTAGTATACCTAGATTTTAAAAAATTTATGTAAGACACACCAAGAGATATCAATTTGGGGGAAAGGGTTACATAAATACCATGATAATGATTCAAAATGAGGGTAAGTATGATGATAAACATGAAATATATTAATATACCTATATTTAAAAAATATATGTATAATATCCCGAGAGATATCTTATAATAGAAAAGAATCATCTGTAAAATAAATGTTCTTCTAAAATACTAAATGCCAAGAATACAAATTCATTGAGAGATATCTTATAATAGAAAATAATCATCTCCAAAAAACTGTGTGGCGAGGGTTCTATTTGATTTTGAGTAATAAAATATCACCTCCAAAAAGCTGAAACATGGCATATTTCATGCATTTATATGTCATTTGCATGTCAAATTGTTTCAAAAATGGATTTTTGTTTCCAGACATTTTGATGTCATTGTAGATGAAACATATCGATATTCTTTTTGCCTTAAGATAGTATTAGACAACAAATTTTAATATTAAAATATATTCAATATTTTTTATTAATTTAGATTCCAAATTTTCATGATCTTTAAAAACTTTTTTTTGAAATAAATTAATATGTTCAACAAAGATAAATATAAAACATTCTGATTCATGTCTCATATGATTTAAGATTCTAAACAATCTATAAAAATTTTACCCTAAACAATATTGAATAATGACTTCTAAAAAAATGTGTTATGAATTACTTAGATCTAACAATCTCTTAATAAAATACAACTCTATAACATCAATTAAACCTCAATAATAAATATTATATAACTAAGAAATTCATTTATAATATTCTAAAACACACTAATGAGAACTTAATACTAATTTGAATTATCTGAATCATGATAGTTTTATAAAACTATTATAATTTCACTGTCCAACCCTAAAGTCGTTGAATGTTTGATCATACAATATTGGGGGTAAAGAAGTTGGTGATTCTAGCATCTCTCTACCTTTTTCCCACTACGACACAAAATAACAATGAAGAAAGACATAAATTTACCCATTTTATACTTCTATTCAGCTCCATTTTCCATAAACTTTAGGGAAAGACCCGAGATAAACAACTAGTGAGATTCCAATTGTCGTTTTTCATTGCATCATGAAATGTGTTGACATAAGATTGAAATAGATGAGCAAAGAGATCTCCTAAGAAAATCTAGTAAAGAAAACTTCTTAAGGAATGCATGCAAGCTGATTTAAGATCTTTTCTATTATACCTTTACTAGTGCTATGAATAATGATATTGATATTTGATTCTTATCCAAGCTCAAACAGTGCACAAATTCTCTAGTGGCAATGTTGGTTGTAACAACCTAGCTATTCCTAACTTATTCTCCCAATTTATTTCCCCTCCAAAGTTCACTATTTCCCCTCGGCTCTTTATTCTTCTTGTAGATTTTTATCTGTGATTGGCAAGCAAGAAGCCCCTCGCGTTGCCTATATAAGGGGCTTGCAATTCTTTGCCTTGCAACTGCTATGTCATGGGTGGTGGCACCTAAAAAGGTCTGGTTTTGCCAGTCATAAATATGTCAATTTTTTTTAAATTCTTTTTTTTTTAAATTATTATTATTATTATTATTATTATTTGTTGTTTATGGACAACTTCAATCTCATTGTAGATGGCCTCTCGGTGAAATCATGCATGCAAACTACAAAAATAAAACAAAAAGTCTCAAGATATGTAAAAACAGTATGAAAGAAAAACACACAAATCATTTAATAGAAATCTAAAATTAGATATCTAAAATAAATATGAATTTTAAACACAATATTTATATTAGCAATAAACTTTAATTATTGAGCCACCTAAGATATATATAAATTTTAAACATTTCTAACACACATCAAATATAAATTTTTCTCATGTGCAAGGTACACTAGTTTACATCCAAGATAAATTGAGTATTTTCTTAAATAAAAGGCTAAAACTTGATATTTTTACAAAAATATGTAACATGCATTTGCATATGCTCCCCAAATAAAGCACTTATAATGCTTATGCTTTTTCAACGTTTTTTTTCAATGGGCATTTATCATTCAGATATTTTGTTCTTTTCGTCTATTGGAAGAATCTAAATCTAACAGTCACGAGGATGACTGGAATAGAAAATAGTCATCTCTACAATAAAATGCATGCTTTGTTGATTAAAATCGTTACTCCTTGTGTGTTTCTTGGATAGTTTATGATAGCCACATTCTATACACTGGATTACATCACCAGTCTTCAGTGTATTCTCAGCTCCACAATCTTTATTAATATGCAAGAATGAGGAGACAGAAGGGTTGTAAAATACATTGTGAACATTATAATTATAAATTTCCATCCTACTTGATTTTAAATATAGCAAAGATTTATTGTAACATTAAATTTGAAACGTTGAATTATTATTTTTCTAACTTCGGTGTGTCATTGGAAGTTGAATTAATCATTACAAAAACTGATTTTTAAATAACTGAAAAATATCTTTATCTTGAATCTTTTAAACTCCTCTGAACTAAGAGACATTAGCATAACAGAATAAACTATAAAACAAAAAAAGTAATAAACCATGAGATTTTTCATCTGATTCATTCCAGCCATAAACTACATGCAAACTATCTTTTGTAGTCCCACACTGGATCCATTATAAAACACACAAAATGCATTTGACTACTAAATCTGTTAAGAAACCCAATACCAATAACTATTACCAAATTAATCCTACTGCAAATATAATATAATAAATCAAGAAAAAATAACAATGTAGCTTGTTGTAGCAACCAAAATTCAATGTTTCTCATGATTGAGAAATGCTATGAATCCATTGGGATTTTTCTCTTGGAATTTAGATCTGGATCTCCTCTCCTACTTATAAAAACCTGATAGTTTCCAGACTTGTATTCACGTCTTCTTGAAGCTTCGAGTGTCCTGCAGCCCTAGTAGAAATGTATGGCTTTTCAAATCCTCATATTGTGAAATGAATTTCCCAAAATCAGCCTTGTTCTTGTTGTCTGTAGTTTTGAGTGGGTTCGTAACAGTAATGTTGCACAGACGATGTGAGTGCATTGTCCAAGGAAACCCTCCTGTCATCTATAATGTGTAATCCCCAACGAGACAAAGCTATCAATTTCAAAAATATCTGAGCTTGAATTGTTGTGCTTTTCATTATTGCCATCCTTATTATTATACCATCCAAACGTAGGCATTTGAAAGTAGGAATTGAAATTAAAACTCTTCCTAGCTCATTCTAAAGAAAATAGCAACAAACACTTGTGTAGATCTAAGGGTTGTATCAATTGAGGCAGGGTCATACCTGAGGTGGAGACATAAGTCTCTTCACAATTGGGTGTGCTAGAGAATGGGGATCCGAACACTTCCAATGACGATCTCATACTTTATTGGGATTTAATAAATATAATTGGAAAATAAAATCCTTCATGCTCGAAGGAACTGCAGGCACCTCTTCTATGATCATAGCTTTATCTCAGATGTTGAAGAGATTTAAAAAAAGGAATCCTTGATACATTGGACACTATTTGCCTCTTGGACGGATTGGTTGATGGCACCTTTAGTAGACCATTGTCTGAATATAGACAAGCAGGTGGAGGAGGTGGGCATATGCTAGAAGAAACATGAAAGATCATCAACTAAAAACAAATGAACAGTTGAGTGCAAGACATGTAATACGGTATTCATCTCTCGAGACTGTTTTGAATCACACATTGGTCAAGAAGAACATGCGAAGAAACTGAAAATAATGAAAAGACTTAGAAGAATCAATTTACATACTTGAAGATTTTGCACAGCAGTGCTCTGCTCTTAATGATGCTAGAGATAAAATTTCTAGAGAAATGTTCTTTACTCATTCTATTTGCTTTTAAAGATGCAATGCCATGACTATTTCCTTGGCATCTTCTCTTTTGACATGTTAATCTGCAGATTCTACACTATTGTGTAACGGTTTTGATAGATTTAATTCCCCCCTTTCACCAGTGCCACTATATGCTGCCAACTCACCTCATGCTCAGAATTGGTTCCACCCGCTTATTTGCTGATAGACATGCATGCAACATGTAAGAGTCTATTTATTTTTCCTTTTGCACTGGCTATATTTAGCTTCAAGATAGTAAATGTATTTTGCCATTTCAGCAAAAGATATTTCTACTCCATTCTTCCACTACTGTGTGGTTATTCCGATAAGAATGTGTAACATCAGAACCTACTCCTCCGCCACAATCACTATACTGCCAAGTCAGCACGTCAGTTTTAAAAGAAAAATACTTTTTGTTTACGGACAACTTGTATGTCATTGTAGATCGCCTCTCGGTGAAAATATCAAGAAAACTATATCAAATATACAAATTATCCATCCTAGTTGTTCACCTTGTCTAAAAAATCCAAAATTGAATTATGTTGGAAGATACTAGAGAATACAAAAAAAATAAAATGAATACAAAGGTTTAACCAAATTATTTAAGGAGAGCGAAGAGATGGAAAATAAAAAGTTGTAGTTATGAGATACAAGAAAAATTATTAAGTTTATTTATATTTTTGCTTTAGATCAAACCCTTACTTTAGTATTTATTTCTCGAGAATAGCCAAGGTAGATTCATAGAAAAATATTTTGCGGATGGTCCTATTTGAAGTGTGTTTGACAATGGTCAAATCTATCTCTTATTGTAAGAACTAAAATGAAAAGAAGGAGACGTGACTATTCTAAGGTCCTTAGGTGAACAACAAGAAATGAATGGTATAATTATAATGGAAATAAATATTAAACAAAATAGTATCACCTACAATTTATTGTAAAGGCAAAAAGAGTGAGTGAACTTAAATGATAGTGTTATAGATAGTTGTAGAAAGTCATAGAAAGTTGTAAATAGTGTTAGTAAATCTTGAGAGTTCAAGGAAGTTTCAATAAAGAGCCTTGAGCATAGTCAATGTGAAAATATTGATTTAAAAATGAGAGAGGATGCTAGAAGAAGAGGTTGATGATTTATTTTGATCGATCCTAAATGGATTCCACTAACTTTGGTAAACAACAACTTGAAAAAAAACTCAAAAAAGGCCACAAAATAAAAAAGTTGGTGAATGATGCTAGTACATCACATAGACATCCATGTGTTGTGATAATATCCTAACAATTTGACTTTAAAAATAATGATACACTAATAAAAGTTAAAGGTAAAAAGAATCATAAAAATTAACAAAAATAGACCTTAGGAAACAAGAATTAAGCATGCTGAGAAGGAGAAAAATATAATGTAGGGTTGAAAAGAGCCTAGAGAGATGCTAAGGTAATGGACACCAAAGAAAGAACAAATGTAGTGTGAAATTGTAACGTATACAATTTTCAATGTTAAATAGTAACTTAAACTTAATTATCTCTCATGAACAAATTGGTTGCATGTAAGAAGAATTGAATTGCATATCTCTCTTCTTATTAAATATTTCAATGCTTTCAAATGAAGATGCAATAGATATGTAGTTTCATTGTGTCTACTTTGCTAGAACTACTATATGTTTTATTCATTTATGGAATCCATAGGGTAGTCTTTGTTGCTATGTATTGTTTTCTAGCAACTTTATCTTTTCTCTTCTAGACATTTGTATCTTTCTCTTATTTCTAATTGTCATTTTTCCCACTTCCACTAGTGTTACTAATGGTTATTTTTGTCATATCCTTGTATGTTATATTTGTGTTGATAACTAGACTGCATGAATCTATAAGTTTTTCTTCTTAACTGAATTAGAAGAATAAAGAAAGGCAATGAGATGCATAAATTATTTTAGGAGTCTAGTCCTATAATATCATAGAAAGAGAATGACTATTCTCATATATATGAAAAAAATGACATGAGATAACATGACACATTAATAATCATAGGATGAATAGGTATAAAAAAACTACAAAGTTTTACTAAAATAACATAAGAATAGAAGGAAAAAAGATTGCATAAAAAATTGATACCCGTAAAATCCATACTTGGAAACATAAAAGTATGACCTTGCATTCCTTCGTCATACTTTAAATCAAAATCTGAAAAGAAAATAAATTTATATTTTTCCCCACATTAACTATTGATCAGTAAATCTTTTGATAATAGAGCACATGCTAATTTATATAAAAGAAAGGAAGTTGTGGTTTTGAAGTTTGCACCATTGGTAGATAATATTCATGTTCGAATTATCCAGCCCACTCTATACAAATGCATAAACTTTAAAAATAATATATGAAAGGCTTCTAATCTGATTACATTGCTTCTGTTGATCGTGCGGTTGACATGGCTCTGAGAAAAGAGCAAAGGAGTTAAAACCTATGTAAACCATCACCATTAGTTGGGACGTGACAAGTTGGAAGTTAGGACCTACCACAAAAATTACTTGCATTATTTTACAAGTTGTTTGTGATGGCCCCATAATATCAAGGCAATATATATGCTCATAGATTGACTCTGTGTGTCGCATTAGACTAGTTCACTTATTCACGAGATTCCAAAGGAAGATATCAGGAAATTTCACACCATTGGCCGAAGATGATGAGGTGGTAGGCAAAGACGGCCCAAAGATGCAGATGGCTTATGCACAATGAAAAACACTATTCTAATTAATAAAAATAATTAAGGCCGCATATCAAATTCTGTTTTCTTTACCATCAAAGGGTAAGCTGGGATTGCCTTTAATATTTGATATAACAGGCGACTTCATTTTTTCTTAAAAAATTAAGTGATTAAATTCAAAATATATTAAATAGTAATCTCATCTTTCATATTTCATATGATAAGTCAGTTTAAAAGGTAAGGAGGAAGAGTAGGGGGTGGGTTAAAACTAAAAAAAATCATATATTAATCACTTTATTATTTCAATATTTCAATGGAACATATTAAAGTGTAAGGTAAAAATGTATTTCATAAGAGCAAGAAATCTTTTCTAATGAAAAAGTTATAATGGATAATAAAAATATTTTAATCTAAATATTAATTTGAAAATATTGCATGGTGTGCAAGATAGATATATAGATATATGGAGAATTGCTATTGCTTTTATCTTCGATTATGAAAAGCAAAATGGTGGAATCCAAATTTTAATGCATCATAAATGGAGAAAGAATGTTGAAAATCATGGTGCCCCCCCTTGCAATAGGTTGGTTTGTGTGGTGTTTAACAATGTAGGAGAAAAAAATTGACATATGCTTTCTTTATGCCTCAAATGCCTATAGGGAAACGGTGGATCTTTGGAACTAGATGGCCACAAATCTTCTTAATGTCCCATGGGTTTTCATTGGGGTCTATAACATGATTGATAATAAGAAGATACGAAGGGTGGGAAAGAGGCCTTGCTGAAAGGGATAAAAATAATTTCTAGTCCAAATTGAAGTAGTCTTTGAGTTTGATTAACTCCCTTGCAGTGAGAAAAGACTCTTCTAGATCCATTTGTTATACATGGTGCAACAATCACGCTCAACCTAACAGATGGTTAAAGCTCTAGTGATCTTGTCTTTTTAAAGATGACTTTTCAGGAGTTCTTTAATATTCTTTTCAATTTAGAGCAAAATGACAAGAGCCAAGAGGCTAAGGAAGTTTGTCTTAAAATGATCCCCAAGACGGTTATAGATGAGGATACAAAAATTTTCAATATAGAGATCTTTATCAAAGAGATTGAAAACACTATTATATCTCTAGGAGAAGGGAAATCCCCAAGATATGATGGTCTTTCAATTGCATTTTACAAGAAAAACATTTATTGGATTGCTTATGATCTCATAGATCTCTACAATGCTTCATTTCCTATAAATCCAAGAGAAAATATTAACAATTAGATCATAAAACTCATCCAAAAAGAGGGAGAAAGTACTCAAATTAAGAAAGAGGCCTATAAGATTGTTAAATGTTTTATATAAGATATTAACTAAAACCCTAGCTAGAAGGCTCACTAGGGTACTAGGGAAAGTTGTTTGAGTGACTCAAACTAGGTTCATTAAGGGGAGGTACATTCTTGAAAAATTCATCACTAGTTGGGAAGGAATGTACTAGGCGAGGCATGAGAATTGGAATGCAATCTTGATTCTTTTAGATTTTGAGAATGCATATGATTGTATAGAATAGCTTTTTGTGCTAGACATGTTGAATGTCTTTGGATTCCTCCTAAATTTTACCAGTGAATTAGCATTATGCTTAAATAATCATCAAATTTCATTGATATTAATGGAGACTTGTCAAAACCTAACAGTTTATAGAGATCTATTAGGCAAGGGTGTCCTATTGCACATACCTTATTTATTACTATTGCGGCTTCATTTTACTATATCCTTGGAGTTGATCTAATCTCACTACCATTAAAGGGCATCACACTTCCTGATCAAGAGAAACCTATTAATGCCTAATTTTTTGATGATATGATGCAACACACTTTCTTGACCTTTCTAAAGATAATTTTGATAACATACTAAGTAAACTAAACAAATTGTGAGGCCTTTTGGGTCTAAGGTGGCACCCCATAAATCCATAGTTATAGGTTAGGTTGCTGATCCTACTAACTAGTTTTCTACCAAATCGTGGGGATGGTCTAATCCTCATAAACTAGTTAGGTATGAATAGGCCCAACTACAAATTCTTGGGAGAGTTGGGCACAATGATTGATTATTTTTCTTTTGGTTATTGATATGATTAGATAAGATAAAATGATAAATTGAATGAACTATATGTAAAGATGTAAATTAACAATAATCATCATGAATATTAATCTACTAAAAAGTGATGTAATGTTTGAAGATAGATCTAGAATTAGGAATAAAAAAGAAACTTGTTTCTACAATTTGAGTCTCAAAGTCCTAAACTATGGGGCAAGGCATTATTGTCCTAGAGGTGCCTAATGAAAATATCATAAATATATTTTGAGTTAGGATTTCCTAGAGATTATCTCTATGAACATCTATTATAAAAGTGTAAAATATAGGGTTAAGTCATAGGGTTCAGGGATTTTTGCTACTTCAAAGTTTGAATCTCTTTGTCCCATTCTACACTTTATGAATCTATAATCCTTCTTTGTCAGATTTGAATCCTACACACACAAGAGAGAAAATAATGTTGGGTAGTATAGGGTTTTTCCTTAGTCAAACCCTGCATTGGAATTAACCCTACAAAAAGAGAGCTTAGCTCTAGCAAGACAAAAGGTAAATCTAAAATGAAATTTTAAAATAAATTTTTTGAATTAAATTGATTATAATTTTAAAATTGGTGATGCAATTTTATTTGGAAAAGTACTACAAGTTTTGATGAAATTACATGATAAATTATATCAAAATCTAGATCATGAACACATACCTAAAGACAACTTGTTGTAGCTTGATGCTCCTTGTGCTCATCTTCTCTTGAAGGAATAAGGAATGCTTGAAAATGAAATAACTAGATGATCAAATTAATAAAGTGTGATGACTTTATATAGGGTTATCAAGGTATTTTCACATTAGGCTGATTTCCAATATTCATATCAATTTATCAAGATTGGATCTTAAATGGTGGGAATTGGTACTCTAAAAAATTTAAATTTGGGCTCTTTTGGGAGGGACTATGGCACCACTAGGACTGTGGCACCTAGCACCATTCTCCACCCAAAAATAGGTGGAACAAAGGTAAGTGTGAAGTTCAAAAGCCCATGATATTGGATCAAGTCACCTCATGAGCTTATCAAGAAAGTCTAGATGTGAAGGGCCAAAAATAGGATAAACAAGACAAAGAAACATGTACACTAAAACAAAGGCCCAAAAAGGAGCGTAAAATTGTAAAGCGGTTACAATTTATGAAAAGTTTACCTTTTCTTCTAGGATTTATACTTCCTCTTCCTTAAAGTCACTGAAATACTTAGAGTCTAGAAATTGATAATCCTCTTTGTGTTATATTATTGGAGAAAGGTTCCCATTGCTTTCCATATTCCTAGTGCAACCAAAAAAATTTCTTGTCCACCACAAAGGGTGTCAAGTTTTCCAACTTTTTATCATTTGTTTGCTTTATGGGTGCTTGCATCCTTAGTCGTCTAACTAATGCCTCCCCTTTTCTAATATATTCTTCTTCCAAACTTGAATTTGTTCTTTTAACTTTAGTAACCCCTTTTATTCATTTTTCCCCTAGTTTTAGCCCTTCCTAGTCTTTTTGTGCTCAAATTGCATTGAACATTATTTTTTCTTGTATAGATGCCATAACCTACTTTAAATGTTGTCTATCAATTCGAACATTTTTTACTATGGGATTATGACCAACCAAAGTTTCCTCCAAGGAGTCTAATATTTTTTCCATAGCCTTATCAAGCTTTGCAGCACCTTCAATTAGTTGTGCTTACTACAATTGTATAGGCATCTTATTCTTTTGACATTGTTTTGTTATGTGACCTTTAATAGAGCACGATTTACACACTTTTAGTTTTTTCAATTCCAAATTTTCTCTCCACACAATTTTCTGAAATCTAATTTTAATTTATTTTGGTAAAGTCCATAAAGGTTTGATGTTGATAAAGATTCAATAATAAATCTCATAATCCCTATCTTCTAGATTCTCACCTACCCTTATAAATGATCTTAGTTGCTTCTCTATGAATTTGATGGTTTCCAATCCCAAAGATTTCAAGGGAATATTGTATAGTCATATTCAAACTCGGAGATGCATTGATTTCTTATTTCAAAGAGCTAAAATTTTCTTCCTGATCCTTCATAAAGAAACTTTTTCCTCCCATCACAAATGATACTTGATTTTAAATTTTCCTCTTTATGCTTTGAAAATGATATAATAATAAAAAAAAATTATTTGGTAGGATTCTTAATTTAACATCTTTCCATAATATTAATCATACCAATTCAGTAATTTGGTTTTTGAGGCCAATCCCCTACCTATCTAACAAGAGACGCATATACGTCAAGTTTTTACTGATGATGTTGTTGATATTATTTCAATATTATTTTAAATTCATTTGGTTGTTATGATGTTTCGATTAATAAAAGAAAAATAGGCCCACACCATTACATATCCCCAAAGAAACACCTAGGGTGCATGAGGGATCCACAACCAACCAATAATCCCCCCACTAATAAAAGACAAAAAGCCATCAGGAACACCCAAGAACCATAAAACAAACTAAAAACTAGCAAGAGAAGAACCAGAAAAACCTTCATATAATGTTAAAATATGTAGTTGATTTGAAATACCAACTTAGTGACTTATCATGAATGTTTAAGTTATAGATATTTGTGACAAAGACAATAGTTAAATAGCCTTAGTGAGCATAAGAGATTTATTTTTTTAGAAAATGTTGAAGAGAAATGATATAGTAAGTAAGTGAGAAGCTTTTAGTAGTATGTTATGAGGGTAATTGAAATTATAAGTTTATAAAAATAATTTTGTAAATCTAAGCTATCTGTAGTGGTAAGTAGACATGAGATTACATAAAGAATATTTGAATGTATCAAATGCTCTAGTAATAATAAATTAAGCAAAGTTTGACAAATAGTTATGTAACTGAAGTATGTGGCTGGTTTGGTAATTATTCGAAATAAAAAATCATGGTAGCTTAGGTACTAGAGATCCATAATTGTTCTTGTCCCTTTTTCACTTTGTTCCTACATAGATTTTGTTCAAGTATTTTTCATAAAACATTATTTGATTTTGTAAGCAGATGCAAAATGTAAAAGCATGTAAGTAGTAATGGAGATGAATATAGAGATGTATGTGTACCTTTCTATTTGTTATTTTTATCTTGGTAAATGAAATTGGCATTGATAATAATATTTCTTTGATTTAATGTGAAGTTTCCTCTTCCTGAGAATTCTCGCAACATAAAAATGATTGTTGATTTGTCTTCTATGTACTCTTCGTATGAAATATTTTGCAGAGTTGGTAGAAACAACTTAATAGTTGATTTGTCTACAAAATAATGTATTGTTTGTTTGTTTCAAGCCATCAAACTGGTTTTGAGATACAAAGAGTAGACACAATTGACCACTTTGTTAAAATTGGGACAGTTGGTAGTTTTCACATCAAGGGTGCCAAAGTTTTCTAGGTTACTCTAGATAAGTTAGAGAAATCAACAAAGGAGGATGATGCTATTTTGTTAATTTTCAATGAGGTTTAAAGATATACAAATAATGTTATGATAGTTTGTTTCATGGATTGCAATGGTTGCAAGATATGCACACAATGGATTTATTGAAAAAGCCTTCAAAACTTATCAATTGTTATGAGTGATATATTCCTATTACACATGTATGCAAAATGCAAAAGCACAGAGAAGGCACACAAATCATATGACAATATGCCTCAAGAAGACATCATCTCATAGAATGCAATTATTATAGGTTATGCTCAAAATGGTTTTCCTCAAAAAGGCTTTAGAAACTTTCAAGAAAATGCAAATGGTGGTTGTAAGTCTAGATTCCACAATGTACGCCAATTTACTCTGAGGTTGTGCCATGTTGGGAACTTTAAAACAAGGAATGGACATCCATTAAAAAATGAGGGAAAATTTCCTAGACATTGCACTTGTGACTACCCTCATAGTGATGCATGCAAATTGTGGAAGCATAGACAAGGCATGTCAACTTTTTGATAGAATACATCAAGACATGGGAAAATTTAAAAACCATTAGTCATAACATTTCAGTAGAGGATTGTTGATGATTGCAAATTTTGGATGATTTGAGAAGCTCAAATAAAAGTCCAATGTCTCCTAAGAAACTAAATGCATATTGGATAAATTAGTAAAATCGAGACAATTAAAGAGTGGGTTCAGAATAGTTGCACATGACCTGCTAGGATCTATAGGGAAGTAAGATTGCACCACAAAACTAATTCAAACTAGATCACAATGATAAGAGCCAATCAAAATTTACAAAAACTAGTACATGATTTATAAAATAATTAAAAAAACCTTTAGAAGAAAAGACTAGACATAAATTTGAAAACAATGAATGTTTGTTCTTGCATGTCACATCTCAACAGAGTCATTTTGCATGTCAGCAAAGGTATGCATAGTTAACACTCCTATTCATGGATAGGGAGGGACATGGAAATAAAAATAAATGAGAACAATTTAAAATCAGTCCTATTAGTGTGGGTGCACAAGGCTTGCATTGGGAAATGCATTGTAGAATCTCTGTAAGTAGATTTATTAATTTCTCATGTTATAAACTACCATTACATTATGTATTGCTTGACATTCAAACTTTTCATTTCACCAAATCTGCTTCCCTTAGATTCTTATAAGTAAAGCACTCTACGGTTGTATAGCAACATGGTTATTTTTTTTCGTTTTAAATATTTTCTTTTGTAGTATGTTGTTCAGTCTGCATGAGGTTGTTTCACAAATTAGTTTTTTTGTTAATGCTAATTTTTTCTCCACGTGTAGTAGTTCAATAATTTTTTAACTATTGACAGAAAGATAACAGGAAAATTTGTCTTCACGTCCTGATTAAAACTTTAAAAAAATTATAACGTTACACCTGATAAAATGTTTATTTATTACATTGTAGTGGTAGATCTGCAAGACTGTATTGATCTATTAAAATTCATCTTAAAAAACATATTGTACTATTGGAGGAGCTGCTTTTTAAATTAAAATGGATATCAATAATTAATAATTAATTTAAATTTAAAAACTAATGTTGTAATTGTTAAAATTTTGAATAAGTATAATTGAAATAAAGGAAATCGATAAGGTTTATTTAGATTTATATATAAAGATGTTATGAATTTCTATTAGGAACATTGGAATTTGTACATTTTGAATTAGAAACTAGATGTTATATATATTTAATATAGATATCTTTTTTGAGGTGCCTATTTTTCATCAATTAAATATCTCTCAGCTTATTCTATATATTATCAAATATATATAAAGTAGTTATATTATAATATAATATTAGAGAAAATATTCCCAAACACTTCATCTATATAGTTAAGTAGGTTTTCAATTAATTATTATTATTTATAAAAAAAATTATAACAATCTATAAGAAATTTAAAATACAACAAATGTAATTTAAAGTTTTTATTTTAAAGAAAACTTTTAGAAGTTAATAAAAACATAGAGCATTCATGCCACTTCACAAAGCAATCTCGACACTTCTACTAGAAACCCACTATTTCAGGAAATTGAATTGACCCTACAAGTGTCCAAAATCTCCAATAAAACACACTAAAAAAAAATGTGAGATGGCCCCATGAAGTGAGTCTCACCGAGTGTGCCAGCAATGTATGCAGAAAATTGTAAGTGTGAGACTAAGAAGATTAAAACTTTTAAACTTACAATGAAGCAAACACAAATTAACAAAACACTCAAATAATGATGCTAAAAGGAAATCAAAGAAATAAATAATGCAAAAAATCACAAGTGCAAACTCGATTTCCTTGATTTAATTTTGCTTTGATTTGATGTGCACTCATTATGTTGAAGATGCTCGATTATGCTTCATGATTATGCAAAAATGCAAGATGGTGAACTAAAGTTGGATGCAAATGCTATGCTAAAATGATATAGTTATGCAAAACATGAGTGAATAATTTAGCATTACGATGGTTTTAAAGCATGAAAGTGGGTAGATTGTGAAAAAAAATGAGGGATTACATAGGCCAAGCTAGGAGAAGAGGAGGCATGAAAATGAGACACTTGTTCCTTGAGAAGGGCAATTGTCATGGCTGGAAATGACAAGTTTCCTTGAGAAGGGCAAGTGTCATGAAAAAGAATGACAACTATCCTAGATGATATATGACTATTTGGGAGAGATATGCCCAAATAAGAAGTTTATATTCCAAATATGAAGTTATTTTCAAATATTAAGATAATTAGGATATTTCCTAAAAATTTAGGAAACTTCACCAAATATTAGGAAAATCAAGATATTTCCATTTCAAAATATGAAGATATTTCCAAATATCAAGATAATTAGGACATTTTCCCAAATTTTAGGAAATTTCCCTAAATATTAGGAAATTTAAGATATTTGGGAAAGTGTACATATGGGGAGGGAAAGAGGCTAAGGTTGACTAAAACATATGGAATAACATGTGTCTTTGATGAAACATGCCTATTTGGTAGAGAGACACCCAAATAGGAAGGTTTCATTCCAAATATGAAGATATTTCCAAATATTGGGATGTTTAAGATACTTCTCCAAATTTTAGGAAAGTTCCCCAAATATTAGGAAATTCAAGATATTTGGGAATCTGCACACATATGGGGAGGGAAAGAGGTTAAGGTTGACTAAAACCTATGGTTAGCTAGGTGGGTTAGGTT
The DNA here is from genome assembly GCF_030272615.1 of Cryptomeria japonica. NCBI lineage: Eukaryota > Viridiplantae > Streptophyta > Pinopsida > Cupressales > Cupressaceae > Cryptomeria > Cryptomeria japonica. Next base: position 751,302,617 of record NC_081407.1, on the reverse strand, counting down.
TAGAGAAAGGGCTAGATGAGGGTTAAGGTTGGGAGACATGCGAGGAAATAGAATTAATTAATTTAATTAATAGATTCTATAAGGGGTATTAGGAGGAAAGGACAAAAATGAATTAAAGAGTCAAAATATGCATTTAATTTATTTAATAGAAAATGGGATCAAATTTAATTAATTAATTTATTTATGATTGTCAAATAATTAACTAAAGGAGGACTATAGCATAATTAACAAAATTAATTAGCTAGAACGAGATAAATTCAATTGATTAAATTAATCAAATTTAGATGTCTACACAAAGCATTAAGAATAGGTACAAAGGTGGTAATACATTTCAAATGAGTTCATTAAGTTTTTCAAAGATCATGGTATCGACAAACAATTAACTACAATCTATACCCCTCAATAATATGGTGTAGCTGAAAGGAAAAATAAAACAATTACAAAAAATAACAAGAAGCATGTTGAAGGCAAAACATTTGTCAAATGAGTATTGGCCTGAAGTTATAGCATGTGCCACATATATAATGAGTAGATATCCCACTAAAATTATCATCAATATGATTTTAGAAGAAGAATGGAGTGGATGAAAACATAATGTTTATCATGTGAGAGTATTTGGATGTTGCATATGCACATGTGTTAGATGAGCTAAGAAGAAAATTGGACAACAAAGGAGGAAAATATATATTTGTTGGATATAGTGATAAACCCAAGACATACAAGTTATACAATCCAATAATAAAAAAGGTTCTAATCAACAAATATGTGTAATTCATAGAAGATGGAGCATGGGATGGAACTTTTGATAAAACAATTAGTATTGCAGCCAACATACCACAAGAAGAAAAGGAATATATCATATCATCAAGTACTCCAAATGTGACTCCTTCTACACAAATTGGTCAAGTGACACTATCATTAGGCATAAAGACAACCACACACACTCAAGAAAATACTCCATCAAATATGCAAAAAATGGTGTCTTAAATTGGGACTCTTGGTGTTGGAGAGAAAACCCCATTCAACAAGTTCAAGTGACATGTAAAACCCCACATTACCAAGATTGGGGAGAGGAAAAATTAGAAGTTTAAGAGACATTTATAATAGAAATGAAGGTGAAAATAAGGCAGGTTTGACTTCTCTTTTTGGTTTGTATTCACATATAGATGATCCAATTTATTATTAAGATCCTATTGAAGAAGAAAAATGGGTGCATGCAATGGATGGATAAATAGATGTTATAGAAAAGAACCAAACATGGGACTTAGTGAATCTTTCACAGTGAAGAAAAGAAATAGGAGCAAAGTGGGTTCACAAGACAAAACTAAAAGAAAACGATGATGCACAAAAGCATAAAGCAAGTCTTATAGAAAAAAGGTTATTTACAACAGCCTAAAATACACTACAATGAGACACTTGCACCTATTTCTCATTTAGACACTATGAGAACAATATTATCCATAGAAAATCAAAACAAGTTGGTAGTATATCAAATGGATATTAAATCAACATGCTTAAATGGTTTCTTAGAAGAAGAGGTCTATGTGAAGTAGTTACCCAAGTCTGACATTTTAAGCTATGAAAAGAAGGTTTACAAACTCAAGAAGGGAGTCTATAGACTTAAACAAGCCCCAAGAGAATGGTATAGTATAATTGACACTTATCTTTTGTAAAATGGCTTAAATAGGTGTAATAGTGAGCCTACATTGCATACTAAGATGAATGAGCTAGATGAGATTATAATTGTTTATTTATATGTTAGTGACTTGATATTTATGGGTGATTTGTCAATTGACATTTTCAAATGAGCTATGAAAAAGGAATTTGAGATGACTAATTTGTTTTAAATGAAGTACTTTCTTGGCATTGAAGTAAATCAAAATAATAAAGGCATATTCATCTCACAATATAAGTATGCAAATGATATTTTGAAAATGTTTAATATGATGAATTGAAAATGAGCTCCATAACCTATTATGATAGGTTTGAAATTGAGAAAAGATGACAAAGGACTACATGTAAATATAACTTTGTATGAAATACTTGTTCGTAGTCTTATGTATTTAACAACCACAAGACCAGACATAATGTTTGCAATTATTCTTATTTCAAGGTTCATGGATTCTCCAAAAGTTTCTCATTGGAAAGCAAGAAGAGGATTTTGAAGTATGCTAGTAGAACAAGTAATAATAAAATTATTTACTCAAAGATAAGAGATTTGAAGATAATAGGATACACTGAGAGTGATTGTGCAGGGAACATAGATGATAGAAAAAGCACTTTCAAATATGTTTTTCATTTTGGATCAGGCATAGTATCGTGGGCATCAAAGAAACAACCAATTGTTACTCTTGCATCAATTTAAGAAGAGTATGTAGCAACTAGAGGGATAGTGTGTCAAACAATTTGGATGATAAAAATATTGAAATAATTGAGACATGAACAAGAAGAGGCAACAAAAATTTATTGTGACAACATCTCAGCCACAACACTATCAAAGGATCTAATTTTTAATATAAGAAGTATGCACATATTGACACAAGGTGTCATTTCATTAGGGAGATGATCAATAATGTATAAATATACTTGAAACATTGCAGTAGAAGATCAATTTGTTGACTTTTTCACCAAGGCACTGGGAAAAGGAATTTTTGTGCATCTGACACAAGAAAATATAGGTTTCATAGATGGAAGTTGTCATTAAGGGGGATTCTTGGAGTTAATATCCAACTACCTCATTTATTTCACCGTATGCTTTTCTCCTCTCCCTATTGTTTTCTATCTAATCAATCTCTCCTACAACTTAGGTTCCTTCTTCTTTACTCCAAACAAGATAATTTGAATTACTAATTCTATTTTTTTTTTATGCTCATACGGTGCAATAGTAAAACTATTTGAATTAAATATAATTTACTATTTTGTTTTCCTCTACTTTTCTAGAAATTTGTAGAAGAGTATAGAGTATAATAGCTACAACAATAAGTTTATAGGGGTTGTGTTAATATATGAGAAGAATAAAGGTAGGAAAAAGAGTATTCTTGTAGCAACAACATGGTTATAGCTAGAGTTCAGGGCAATCACTTGATCCATATGTTAATGTCTAAGATAAATAGGGGTAGAAAAGGGGTTGTTGTAGAAAAAAATTAAACCTACTCAATAGACAAGGGTGACTACTTTTCTTCATTTTTGCAGATTGTTAGTTAACATAATTGTCTTTCTAAAAGCAACATAATGACTCAATGTGCCCAACATGAAAGACAAATAAGTAATTAACATTTCGAGAGGTTGCCAATTATGTTGGCAATCTTCCTTTGAATTTTAGAGGTATGTCTCCCTCCTCAATCTAATTCTAGGTTTTGTAGTATGCTTTTTACTAGAAATCAAGAAAGGAAAAGATATATAATTCTCATATGCAGAAAATGAAATCTTAGATTTTGATCACCCCAAAGGATGTGAACAACACATTTTTCTCATGGCACAATTAACTGTATGAAAAATATTGAAATGCGATAGAAATAACTAAAAAGAGACATGTAGAATCAAAAGTTTCTACATCATCTAGATATAACCATAGAAAAATCAAGTAAATAGAAGCAATTCAAAGCTTACTACCAACATGAAAGAATATGGCAAACACAAAGTTTTAATATATTAATTCATTTGAGAGATGTCCACAAAACCTTAAATTCTCAAAAGATGACAAACATTTCAAAATATTATTGCCCCTTTTAGTATTTTCCTGCCCTCTTTAATATCTATCATTTTATCTATTGATAACTGAAGTCCATTCTATTTTCAAAAATAGTTTCTTCAAAAGTAACGATCTTGAAAACAACTACTCTAAACATGATTTTAAAACAAAAAACTTTCAAATGTACCCTATTCATGAAACATTAATCTCATGCTGCTTCTTCTTCATCAGGCGCTAGATTCAATGTTGCAATCTAATGGTTAATCTTGTCCGCTTTCCTTTCTTCTTCAATCAACACCTAAAGGACTTCAGTAAATTTATCTTCATCAATTATAGTTGTCTGAACGTAATCACTCATGTTGAGAGGGATATAATCCTATAAATACACGACATCAAATTGGATCAGGGGACCTTTGCCTTTGAGCACCATCCTTGACGCTATTTGAAAAGATTAGTTATCAGAAATCCTTTGTACAACAAGCTCTCCCTATAGACATCATTCGTCATTCTAAGCCTACTCCATAATTTTTTCTAACAGAGTAATAGCTTTTCTATATTGGCTAAAGTCGGTATGCTTTTTCCATGAAAAAACATAATTTTTGAATGATATCTTCCTCTTCAATTTCTGGCCAATTCAAGCCTAGTTTTTGAAATGGCAGTTTGCTATCATGAGGTAAAACCATTCTGACATGGACAAATCATGATAACACACGCTCCTTTAGCCATTTTTAAAAGGTGTTGTATTAAATTATGTTGACAAGGGTGATAATATCAAGTGCTACAACACATGTTGCAACCTATATGTGTTCTCAACTACTTAATCATGTCATTAATCATAAATCTTCCTAATAGTCTTCATAGAAAATATGTACCACATTTTGGCACGGTAGGTCGAAGTTGGTAATGACAAGTGATTTCCTTCATAGGGTAGAAAAATTCAAACAATTTCCACTGGCAACTAATTATAACCCGTTCCCTATCAACATTCATGTTGCTACCTCAATAGGCTCGTTGTGTCCTTGTGAAATGCGCTATCTTCTAAGTCGGGTGGTGGTCTCGATCGCTCCTTGAAGACTTCATGAATTAACACAAGCATATATGGAAATAGGGTAGAATCACAACCTCTAAACTACTTCAAAAATCAATCAAAAACCTGACTTTCTTGGATCTTCATGAAGACCGATTGGCCTTTTTTATTTCTCACAACCATGTCAGGTGATTGAGAGCTTTCGAAACTTGAGAACCTGACAACAAGATCAATAAGGCAAGGGACCAGCTACTTAGTTTTGAGAATGCATAAAGTCATGACTCGAGAGCCACATTATTGAAGCGGATGAAGAGATTCCTAAGGGCATAAAAATTTAAGAAATGGTAGGAAAATTTAAATTTAATGGGTAACAAATATGCAATGAAAAAATATCATATTTGTATATTGTTTTATGCAATCAATTTTATATGATTTAAATTATAAATGAGTTTACTTTGTCTTGTCTTTTATCTCTATTATTTAAGCTCTCTATTTAGTTTTCTTTTCTACCTTGTCTCTCTCCTCAAATATGCTATAGTGGAAACCACTATGGTCTCAATGGATGTCATAATTATAGAGTATGTTCAAATTGAATTTGTTGACTGGACTTCAAATATTTTTGGGAGAATGTGATTTGTGGGTGTAAACCCTACCTTTCTTACCTATGCAGGTACAAGTATGTATATGAAATGTGCAAGCATTGACAGTGCATGCAGATTGTTTATAAGAAGGTCTTTAAGAAAGGTGGTTTCTTAGCATGTGGGGATTTAATGATATGTACAAAGCTACTTTTTTGTAAAGGCTTTAGAATCTTGCTAAAATGTACAAACATATTTAATCATTAAGTAAAATGTAAGAACGAGAAAAGGGGTTCTTGCTTTAGAATCCCACAACAAATAACAAATATAACATGAACAATCAATAGTAGTCATTTAACATTAGACACAAATATGTCTAAGAATGTCCAATCTAAATCTCATGCAATGTATGTAAACATAAGATAATGTTGTATGCAAGATGTAGCCCTAGAAAGTCTACAATGCTTTATATGTAAGTTATTAGATGATACTTATTACATGATTACCTCTTTAAATATCTATTATATTATATAGATGCATATCATACTTGATGTTAGATATCTAATTTCAACGTATACCTCTAATTAATATACGTTTTAAATTCATGATCACTTTAGGATACTCATGCTTCTTAAAATGATGGAAAATATTAATGATAAAATACTCATACCATGAGTTCTTTCATTTACTTTTGTGCCTATTGAGGAAATATCTTGATATATAAAGATGTACATATTGGTAAATGGCACAATATTATATAAATTTTGTTCCATTACAGTGGGTTTCTCTCCATATCTATACACAATTATTCCCATGGATTTGGCTCCATTATTTTCCTTTCACACATATTCTCTAATATATTTTTAGTATCCACATATTTAACATGCTTATAAGCATACCTCTATATATATAGTTATTGGCCACCTATATATATAGTTATTAGGGCATTTTAACTAGTTTGAGAATTATCACATAGTCATAAACTTGTCCACTTAAAACAATTATATTAATTTACCTTATCCACATTCCCACCTTATCCATGAAGCATATGTCTATGATAATAAGATGTTTTTTATTTAAATAAGTGGGAGAAGGCCCCAACCCATTATAGTTCCAAATCAAAAATCAACCAAGGCTTTGGGATCAATCCCGTAGAGGACCAAGGATCAGAAAAAATATATAAAAGTATATACAGTAAATACTTAAGATATTGTGTAGGGGCAACAAAATGAGAACAACAAAAACAAAAAATAGAGAAACACATAAAGTAAAGGCGCACTAATAAATACAGCCCTAGTTCTCCATGATCTAGTCTAACACTTTCTCCTAAGTAGAAGTTGCAACATTCCTCTTTCACTTGCCTTTGTCTTCATTTTTTGTCTTGGACTCCTATTTCTTCTTCTTCTCGTCATTTTTCCTTCCCATAGTCATCACTCCAAAAATAGACTTTTACATAAACATGCTATTGATCTTGACCAAGTTAATATTCTATCCCTTTATCTAGATGGACAATCTATCCCCTATTCTTCTCATCCCTGATACTGTTTTATGGAATCTCTATATTCTTCACATACACTCATAGATCTTCAACCATCATTGCCAGCACTTTCTAGGTCTGAGGGCCTTTTTCTTAACCAATTGCTCTTTTGTCAACTATTTCTTCATCTTCCTCCTCAACATAGATTTTGACGATTTTGAATCCCTCCAGAGAAACTTGGGAATGGGTTTCATAGGGTGGAGAGTGTGAAAAAGATTCCTTAACAATTAAATTCAGAGGATCCTAAAGGGTTTCCTTACTATCTTTAATGACTTATTCATTGAAAATAGAGTCATTAGAGTGAGCTTCAATTTCTTTCCTTGAAGGGGTTTTACCAAGAGTAGTGACAATTTTGGCCACAATGGTGAGGTTATCTAACCTAGTAGACCTCTTGTCTATGAAAGAAGTAGTAATGTCATCCTTGGGAAACTCATCATGTGAAATGTCTATAGTAGGGAAAGGTCGGGGGGAAATAACCAATCCATTCTAAGGGGATTTTGATTTTATGTACTATAATTTGATGTTTTGTACTAGTATTGAAAGATATTTAATTACATTCATTTTATATCCATGATTTCTCATGAATTCTCTCATCTCAATGTATTGAAGGAGAAATTTAATAGTGAATCACTTTGATTTTCTTCTCAGAAAGGAGTAAAGAATTTGCATACATTATTCTATGGTCCTTTCCTATTTTCTTTAAGCCTTAGCACAGAACTTAATGCCAAACCTAGGAGAAATTATCTACTTGCAATGAAATAACAAGCTTTATAACATATTTTTTAAACACCTCCAACACTTAGATTAATAGATGTACTAGAGTATCCAAACATGTAGTTGTTGACTACAAGAATATAATTCCAAAGTCCAGATGGAAGGAGCTAAATCATGGTTGTGAACTCATCTTAGACCTAGGAACTTGTCCTTTGATAGACAAAAAACTGAAAGGTATTTCTCTAACTAAGAAATCCTATTATCTAGGAACATTTAGGTTTCATATTATTATCTTCATTATTGGCACACAATATTTGGGTATAGAACTAATTGTGCCTTCTTCCATATTTATTTTCCGAATTTAACCGCGACAAATTATCAACCCTGTTTATTTATTAACTAATCTAGTAATTCTTCTTATACATATGCAATATATTTGATAAGCTCAAACTGACATTAAGAAAATTTTATTTTCACTTACGATTGTATATTTAATCAATCCTAGATGCTTTCAATAGTTTAATTTCTTATAAACTATTCTATTTTACTATATTGATTAAAATTATTTTGTACTTATGTCACTCTCTCTTATATCTTCTCCCTTATGTCTTAGAGAAGTTCAATTAGAATTTTGTAAAACCGATAAGAAGCTTATGTATCATAGTCATGTATAAATTTGACTCTTGACATCACACATTTTAAACCCATTTTACACTAATTTTGGATTCAGATTAGCTGTATATAAACGAATGCTAAAATTTAATAGTGAAACAAGGCACGTGATAAGTTTAAAGGGCAGGTGTAGATTAATTCCATAGAGCTTTGAGTCAACATTTAATGGAGGGAACTTCAAAGTAGAAACCCATTCTTGTCTGTACGTAGTCTACTATATGATTAGAGTATTTTCACTGTATATCAACTTTATCATTCACCATATCCCATTTTTTAATGCGCACTAAGCACAAACTTTTGGATTGTCAAACACGCTCACCATCTTTTAATGCGCACTACTTTTAATGCTTGTTTTACTGTCATGAATAATGCTACAGGAATGCCTAACATTGTTAAGCACGCTCATCTCCTTCATATAGTCTAAATATGATAGGTTTTGAAATTTTGAACAAACTAAATTAGTTGGACTGGAAAAATATGCTGAAGTGTTGACTAGCCAATTTTATAAAACTCGTATTTGGAGAAGGGTCTTGATAACTTAGTTTGATCTAACTTTTGTTTCGCAATTTTTTCCATCTTCAGTTAGATTGCATCAGGTAAAAGAATTATCTTCATTCTTGTTTATGATAAATAGAGTACAACTCTATTGTGACACCCATTTATGTCATTGAGAGGATGTTTGTGATTGTTAACCTATTTGTGCTAATAACAACCAACCAGTGTGCTAATTAGTTGACACAAAAGAGGACCTTAGGGAATGATGGTTTGGAATTTTTTGCAATTAAATATTTGTTATAATTGTACAAATTTTGTGTTAAAAATTAATTATATAAATAAAGGTGTTGACATGTACACTAGCAAAGAATCTCAAAACCAAGTATATAAATAATGGGTGTAGATCGTTGATAGCACACTTTTTTCTTTAGTTTATGAAAAGAGAAGCTTTGAATTGATTGGCTTTTTCTCACTTTGATGGTTCTCCAAGTGGTCCCATCACCATGCCACTCTTTGTCCTCTATTTTTGCTGCATTCTTTGTGAGCTCATTCTAAAGCTCCATGCTCTATGACCTATAGGCACTGCAACCTTGTATATCTATCTCGAGTAAACCATCTCCTAAGAATCCAGGAAGATAAAGTCCATCCCTATGCTAGTGTCCCCAACTAAGTGGCTCTGGCCCCTTCTATAGCCTCCTCTTCTCCCTTCCCTCTAACGATATGGATCTATTGTCTCAAGGTTAGTATCTTCATAGCTTGTGCCTATACCTATCCCTTAGGATATGTATCCAGGCCTACATTGTTGCCACCTAATCATGTCCCTCCTATGCCTAACCCTATACCTATGATGGGATCTCTCCCTGCACCTATACCTATATTGGTACATACCTCGACATGGATGCCTATCCCCTTTTGTCTTTTGGATCCCTATCATGTCTTCCTCTCCCTTGAGGTGGCCTCGGTGATCATTATCCCTTTCCTCCATCCCTCTCTCCCTTATCTTCTCAACCTCCCCTCTAGTGTCTCCTCCTCCTCAATGCTACCTCCCCATCAATGTCATCATATATATTATAAGTTGGCTCTCCAAGTCTTGTCAATATAGAGAAAGGATATGCTTTGAACCTAGCCTCAAAATCTAGCATCATCCTTGCATCTACAAGGTCTCATCATAAATATCATTGTATTGGAAGTCATCATCATTGAACACTCAACAAAGAGAATCCACATCCTCATGGTCTCTATCCTAAATAACTAGCTCACCATGGATAAGAAGGTGCAAAATATAATAGAAATCCTTTAGGGTGACAAATATCTCTCTTATCAGCAATTGGAGAGAAATAGTCTCACTATACCACCTCTTAGCCAATGCAGACAACAATCCTAGATATTTCCTCATCTAAGGCATAAAAATCATGTACCATAATCCTAATTCTAGTAGCACATGGTCATATTTAGTCAACTACAACCATAACCTATGTGTATGATGGAATCTCTCTTGTAAATCCAAAGGTACCAAATCCACTTTCAATCATAAATGCAATAGCATCAACATCAACTTTATCTTCTTGTTCATTTTATATCAAGCTTCATCAACTTTATCTTATCTAGTATCTTTATTAGCTCTATCAACTTCATTAATTTCTACTTAGGTTATCCTATTGGGGCAACAATTGAATTCTACCAATTTGATTGATCATCCTACCTGCCATAGTTGTTTATCACATCTACGACTTTCCTAGCTCCTAGCTTTCACTTTGACCATAAACACTCTAATGTGCATTATATATGCATTAAGAATCTATAAACACACCGTTACATTGCATATATGTGACAAAAACCATAAACACGCTGCAATTGACTGCATACACAATAATAAACCCTATATGCAACAACATCATATATGTAGTTTTACACTATGTATACATGCTAAAAACCATAGACCCACTAAGACCTAGCATAAACATGTTATCATGACATAAACACAACGTTACCTAACATAAATACACTTTTAAAATTTTCCTATTCTACCACATTTTTGGCTACTTCGCATTTCTACTCTAATTTTTATGCAATAAATGCATAAGACAAGAAAATTAAGGGTGTATTAATTGGCTCTCCATATTCCTATAGCCACTCAAAACACCACATTCACTTGAATTGGTGGAATGGATCTGCTATCATGCTAGATAATTTGTGCTCCTTCTCTACTTTTCTTTGCACCTTGATCTCTAAATGTGATGGATGTGAATGAGGAGAACCTTCACCAAAGCTCCTATTTATAAGCATTGTAACCTTAAATTCTCATGGTCATTGTCTATGGTTCGAGTGATTTCCTATCACCTATTTGTTGGATATTGGAGTTGTTGGAATGTGTTGTTGTCATTGATGTCAACATATTCCTATGTTTCTATGTTGCAATGAGATTAAGTTGAGAAAGTTAGTTTGGCCAATGTGTTGCAGTTATATTGATGTGGATTAAAGGGTTTAGATATAAGTATCTCTAGTTGATTCAAAATAATTTTTAGAGTACCATGTTGAGATTTGATCGAGTTATGAGATCCGGTGTGGCGGTTGGTCTTTCTGTTGATTCAGTGTTGCAGAGTTGTGGTTTCTAATCCATATTGCTCTGAAAATGATTTATCCTATTTTGTAGATTTAGGAGACTGCTTGGGACATTCTTGTGTGTCCTCAATTCAGATGCTTCACGATTTGGTGCTCCGCAAGTTATCTTTCTAAGTTTCAGTTGTTGTTGTTAAGTGTTCTTGAATATCAGTGTGATGAATGATGAAGATTCTAGTTAGTGGTTTTGGTGCAGTTATTTTTGTGGAATTCAATGTGCTTATGAATGTTTCTATATCAAGTCCTATTTGTGTTGCTGGTCCACATTGATCATTGTGGTTGTTATTGGTGTATTTTCTCAATGTTGTGTGTTATTGACTATCTTGACTTGGTAATTGTAGCGTATTGCGAATGCTCAAGGCATAATTGTTGGAGGTGTTTCTTGTTCAAGGTGGTGATTTAGGTCCATGATATATCTTAGATGACATTATATTGGTCTGCATGATTATTTGTGAAGCATGTGATGTAATTTTGTAATTAGGAGTTGTGAGTTGAGCCGACCTTGAAATATAGGTTGATGAATTGTATAAATAAATGTAATAATCATGTAAGATGTATGTATGTGATCTTTGAGAGTGTATATGATCAAGTGATTTGATCTTTCAAAAGTATGAAGGAGAGAAGAGAAGTGTTTCAATGAAGACTTTGTGCTTAATCGGAACTGTAATCAAGCATTAAGAGATACTATTCTTTCAGCTCATGTAATCCAGATTGTTGTCTGATATTTGTAAGATAGTGAGTCTTCCTCATGATTGTAGCCCTTCTTCTTTTTATAAGTGAGATCTAGGTAGTGTTATTTAATGCATGTGCATTCCTTATAATATCTTCATATACTTCTAGCATGGTATCAATATACTGTGGGTAGGTTCCCACCATGGTTTCTCCCTTAACTGTGTTTTCCACATCAAAAATATGTGTGTTATCTATGTTGTTGATGTGGTGATATTTTCTTTTGTTGTTCATGATCAGATCTGAAGTTGTGATTAAATTGTTTAAGTTTGGTGAAAACTGATTCACACCCCCCCCTCCCCCCCGCTCAATTTTCTATATTGTTGTTGCCAACACTATCTTGGTCCATTTTTCATCTGTCTAACCTTGTCTTTGTCTTTCTTTCAATGTATTTTCTCTTGTTAAGAGATTTTCTAAACCTTGTTATCACTTTTTCACCCAATCACTTGAGGTGGCATACCACCTCTATACTAGACAAAATATTGTATTAGTTAATCAAGTTTCTTTGAAACAATGCTATAAGCCGCATTGTGTCCAGAAGGGGCAAAATATAGGCACCTAAAATTATCCTAGCCTAGTTAAATAATTTATTTTATTTTATTATTTGCCTTTTAATCTATTAATTAAATGAATATTTATTTGTTTAATTAATCATTAAACCTTTGTAAGCCTTTTTCTATCCTAATTTAAATAAATATTTTTATTTATTTAATTTGTGTGGCCTTTCCCTCTATTAATTAAAAAAGTTGTTTACTTTTTTTAATTATTTCATTTAGGGCTTTTCCCTCATTTATTTTAACCACTCCCTTTATTTTATTATTTCCTCTACCCACCCTCCAATCTTAGTTGACCATTTTTTATTCAACCTCTTTATCTATCCTTTCCTTTTTAGGATTCTCTCGATAAAAGAGGCTTCCTCCCCTCTCTTTTCATGAATCGAATCTTGGAGCATACTTACATTCTGCCAATTTGACTTTACCCTACATTATCAAAATTGCATACATTCTTCTATTGAGCTCCTGTGAAAGCATAAAAAACTGATAGTGACAAATGAAAATAAGATCAATGGAGATAGGAGAACAATCAAGATTAAACCCATTTGAACGTATAAAGATATCATTTGATTTATTCTATAATTTTGCATGCTTGATGGTTCTTCATTGATGTGATGTTGAATTGTAGGGTAGATCTAGGGTTTTCTAGTTAGAACTAGGGTTTGTTATCAGAGTTAAAATTCAACATATAAACTTTAAGTTAAATAAAAGTAAATAATATTAAATAAAATAATATTAAAATAAATAAAATAATTCAAGACTATAAATAGCCTTCAATATATAAAGTTTTATTTATTTACAACTGCTTTTATTTATTTTAGAATTTTTTATATACTTTATAGTTATTTAAGAGTTATTTATTTTACATAGAATTATTTTATTTTTAATTAAAATTTAGGTGATGGTTTACAAAAAAAAAATCATGCATAAATGAAGGAAATATAAACCATAGTCTAGGGAGCAAACAAGAGACTAGTAGAATAAGAATGGTGTTTAGGTAAGGAATTAGCAACATTATAACTAGACCAAATCAATTAGGCAAAATGAAAAAATCAATCCTAAACCTTGGAGACAATGGAACACTCAACTAAAAAGTATTGAGTGGATGCAAAAGTGGAAAGCTAAGGATGAAAAATCATACAAAAGTTGGAGATACAATCTTGATCAGAGTGATAAAAGAGAAAAAACAATGCATACTAGATCTACTTCAAGAGAAAATAAATGGAAGAAGGTTTAAAATATATTGTTCTTGAAATTGGGATGATTAGGTGATGCATTATTTTTCTTGAAGATGATAAATTAGGAAGATCTAGTTAGAAGGTAAAAGATTTGTGACTTATTTTATTAAACAGATAAGGGATAAGGGATTGGCTTTCAAAAACCAAATTGAGGAATTGGTGTGATAAGAGTTTTTTAAAGACATCAAAATTAAAACCCTATCAAATAGATTCTTTCTAATGGAACGTCCTTTTGAGAGTATAAAGAGTCAAATTTTAAATGAGGTACCATATGTGATGGGAGGCACGGGTTTCTTTATCAAGGATTGTGAACCATAATTTTAACCCTCTAATTTAGGAAATCTATGAATCCCTAATTTGAATGTGATTACATGATTTCCCCTGAAAATATTAGAGATTTGAACCTATTAAATTTATAGGGAATCAACTAGGATCATTTAGAAGAGTATATGAGACATTGGAAGATATGGATTACAAGATGTATTCTTGCATCTATATCAACATCAAATCCCTACCTCCTTTTCCAAAGAAAATAAAAATTAGATCTGAGCACGGTATATAGAGACAAATAATTAAAATTAAAAAAAATACAAAATTAGGTAAAGTATTCTCTATAAAAGGCCCTAGATTAGAGGAATCTCAAAAGAAATAAAAATGTAGACACAAATAAATGAAGGTGCTAAATATTTTGAGAGGACTTTAGAAAAAGTATTAGAATCCTTGGAGGAACCTTTAGTTGGTGAGAAGACCCTAGCAAAAAGTGTTGGATTGGAGACCTAATATTTAAAGTAGGTTATGCCTCTTGATGGTCCTTTAGATGAATTTATGGTCCACTCTATAGAAACCTTTGATCGTCCATGCAAATCAAATACAAAAAGAATAGGATGGGATTAAATCCTAAATAAGAAAAAATGGGTAACGAAATTGAATATACCAAATTTACTTGCCTAGTAGAAATAATAAGGAAAGGAGGACATTACTCACAAATTTAGATTTAAAAGGACCTATAATATAGGTAGAGGATAAAGGGTTTCAAAACCTAACATATTTTGAAGTGAGCATGAAAATGTTTGGTTGTACTAGGAATAGGGAAAGTAATGAAAATCCTCACGTAATAGTGTAACAAATAGAGGATTACCAACTTGAGTATCTATGGATGATAGAATCATCAAGGCAGAGGAATAGTAAATCTGAGAAGAAATGGTAATAACTCAATCCCAACAAAAGTTAAAAAACCTAAGCAAGGGAGAAAAGGCCAATGAGGAATAATTGAATAAGATCAATTACAACTAGCTAGTAGTGCGAAAGAACAAATTCAACTCATATATTGGAAGAGACTAACCCTTCTTGGTGTGTCATGAGGTTCATAATGTGGAATGTTAGGATAATCAAGACTCATATTGAGAAGTCCAAGGTCAAATGTTGAATCGACCTATCCAAGTAGATTTAACTATCCTTAAAGAAACAAAACTCGACCTAGAGGAAGTGAATGTCTCAATGCAAAATGACATCAATAGAAGGGTCTTTTTGAACCTGTGAATATTGAATCCAAGGTTTTGGGAGTTTTATGAAATCCAAGTAGAATTATAATAAACAAGGTTATTTTCAATCATTCTTGGTAGCTAGCAAAAGTAAATAGTTGTTCACTTGATGATGTCCTTTTCTTAACCAATTTATATGGTCTAGTTGGAACCATTAAAAAAGGGAATGTATGGGTGTAGATAATAGAAACATTATCATCTCTAAAAAATAATATGATAATTGATGAGTCCTAAAAAAAATCTCATTTCCTTTTTTAATCCTTATTTTTTCATGAAATTCCTCAAACTTTTAAGACATTATCCAAAGTTTTCTAGTTATTTTAAGTATCAAAGCACCAAGGATGGTATATATTATATTGATAAATGAATGTATTATTTTTTAAAATTTTATGGAATGTGATGGAGTTTTATGTAAATTATAATGATTAATGTTGATGAGATGATTTTCAAGAAAATTAACCTATAGCAAAGGACTATTTTCAACTTGTAGTTGAAGGATCATCAACTAGAACAATACATTCAAATTTCTTCAGTTGATGGAGGTAGTAGTTAGGAAAGTTGAAATGGTTTATTTATGAATCTATTTGCCTTTACTAATTATGTAAGTGTAATGGGGATTAAATTAGGGTTTCACTAGTTATACTTTGTAAACTAGCAAATGACCTAACTTTCACATGCATCACATTAAAAGGAGGATGAACACAAAATATCCAACCTCAATTTTATTAGGAAGAGGGTTTAATGTTGATTGAATTCATATTCCCCTTTTGTTTGAGTTGGAAATCTAACTAAAAAGGTAAGAAGGTGCATGCATGAACTAGCAACTTGGACAAATTATGCTAGCTAATAATGAAATAGAAAATTCACAATAGGTACAAAAAAGGATAGGGAATTTGACTGTGTAACTATGACTAAAATTTGAGGCTAATATAGCAGTACCAAGATGCCCAATAGCTTGATATTTTGAGATACTGTTAGTAAATTGGAAACTTGAAGCTCTCTGGAATCTATCTTCAAAATTTGATGAAAAACACTGAGGATAGGGGCACCTAGTGATCTAGTCCATACAACAGTGCTTCCTCACACCTTGGTCCTATAAAATCACGTCCAAATTTTGGGGTAAAGTTTGTACTAGGCTTCTAATATTGTCTAAGGTCTTCTAGCTCTGTTAGGGACCAATTGCTACACACAAGGGGAAATAAAGGGGTTCGTGGATAGGGGATTGACTTAGGTCAAACCCCAAGCTTGTAATTAACCCTAATTTAAATATAAATGTAATTGAAAGCATTCCTTTTGAGGGTAGAGACAAGACTTGAAATGCAAATGCTTAAGTGTGGATGATCATAGCTTCAATAGGTGATGCAAGGCTCTTAGGATATGTCCTCCATGTGTAGATTTAATAACATGATAAGTCACATATAGTTCATCATGAAATCATAGATAAAACAAAATATTAAGATGGCTTGAAGTAATTTGTTTCTCATTGAATCAGATCTACTCTTGAAGAAGAAAAATTTCTCTTGAATCAAGATGATAATGCTACTATTAGATAAGATTATGAAAATTAATTGAGAAGGCTGCCTTATATAAGGATTTGATAGTTAAAATTACCATTAGGTAACCCTATAATTGATATAGTTTGACACAAACTGGGATTTGAATTATAAAAGACCACCATATTCTCTTCCTGAAATTTAGAAAAAAAAATTCTGGGATCAGGGCTGAATCCCAGCAACTTGGTCTTATAATTTTTTTTTGAATTTCTAAGGACGAGAGATAATGGGAATGTAATACTAAATCTAGCTCAGTGGTGCAAACCATACTGCATAGGTATGCAAAATATACTTTAAGAGTAAAAGTTAGGTTAGGATTAATGATAAATTAAGATAACAAGATAAAAGTCACACCTAGATCTAAGGGCCCAAATAAGAAAGTGATGATGTAATAAAGTGCAATAAGACCCATAATATTAATTTAAATCAATAAAGAGCCTATAATGCATAGAGGAAATGGAATTACTAAAATAGGTGCTAGGAGATTGTGAAATTAGACATGTTAATAAATGTCTACACTTTATGACGCTACATTTATCCCCCACTTTAGTAGAGTATGATCTTATGATCATACTCTTGGTAAAGTAGAAATGGAAAGATAGAGCATATGACAGAAAGACAAAGCAAGGATAGGATAATGTTGAGGGATGATCAAACCCCCAATAAAAGGATCCTATCAATCCATGAAAGTAACTTTCAAGTATATAAAAAATAAAACAATGTTAGTAGTAAAAGTCAAATCTCCAAGCCAAATAGTTGAAGAGACCTTGATAATAAAAATATCTCAACCTCTAATATCATTCTCAATATCTTAATAGAGGAGCACAATTGGAATTATAGAAAGAACAAGGACGAACACTAATTGAAATCACAATAAACCATGATCCAATAATAGAAGAGTGGTATGATATGCGTTCATGGGAGAGAAAGAGAAGGGAACATGGATTCTCACAAGATAAAAAATTGTGTTATGTGGTGTGATCCATGTATGAAGGAAGAGTTAGAATAGTCTAGCAAGTTGTATTGTGCTACTTCCACTCACCTTGCTAAAATGTCATCTAGTTTCATGAGTTAAGTATCTCGTATAAGAGTTAGGTCTAGTTTCGAGCATGCAAAAAGATATATAATACATGCATTTGAAATAAAGATGTGTGTGGTTTCAAGAATGGTGTATCTCATATAAGAGTTAGGTTTTATTTTGAGAGTGCACACCCCATATAAGAGATTATGAAGAAAATAAGGATGAAGCATGAAGATGCAACAATCCTAAAAATAATAGATAAGATAAGGATTAAGGATGTGGATGTAATAATACCATAAATAATGCATTTAATAGAGATGAAACAATCCCAATTAATAATCGATAGTTGAAATGAAATTAGGAGGCCACATATATATGCTCCCCTTAAGATGTCAACATGCTCCTATGTTTATGCCTTTAGGTAGATAGAAACAATGATGCCCACCTCCAACACCAAGGAGATATCCGTTAAGTAAAAATGCATGCATTCCAAGCTAGGAAGAAAGATGCATCTATAGGCTTCATTTCTTTAAGAAAGGAAGAGATATCTTGGAACAAGTGTAAAGGGAGAGTTTTGGGGATGTATGGTTGGCAAAGGAGGAAGAACCATCTTTTCATAAATATACCTATCTCCAAGAGTAGAGGAGATCCTTAATAAATATTACATCTTGGAAAGGAGAAGGGGACTAAGAATATACATCTTCTCCAATGTTTAGGGAAAAGTGTATTCTTAGTAAAGGATTGCAAACATTCACTAAGGAGGTATTAATTATAAAAGATAAACCATTTTGAGGAGGAATATGTCCTCATTAGGGATGCATTTTCCTTACAAGAGGGATGAGATCCTGAATAGGGATATGCACATTTACAATATAGAAGGGTTCATTATAAAAGATACCACTCAATAAATGGAAAGTGGGTCCTTAAGAAAGAGAAGGATTGAAAGTCTATTCTTTCCCCCCAAGCATGGATACAATAATAACAATGCTATAATGTTGCTATCTAAGTATGATTGAACCTAAAATTGTACCACCATGAATGGCAATGAGCCCCCAATAAATAATCTAGCAATGTCACATAGTGAGAAGCTGACATAAAAGGGAACTAAATGTTATGTAGAATAAATAAGATGAGAGTCCAACTTATTGTCATCAAATATTGGAATGATTCCAATTACAATAAATTGCTAAATTTTATCCATTAAATCATGTCTTCCATAAATGAAATGGTCCGGTATTTGATGATACTTGCAAAAAATAAGGATTGTGTTGATGTTTCTTGTGATTATTTATTTGATTTTTTAAAGGGAGAGTAATCAAGTTGGCTTTAAGAATCTCATACAAAATACTCTTTTTGTGATGAGAAATTGTAAGAAGACATAGATGTAGTAGACAATGGGGGAAGGGATGCTGAGAAAGGAAGACTTTGGAAACCTTGACCTTCTTTGGAAAAGCATGATGTAAATTTTACTTGATCGTCAAGATTTTGTTGTACACATCCTAAACCATGTCCATTATATCTATGTGTAGAATCAGATATATATATTTAAATATTTATTGGAGAGGGTTTATTATTAGTCTCAAAGTCTAAAGATCCTCCATCGTCATCAAGGCACTTGTTGGAAGGAGAGATAGGCATTGATTTAGAAGAAGTTTGGATAAACAAAAAACAAGGTTCCTTCAAGGCTTCAATCTTAGATTGAGGTATCTTATACCTATTGCAGGAAGGTGTAAAGTCTAATGTAACCCAATTCCTTGCTAAGGATGCATCATTTATAGGATATTGTGTTTTTGAAGGAATTATAGTATTAAAGGGACAAATGCATCCTAATTCATCATAAATAAATTGATAAGGATTAGGATCATCCTTGATTGTGTTAATTTCATTGTTATATATGAATTTGATCATGTGATGAAGAGTAGAAGGGACTGATTTCATAACATGAACCCATAGTCTACCTAGAAGAATTTTATAATTATAATGGTTGGGCATGACATGAATAGGAGTACATAAAGTCATGGGTCCTACTTTGATAGGTAATATGACTATAGCAATTTATTCTCTAGGAAAATTATCAAAGCCACTAACACAAATAGGATCATGCTAAATAGAAGAATAATCCTAATTTATCTTATCTCATAATTTAACACAATAAATTTTAAGTGCTAACCCATTATCAATTACCTCCTATGTTTTGTTCATAAACGCAAGGAATAATCATAAGTGGATGATCTCTATTTTTAAATTCTATAGAAGGTAATTCATCTTTTTACAATATAATATCATTTGGTTTCAAAGAAGGACGAGGAACCACCCTATGAAAGACTTTTGGATTAGCTTATGGTATGAAGGTGAAGTTTGAATCAAATCCGAATGGGAGGTCTTAGCTAAGAAATCATGGAGTTTCTCAACAAGATTAGGTTCCTTATCAACATTGGGATATTCCTTTTTTACACAAGCATTAAATGTGTGATGTATTTTGGAACCGTAGTTTTTTTTAGTTGTCTTCCCATATCACCTCTTTCACATACATGTATTTTGCAACTTTAAGGATATTTAGAGGTTTATTGATCTTAGGCTTCTCATAACTATAAACATGAATGGTATTAACTTTATTAAGCTATTGTTCTCCAAGGGTACATCATTAGAAGGGTGAGAACCAAGGAAATTACTAATGATGTCATCCTCTTTCTCCAAAGTATCTTTATGGGTAAGACAAGATTTAGGAGGACAAACATAAGTCATTAAAAATTCATCTCTAATGGTAAATTAATTGAAATGAGAAGAGGGTATGTTATCACTAGGAAAGGTACATACAATATCATCCACTTGCAACAAATAATCATCGTGAGGGAGGTACATTTTAGGAGAAAGATGAACATCATTCTTCAAAGGTTCATCCTTATGAGGCTAATCTTTGAAATAAGTGATCATAACCTCTTTGTGCACCAATGTGCCCTCATTGGTAGGACCAAATTTGGAAGAGGGTAAATCATAGGTAGCTAAATTATCATCATATGCATAAAAAGGGACATCATGAATATCTTTATGGGTAGGACAAACTTGAGGAGAAGGGTAAAGACCACCCATGAATGTTTCATCTCTAGGAGAGGTAGAATGTATGGAAGGTAAAGTGACATTGAGAAAGGCGATTATTGTATCATCATCTTTCTCTAACATACTCTCATGCAAGAGGCATTTTTTAGGAGAAATATCAACATCAATTTCGAAAAATTCATCCTTAAGAGGAATAGTTGTAAAAGAAGTGTTAATAATCTCTTCTTGCACAAAATTATCCTCATGAACAAGAAAATATTTAGGAGAGGAATTATCGTGGTTCATTAGGGCCTCATATCTAGAAGGTGCAGCTTTATAGAGATAATTGTCAACCACATCAACTTCTTTCATCACAAAATATTATAAATACCTAGGATTACAAGAAGGTAAAGGTTCATAAAGCATATTGTTATGCATGATAATATCCTTGTGATTTATTGGAGACTTAAAGGGTGGTTTAGAGGTGAGAGTAAAATCATAAAGAGTTTCATCCAATATCTCAAGGTCATCACTACTAAATGGCATATGCATCATGTTGATTAACCTTTGACAAAAGGATGGTTTAGAAGATGAGAACTTAGGCTAAAGGAAACCATCAAGAGCCTCTTCAAGATATTCTCTACTATATACTTATTTGAAAGGATAGTAATTATAACTAAATAGATTATCAAAGGAATGATAGTCTTGTAAAAAGTAATCTAGAATTTTTGAAAAGAAATGGTAACTATTGCAATGAAATGATCGAATGTAAGAAAACATGTAAACACACAAAATGCATAAAACAATTTTTTTGGTATTTTTCTTTTAAATAAAAATGTGAAATGAGTGCATCTAAATCAGAAAATTAGGTCTAAAACTCAAAATTGGAAATATGCAAGTTTAAGGAGAGTTGAGTTACAAAAATTTAATGGTGAGAAAATTAGGATTTCACTAGTTATACTTTGTAAACTAGGAAATGACCTAACTTTCACATGCATCAGATCAAAAGGAAAATAAACTCAATAGATCTAACCTCAATTATATTAAGAAGAGGGTTGAATTATGATTGAATTCCTATTCCCATTTTTTTTAATTTGAAAATGTAATTGAAAAGATGTAAATTTAAAGCCAAATCTAAGGAAAAAAGGTACATGCATGAACTAGAAACTTGGACTAATTATGCTAACTAATAATGAAATAGAAACTTCACAATAGGTATAAAACTGGATAGGGAATTTGATTGTGTACCTATGACTAAAATCTAAGGCTGATCTGATAGGATCAAAATTCCTAATGCCTTGGTATTTTTAGCTACTATTGGGAAATTGGCAAACTAAAGCAGTCTAGAATCTATCTACAAAATTTGATGAAAAAAATTAAGGACATGGGTGCACAACACCCTATTCTGAGTAGTGGTACTTTCCAGTGCCCTCGAGCTAAAAAATTATGTCCAAATTTTGGGAGCAAGTCTGTACCAAGCTCTTGATGTTATTTGAGGTCTTTTGGCTCCACCAGATACCTATTTCTACACATGAGAGGAAATAAAGGGGGTTGTGGATAGGGGTTCACCTTAGTTCAAAACCCTAGTTTAGAATTAACCCTAATTGAAATAGAAATGGAATTGGAAGCATGCCTTTTGTGGGAAAAGGTAAGACTTGAAATTGAAATGCTTGAATGTAGATGATTATACCTTCAATAGGTGATGCAATTCTCTTAGGATAAGTCCTCCATGTGTTGATATAATACTATGATAAATCATAGAAAACAGATCCTGAAATTATAGATAAAACATAACATGAAGATTCCTTGAAGTAATTTGTTGCACCTTGTATCAAATATGCTCTTGTACAAGAGGACTTGCTCTTGAATCGATGATAATGCTAGCAAAAGATAAGATTATGAAAATGAATTGAGAAGGATGCCTTATATAGGGATTTTATTATTAAAATCACCATAAGGCTGACTTAGAATTGATATATTTTGACACAAAGTGAGATTTGAATTATAAAAGCTCCAAATTATCCTCCCAAAAGTTGGGGAAAAAGGTGTGGGAGCAGGGCAAATCTTAGTGACCTAGTCGTATCAACCTTTTTCTAAATTTTTAGGGATGAAAGATAATAGGAATATAATGCCAAATCTGGCTTAGTGGTTCAAACTGTAATGCATAGCTATGTGAAATATGCTTTCAAAGTTTAAATTAGGCTAGGATTAAGGAGAAAGCGGCATAAAATGATAAAGAGAACACTTATAATTAAGGGCCCAAATAAGAGTGTGATGATTTAATAAATTAGAATAAGACCCATAATATTAATTTAAATCAATAAATTCCCTATAATGCATAGAGGAAAGGATAATACTAAAATAGGTTCTAGGAGAGTGTGAAAGTGGACACACTAATAAAGGTGTACAATTTACAATGCTACAATAAGGAATAAATAATCGTGGGAATAAGAAGATAATTATAGAACTGCAGATTATGGTTCATAAACTATTGTGCACTAATCATAAACAATTTTAAATAGTTATCACGAATTCCTTTATAATGTGGAGTTCCAAAAGTATAGTGATACTCACACTTTTACATAATTAGGTTCCCATTATTGTTTAGAAACGAATAAGTCTTCTCCCTAGGGAATTAAAATTTGTTTAGAATTTTTTTGGGTCGAACAACAGTCAAACTTTTAGGATGTTATATATG
The DNA here is from genome assembly GCF_030272615.1 of Cryptomeria japonica. Taxonomy (NCBI): domain Eukaryota; kingdom Viridiplantae; phylum Streptophyta; class Pinopsida; order Cupressales; family Cupressaceae; genus Cryptomeria; species Cryptomeria japonica. Next base: position 751,278,914 of record NC_081407.1, on the reverse strand, counting down.
CGGTAGATGTTATCAAAGTTGAAATGGAGTTAATAAATTTGTTTATCAACACCTTTAATGAATCAATAGTATATTATCAATTTGTCTAATCCTTTCAAATTGTAATCATTAATGGATTCAATCAATGAAGGTCTAAGTTAATATTTCAATATAGATATTTTGAGATTGCAACTAATAAAGGGCCACATGAGGTTACAAATGCAATTCTCTTCTTATTTGAGATTGTTGCGAATATTAAAGAATAATTTTTTGAGTTGTAATTTTTGTTTCCATATTAATATGATTTATTATTATGAATATTTGTTTATAATAAGTTGTGTGTATCCAAGTTCTAAAATATTTAAATTTTATTAGTCCTACGAGCATGAAGAAGGAGAAACCCAAAGGAAAAACATACCATTTCTTTTACCACTTAGGAATTTGAGCTATAGTAGATGCTTGAAGGATGGGGTTATCTTTCGTAATGCCCCCTGTTTTTTTCCTTTTTTTTTTGGTTTGTATCTATTCTTAGATTGTTGTTTCTGAATGTTACGAGTATGTTATTTTACTATACTATTTATTAAATTTCAATTATTGTTGATAATAGCCTCTCTCTCCAAGCCCTTTCTTTAATTTGTTGATGATTTTTTATTCAAATGTGTAATAGTTTGGGGTACGTCATCACTTAATATAACCAAAAATATAGTTAAAGTTCATTTTAAACATTTATTTGTAGGAAATTATATACCGATAAGTTTTCTTCTAGAAGGAATAACTTTTTAGTTAAGTTTTCTGTTTAGTTTAATTTCCTATTCACACTCAATAGAAAAACTTAGAGTCCTTAACTAAAAATATAGGACCAACATGATTCAAAAATATATGATTCCCTAGTACATAATTAAATGTCAAACATCTAAGTTAATAAGTTTCTTTCTTGGCGATCTCTCTTGGTTTTTTGCTCATTGAATGCATGCCTTATCTGCATCAATTTATTACAAATAGATGGAGTTAGACATTTTTTATTCCATTGTCAACAATGGTGCTAAGGTTTAAGATCTCTAATTTAAGATTTAGTTAAATGGTGCTTCTATAATTTAAAAATTTTCATTTCCAGAATTACTATTAGTAAAATTTTGAATACAAACCATAAAATACTTACTAGTAGAGTGCATGAAGACAACTATTAAGCTTAGATTACTATTGTATGTTGTTATAGAGATATTCTTAAAATTCCTTCCATCAACCAAGAATCAAAAGGAAATGGTTGAAAAAATTGGTACAAAATGAAAGATAACATCCTCAAAATAATCAAAATCCTTAGGAGAATCAACATCAATAATGGCCAATGATGTTGAAAAATTTGTTGAAGTAGTCACATTCATGTTTTGAACTACTCACCAAGAGTTTGTATTTTTCTTAAAAAATGTACATCCTTCTAGTTTACGTAATTTCTATAGTTTAATCATAGAATACCTTATTCATTTTTGTTTGAATTCAAAGTTTATGTTAGAGTTATGATTATAAAAATGGTGCACATAGCCTTAAAAATCTTTCTTACCACACTAAAGGATACAGGCTTGGTAAAAATGAAACAAAAGATTGGGATACCATGAAGCACAAATTATTGTAGAAGTAAAAAGATTACTATCATGGAGGATATTTGAAAAGAGATGACATCTTTTGAATTTTACAAAATAATGATGAACCCCTTATAGATTTTGTTTAAGAGATTTTTTTTTTCTTAAAATAATCACACTTGAATACACTCTTTCTAGAGTCTCTTAAATTGGAATTATTAAAAGATATGAACAATGATTTAATAGAGAAACTAAACTTGAATGGATCATGGGACATCTCTCAATTACCATTGATGAAATTTTCCAAGTTTATAGAAAATATTCATGATAAACTATGAATAATTTTCTATAGGTTACAAATTACTACCATCAACAAAAAAATCTATAGGTTTTTTAAGTATAGAACTCATCAACATTCTAATATATATGAAAGAAGATATCATCAACAACCTTGTGACTTAGTTGCATGCTTTGCATATCAAAATGGAAAAACTGAAAACATAGGTTGCTCTAACCAAAAATTGTCCACATTGTCATCAAAGGGTCTCTTTGGACTAGAAACAAATCTATTTGTTTAGTCTCAATGAGATCATAGCCTTCTATGCTACAATTATCCACAACAAGATCTCTAAAAATTCCTTCTACGGTTTCAAATTCTTCCATATAGGCTATAGTTATGTAGCCTTTCGCTCCAAATTCGAAAAATATCTTAGATTGATCATGAAATGCATTATGAGGAATTATTGTGTTTTTGCAATTCTATTCCTCTTTCTTTCTTCTCCTTGCCTTCTCAGACCTATTATTTTTGAACAAAAAGGGTATTTCCTCTTTATCTTGTTTATAATTGTTGACAAAATTACTTTTATAATATCTTGCAATATGTCAAATATTGTTGGACTCAGAAAACATGATATTAAAACCAACAAAGTAAATGCATATCTACTTGTGTAATATTATTTTTCATTATAGCAAATCTCCTACAATCAATTGTTTTGTGATCATAATTATTGAACATAATATTATATGCTTGTCTTCTTTGATTTTATCTTTTAGACCTTCACTTCTATCTATCAATGTGTATAAACTATTCATCATCTTCCTTTCTCACCTCAATCACCTTAGCCTGATCAAATTCTAAACTTCTAGAACAATGCTTGTCCAGATCTCCTACACTTTTCTTCATAGAATATTCTCTAGCCTTACTAATGAATTTTTCATTAAATTCAACACTAGTCATGATATGTAGTTCCCTTTGACTACAAATAATCTCATATAATATGTTTTTGATTAGGATAAACAGGTTTTGAGGGGACCAGAAACCCCGTATAATAGGTTTTAAAGGGACCCGAAACCCTCAGATTTTTATGGATCTAGAACCAACAATGGAACGTTGCAGATAGAAAGGTCAAGCATACCTAGTAGCCAACGCTAAACCAATCGCTAGCCAGAAAAAAGGATCAAACACTACAAACCATGCTGGCCAAATTAATAGATCTTAAAACAATTAGATTTCAAAGATAGAGAACAAGGGTTTGACTGGAACCCTCAACCAACCAACAAGGTTTTCCTAGGCACCCTTAACCTATAGTAGAAAAATCAGGAGAACATCAACAAAACCTTCACTTAACCAAAAAAAGAGACTGGCCAAACTAGGCCCTTGAAAATTTGCTAGCATCCAACCTAGCCCTAAAAAGAGAAAAATACATAGGGTTTTTCCAGGCTCCCTCAACCTTTAGAGTGGGTTTTATAGGGCTCCCACAAACAAATAGGGAATTAAAAAAGCACCAAAAACCTTCATCACTAAAATACTCGAACATGTGAATCCTCCAGGCATAACCAACAGCATCTGACTCTACCTCGATAGAAGATAAACCAGCTCCAACCACATCCATCTCCCCCTCCATACAAGACAAGCCCACCTCAATAGGAAATGCAGGAGAAGCCCCAAGATGCAAATAGTAAATCATAAAGCACCAATCCATGGAGCCACGAAGAAGGTCAGTATAACCCTCAAGAAAACAAGATCCAAGATAAGAATGAGGGACACGAGGAAGAACAAAACCCAAAACAAGAGACAAAAAGGGTTTTATATAGGCTCCCTTAACCTTAATTTGAACCAAAGAAACATGGGCTACAATATATCTCCCAACATTTTTAAAATCCACCCCATAGGGATTTAACCGGCTCCCTGAACTAGAAACATTGAGTTTTAGCACGGCTCCAAGAACCATAACAATTAAACATGAAAGAGAATGCCAAACGGAAGTAGCCAACCAAAAAATTTCCTTGCAACTACTCACGAGAAAAACAACCAAGTCCAATTCCACCTCAATAGAAGTTGCAGTCACCTCAATAGACTGCTTAACAGACAACCCATGAGAAAGAAAACAAGGAAAGAAACCAGAAAATGCCACAAACCTCAAACCACCATCCAAAAAGGCACAGAACCAAAGCCCCCACAAATCTCTCACCGAAAGAAAAAACCCATGAACAAGAAAGGGGCTCCTGAAAACCAACCCAAGTGGAAAGCCTGAATAGGGGACGACATGCACAAAATCCATCGGAAGAGGGATAGAGTCGTACACCCAAAACTTGGCCTACATAAACCCAAGATGAAACCAACACCTGTCAAGAGTGAGAAACAACACAACCACACCTCCACAAAGTGCGCCATCAATGAACATAGCCAAGAGGTTCCCTGCCACTATCTCCCCAAACCAAACCAACAAGTCCTCTAAGCCCTTAGCAGAGAACCCTCGTTCCACAATCGAGAGAAAAGGCAAAAACATAGGAAAGAGGATAGGGAAAAAAAGTATCATCTCCCATCACCATTGCCGTCCTCATTAGCAGCACTAGAATCATCTGCTGATGAAACCCTCCCCTACCCGCTTTCTCCTATGCTCCCTTTCCCACCCATCGCTAAAAATGTTGCCTTATAGGGTTATCTCATATAATATGTTATTACTCTTTTCAAACTTTATTCTTTTTCTTAGCTACCTATTTTTCTTCACTCAATCCTTCCTCAAGGATAGTACTTATAGTTTAATCTTTTCACAATCCTTGTCTCTTGTCTTTAATTTGATAGTCAAGAAATCTTGTGCCCTTCTTCATTCTTCTTCATAGACTTTCAAATCTTTAACCATCCATTTATTTTTTTGCAAAACTTTGTAAAATCTCATGTTTGGCCTTTATATCTTCTGTAATTCTCTTCTTAATATTCTTGATCACTCTAAAAGCACAATTAACATCTCCTTAAAAGATAATTATTTCTACATCTTCTTCTTCATTTCTAGAAAACATATTTGTATCATTACTATTTTGGGTTTCTAATTCGATAAAAATATCTTTTTCATTTTTGTTGGTATGCTTCTCATACTCATCTAATGAGTAACCTTCTTCCTCAACACACAAATAATTCTTCTTGCCACTAGTTCTCAATCTACACTTTGAAGCAATCTATCCAAATTTATCATAATTGAAGTAATTAAAAGGCAACTTACCTTTTTACTTGCTAGAACCTATTTTTAATCCCCTCACAAAACTTTCTTCTATTAGATTGAAATATTCACTATAATATGAATCCCCATTCTCCATTGATGCCTCGAAAGATACCTCCTTTCCTAAAAATTTGTGATTCACAATTCTCATCTCATACGTAATTAATTTTCCATATGAATCAAACTTAGGGAGAAGGGATATGAGTATAATTTTAACAATCATTTGTTCTTTCACTTATTCACCAAGTTTTCTAATGGTATTTGTATACACCTAAAAATGGTCTGAAGATAGTTAATTAAATACGTAGTTATTTAATTAATCCCCCTTCCGAACTGATTGAATTCACAAGAAATTTGATTATTTCTCTATTCATCTACTAGTAAATACATCTACATGATTTATTTATATAGTTCATTTCATATCCCCCTTTGATTAATTAATTCTAAATTAATTAATTCCCCTCATTTTAGTCAATTCTTCTAATTCCTAATTAAGATTAACAAACTCAAGTTTGTTGAGATTAATTACCATTTTCCAATTATTTGAATTTCCAAATTCAAATGATCACATGGCTCCTAACTTTCAACCACCTAACCTAACCATCCCCTAACCTAACCCATTCTATCTAATCCTAGGGTCTAGCTTACCCTATCCCCTTGCACATCCTAACCTCTTTTATCCTAACCTCTTATTGGTTGGATATTCTCCCCTTGAGATGCATGGCACTTTTTCCACATGTCTCCTCCCTTGGACACTTTCCCTCTCATGAGAAAGGCTCCTTGACACTTGTCACCATAGAGATGACAAGTGTCCCTTCCTCCAACCTCTTCTCCAACTTCCTCAATCTTGACTCTTGATATCTTCAGATCAAATCTGGATCATCGATTCCTGCCACCCCAACTTTGGCCTTGAAATTACAATAAATACCCCTCATTTTGGAGAAAGAAGGATTCCTTCCATTCATAGTTTTAGCATCATTACTATAGGCATTTTCATTTCAATCATCTAGTATCTAGCATTTTGGACTAAGCATAGCATGTTAATCTAGTTTCTTGGATCATACATTTCATATCATTTGCACAATCAATCATGAAGTAGCTACTCAACTCTTGAGTTTCCACTTTGGAGGTCATTGCCCCACTAAGAGCCAAACAATCCATTACCTTCAAGGTCCTCAAGAATAGAGGAAAATGGGACATCTCAAAGGATCTTATGGGTTTCTTTTGTTTAGCTTTCAATTTGCTTCGTAATTCCATTTATGTTGTCTCATTATATGTGTATGCTTGCTTCTATTTATCACATTTTTAGCATGTTTATGTAATGTAACATGTTGGAGGATGTTCCTGATGCGTTACTGGTGAGATTTAATGATTGGTTTACATTGTTTTTGGCCTAAGCCAACTTGATTGATCATTGGATTATGGGTTTATGTTATGAATTTATTGTATTATCTTTTAGGTGGCTGAGCTAATTGTTTAGGTCCCAGGTTGGTATAAATATGATGTAAGATCTCTTTGTAGATTATGGTAATGGTAATGGTGATAGGATATAGGATTATCTGTGTGTGAATAATGATGTGATCATATGCAAGAGTTTTGGTCAATCATAGGTGATTGAATTGGCTTTTTGGAAGAGGTTTAAGGCCTCTAGTACTGAGCTTAACAAGAACTATACTCAGGCATAGGAGATACTATCTTAGTAGTTCACTCTTCTTCCCAGATTATAGTCTGGATTTATTTTGTATTCAGTGAGGCTCCTTTTTGTGATGAGTTGTGCACTCTAGGCTATTGGCCTTCCTACATGTGCAAGACCCTGATTATTGTAATCACATACTTATTGCAGAAGTATTATCTAACTATGGGTAGTCTTTCCACCATTGTTTTTCCCTTTACCGGGTTTTGCACATACAAATATTGGTGTCATGTGTTATGGATGGATGGCAACTGTTCTGTGATTTACGTTTATGTTTAATTCTTATATTGGTTATTACGGTATTTGGTTTATGTATTCCCGTATTGAGTTTATGTGTTCCGATAATAATGATTTGAATACTTAAAGTTTTGTAATCTATTGACAACTGATTCACCCTCCCCCTCTCAATTGTCCTCTAGTTATCTGAGCTATCTAAAAACTAACATATAATATAGTTGAGGATAAATGTTGTGATCTATTGGTTAGTAACTTGTGTGAGGGGAATTACTTCAACCAACTTCATGAAGTATTTAGTGGTAGTTATTGTAAAATTATGACCATTGGAGGATGGAGGGTGAATATTACCCAAGCAAACATGTCCCCATTGAAAAAAAGGCCAAGGCGTTGCAATTGGTTATAATTCCCATGAATCTCATACAACTTCTATTTTTTGATATATTGATAAGCATCTTTCTCCACAATGGGCCAGTAGTTACCAATCCTCATTAGTTTCTTAGCCAAGGTTGGACCACTAGAGTGAGCCCACATATAATTTTATGTACCCCACACAATGCAGTTTGGACTTCCTCTTTCTCTAAACATCTATGTAGAGCACCATCGAGACCTCTATAATAAAGGGTTTCAACAATGATTATGTAATATGAAGTTTGGTAGATAAAGGTATGATGTTGAGTGTTGTAAAGGTTTAGGTGGAAGAGTGTTGTTGTGGAGGTAAGTGAAAATGTCACTGTACTAAGGGGAATTAGGACCAATAATACATATAAGCCTAGATGGAGGGATCTCATACATGAGGACCAAGAGATTATCCACCAAAAACTCATAATGGGTTATAATCTGTGGCATGTCAATCAAAGAAGCAATAGTAGCCATCATACCAGGAGCTTTGTTTTTGTATCTAGGAATATGCTCAATCGTTATTTATGTGAAGTATTTCTTGAAGTCATCCACCATCTATTTTTAAGGCATCAATTTTTAATCTTTTATCTAATAGTCATTATGAATCACTAAAAACATTAAGTTCTTGGATCCTCCATTAAACTACAATTCGTAGACCTGTAGTAATTACCTCATATTTTGTTATATTGTTCATACAAGGTAATGAAAGTCTATATGATTTTGGAATGCAATCTCCTTCTGGTGTGAAAAACTAGATTACTATACCTACCCCGTGTTGTGTGGATGATTCATCAAAGTAGTGTTTACATAATCTTGAATGTTTGACTGCTAGGATGGATCTGGAAATTATGAAATCAAGGGATGACCATCTATCATAGGTGCATCTATTAATTTATTTGCAATGACTTGTCCTTTGATGGATTTTCTCTCAACATATTCATAATCAAATTCCATGATGACCATTACCCATTTGGCCAATTTGATTGTAAGAGCTTCTTTGCTAAGCAAGTACTTTAGGGGATTGATATTTTCTATGAGCTTTGTTTTGTGAGTAAGAATTTAGTGTCATAATTTTTGTGAGCCAGAAAATATGGCATGACACATAAACTCAATATAATTATAATTTATCCCATATCCCACTATTGTGCAACTCATGTAATAGATAACTCTTTCTTTTCCTTCATAGTCTTATTGTGCTAAAAGTACCCCCTATGCTATTGTAGTTTCTAATATGTAAAGAAGTAGGGAGTTTCCTTTGATTGGAGGCACAAGGATAGGAGGATTCATGAGATAGTCTTTAAGTATTTGAAAATATTGTTTGTACCCATCATCCCATCTAAATTTATGTCCTTGTGTAGCGAATATATAAATGGATTACAATTGTTTGCAAGTTGAGCAATGAATCTTTTCCTTAACTATAGATTCCCTTGTAGTGATTTGAGTTGATTGATATTCTTTGGTGGAGGCATTTCTAAACTAGCTTTGACTTTCACCGAAACAACTTGAATACCTCGTTGTGACACAATTTATCCTACGTGTTTCTGGGAGGTTACACAAAAGACAAATTTGTTTCTATTTAATCACACTTTCTACTTTTCTAGTAAAGTTAATATTTTGTCTAGAACATCCAAATGGAATTCACATGTGATAAATTTTCTAAAGTCATCATCTACATAATCTTCCATCAAAATTTGCATCATGTCATGAAAAAGTATGGTCATATGTCTCTAATATGTAGCATCGGCATACCTTTGGCCCAAAGACATGACATTCCAACAAAAAGGACACCAAGGACATGTGAAATAAGTCTTGTATTGGTCCTCAAGTGTGATATTAATTTGATTATAGCTGGAGAATCCATCCAAGAGTGATAACATTGTGTGTCCAGCTGTAAGATCAATAATTAAGTCTATGTTGGGTAGTGAAAAATCATCCTTAGGACAAGATTTGTTGATATCTCTGAAGCTTATGCATACTTGAATATGACCATATCATATTCCTATAGGTACAATAATGGAAATACATTTTGGTTAAACAATAGGTCTGATGAAACTAACATCCAATAAATTGTCAAGCTCAAGTTTGACTAAAAGTGTGATTTTTGGCCTTTTTCTCAACTTCTATTTTACTGGTTTTGCACTTGGTGCTATTGTTAGATGATTCATGACAAGATAAATAGATAAATGAGGCATATTGGCATATGACAATGTGAAATTGATTTGTCATTCCTCAAAGAATTTGGCAAAATTGTGATGCTCTTGTTATGTCAATGATATTTCAAGATAGATGTTATGTAGATCTTCTTTAGTCCCCAAATTAGTTTGTATTGTCTCTTCCACTAACACAGGTGATCTTTCATGGTATGATAACAAGGGGGGTGTGTAAAGCCTTAAATCCTCTGGCACATTGATGAGGTTTTCACCATTAGATACGTTCTTTCTTTGTACTTTTTTATCATCTAAAATTGTCACAATGTGGTTTTTATTGGAATAGATTTTATTAATTTTTTTAATATTTTTGAATGTGAAAGGCTTGGCACCCTCTCCAAATTAAATTACACTATCGAGTTTAATGATGAATCATGCTCTATTATCCCCAATAGAGAGATCATCCCATGCCATAATCTAAGGTAATCAATGATAGCCTCATCATTTTGGAATGTATCGAGTTGAGGAGGCTATTGTTAGTCCCAGTCTATCAGCTAGTCTATGAGTTGAGGGTGGAGAAGTGGGAGACCATCAGTTTGGTCAACATCAAAATAAGTAAGGGTAAACATGTATGAATATTTCTATATGTCTTGACATTGTCATTAGGGTCATTGATAGCACTCTCCTCATCAATTTTGATTGTGAAAGACATTTGATTGACACTCCTAGAAGGACACTTAACAATGAGAGTTCTCACTTTTCATGGTTTATACCTTGAGCTTTGAGACATAGAGGGTTCAAGATCCCAAAAAGTTTTGATTCATGCTTTACCCCTAGCATTCTTATCTTGGGGTGTTTGTCTTACTGACAGTTTTCCAACTCTAAACTTTTCTCACAAAGTAGCCTCATCAAGTTGTTTGAAGGTTTTCTCAAGATCACAGTCACTAGATAACTTTAATTGAGCCCCATTTCCATTCATTAGAATCTATTGATGTGTGATTCTCTTCAAGTGATTTATTATCATTACTAGATCTTGAAGGACCTACTTGTAATGTTGGTTGAGATCTAAGCCCATGAAGGCCATGCAACCTCAAGGGTGCATATCCTATTCCTTTGGTCCATTAGTTCTTAGGTACTAATTTAGGTTGGATAGGTTCCACGATTCCTTGTTTTTGGAAGCCAAGAGGAACTTTATCATCATATCCCATTTTTTAGTAGGAATTTGAAGCCTTTTCCATGATTCTCAATAAGTATTTTGATGTACTAATGATTTGAAAGTTCCCTTAGCTCCTTAAATAAAATTTTGAAAAGGTTTTCCTCTTATATTTTACTCAATCTAGTAAAGGATGTGGGATCCCGTTTGATAATAATTATTATCACAGTTTATAAAGATTGTGGTCTAACATAAATCTTAGAGAAGTCCTTAAGTTGTGTAAGATACATGGATTTCTACAAACTATATTCTCCCATTCCATTTTTTTAAACTTATCTATGATCTTAGGTTGCTTAAAATTAGAAGCATTTAATGACTGATCGATATAAGATGATGATTAACTCACTTCTTGATTGGTAGGTATTGTAGCTTTTGGCTTTGGAAGGGTGTTATTACAATACATTTATGGATTTAGATCTATGAGAATGGTAACTTCTATTCCATTGTGAAGAAACTTAATCAAATGGATCCAAGGATGACCCAAGAGGATGTTATATGTGAGACCAAGGCCCAAAACTTGGCAACCCATGTCTTGTACTACTGGCCCTACTTTTATTAGTATGATCACTATTCCTTAGGATGAGCATTCTTCATTATCATATGCTTTTATTGTTATCTTTCTCTTTGAATTTATAGCCCCTTTAGAGAATCCCAGTCCTATAACAACTTTCAATCTACAAATGTTTAGACATGGTCCTCCATTTATCAAGACTCACTTTATTTGATGTTTATGGACAAAAGAATCAATATGGAGGGGAGTGTTATGAGGTTGTTGGAGAGATGTATCATTTTTCTCAGTGAATGTAATATGTGTTGGCAATTTTGAGGAATTGATTATATGTTGCATTGATGTTTTGTCATTGATGTCAACACTAGCTGCTTTGGTTGTTTACCGGTATTCGATTGGTACTGGTAGGATGATTGGATTTTGGTTGGTTAGATCATGTTGATCCTGTATACTTTGATTTTCTTTGGCTTATGGAATTGGCTTCAATATTCTATTCATGCTACTCAGATATATGTTCAGTCAGTTGGTATTGATTTGGTGATCAAATTCTATCTTATATGCTGGTAAGCATGGTTTATTGATTCGATGAGGGTTTCATCAGTAGAGCTTTGTTGAAGATCTTTTGATATTATGCATAAGTGGTGTTGGTGCATCTTCTAGTAGGGATTCAGGATGCTAATGGTGTTTGTGTTCGATCCATGACTGGTTGGGATCATTTCTTTAGTGTGTGTTGACCTAAATTGGGTCCAATGCTATCTAGGTTATGGAATGACTTAATGTAACATATTTTTGGGACTTCTCGATGTGTTTCCGGGATGACTTATGGGTTGGATGATATTTGTTTTGCCTCAGGCCAATATATTTTATAATTATGTAATAGGTTTAATTGTTTGGGTGGTCAACCTAATTGTTTAATGTCAAAGGTTTGTATATATATGTGTATGATCTCTTCTAGATCATGGTATGCAAGTGAATAATGTAATAATTGTTCATGCAGAGGATTTGGTTGATCATAGGTGATAAAGTTCAGTCTATGCAAGAGGTTTAAGACCTCTAGAATTGAGCTTAACTAGAACTGTATTTAGGCATAACAGATGCTATTATTCCAGTTAATTCTTCCTTCTAGATTTCTTATGTAGTCAGTGAGACTCCTTTTGTATTGAGCAGTGTGGTCTAGGCTATTGGCCTTACTGCAAGTAAAGGCCCCACAATTTGTAATCACTTACTTACTACAAAAGTATTATTTGATTGTGGGTATGCTTCGTAGCGTGGTTTTTCCCTTTACCGGGTTTTCCATGTACAAATATTGGTGTCATGTGGATGGTTACTATTCTCTAATTGTTTCTTGTGATTAATTGGTATATCTGCTATTTCAGTAATTGGTTTATGTATTCTGGTATTGATCTTATGTGTTCTGGTACTCTGGTGACAACTGATTCACCCCCCCTCTCAGTTGTCCTCCAGTTATTTGAATTGTCTAACAATTGGTATTAGAGCTCTGGTCCTCTCTGCAGAAGGTTAACCACTTGAGGAAGATCTTATGGCGTCTAACAGTTCAAGTTCATCTAGTTCATCTAAAGTTGTCTGAGATGTATTGGTAAGGAAATCTGGGCAATCACTGACAATGGTGTAAACCCTTTTAATCCGGCATTTGGCAATCCTCCTCCGGCAAACTTGGATAAGGATTTTGAGAATGATTGTAGAGCTAAAAAAGCCCTCTTGTGTGCACTTTCTAATAATAAAATAATGGGATTGACTGACAAATCAACATCAAAAAGTCTATGGGACAAGTTGGAGACTCTAAATGAAGGTGATCCTAGTGTTAAGATTGCTAAACTTGATGGTTACCGGGTGAGATATGAAAATTTGAAGATGGAAGAAGATGAAAGGATTACTGCATTTATGGAAAGGGTAAATGAAATTGTCATGGGAATTCAATGTTGTGGTGGATCTCTGAGTGAAGATGAAATAGTTTCTAAAGTTCTAAGAGTTTTACCACCGGCTTATAAGATCAAGGTTATTGCAATTAATGAATTGAGAACATTGACAAATACTTCTATCAATAGGGATACCTTGGTTGGGAAATTGTCTTCTTTTGAGCTCGAAGAATTTGGACCTTCTAGAGTTGTCAAGTCTGAACTTGGTTTTCATGCATTTACATCATCAACCATCAAGCAAGATTGGAAAGATTTGTATACAAAGGAATTGGAAGATATGAAGAGGGAAGATGAATAATTTGAGCAACTTGAAGCCCTATTTGCTAGAAGAGTACCTAAAGGACTGGTAGGAAGTAAATATAAAGGAAAATCACCCTTTAAATGTTTTGCATGTAATAAGATAGGTCATTTTGTATCTAGACATCCTGAAAGGAATTCAAGATTTGAAGAAAGAGCTAGAAGATATTTTAAGCCTAACCTTGGATATCAGAACAAGCATAAGTATAGGAGAAACATAGTTAATACTTCGTTAATGATGAAGGTGTGATGGATTCTGAAGATGAACCAACACAAGACTCTGCTAGTGGTTCTGATAATGGAAAGGATGTTGCCAAATGCACACTCCAATGAGACATTGTTGGTGATTGACCTTACAATCCTATGACACCAGTAAGGCAATCCACCGGCACTAGCAAGATTAGACTCTACACCAGCACACAAACCACCGACACCGACAGTGAAAGGAAGCATACCGGCACAAAAGTCGACATGAATTTTGTTGATAATATATTTATTATTGTAAAATTATTGTAAGCCGACTTGGCAAGTTGTAAAATGACTCTTATATAGGAGAGTTCATTGTAGAACATTGTAAGTAGATTTATGTAAGCGTGGAGGAATGTAATTAGGCGAAATAAGGTAGATCTATTATGCAGATTATAGGTTAAGGGTTTATGTAAGAAGTAGAGCTATAAAACGGTACTGGATCTGGCATAGTAGATGCTATTTTGAAGTAGTACATCACATTGGATTTATATAATCCATTTTGTAAGTCAGTGAGACTTCCCATTTTGTAATTGAGGAGTGAGCTCTAGGAACTTGGCCTTCCTACATGTGTAGGCCCCTCTTGTAGCAGTAAAATTCTCTTATTGGCCAGTAAGTGAATATTGTGGGTCACAAATCCCACCAAGGTTTTTCCCACACCAGGTTTCCTCGTTAAAACTACTATATTATAGTGTACTTTTCATGCGGTTGCTTTTATCTTTGTTTATTGCATTACTTTTTGTTTACCGATACACATTTTTAATTTGTTCTACATGTTTTAAATCAAGAAATTCATTAAACTTGTTAGATACTGATTCACCCCCCCTCTCAGTATCTATGGGAATCCTAACAATTTGTATCAGAGCCTGGTCCTCTATTTTCAGAAGCCTAACAGCTTGAGGAAGCTCTTGACATCGGTAGAGATGGAAAATTTGATGAAGCAATTGGAAGCAGCTCTCTCAGACTATGATACAGAAAAGTTGAAAAATATCAAACTTGAAGATGATCTAAAGGCAGCTTAGGATATTATTCAAGCACTTCAAGAGAATTTTACCATTGCAAGAAATAATAGAAGAGAACTTTGTGAAAAGATGCAAAATGAGAATGATGAAAAAGAAACTCTTAATGATAAGATAAACAAGCTGAAACAAGAAATCATGACAATAAAGAATGTGATACAGGATATGACTATGAGATTTTTTATGGAAATTGAAGATACAAAGAAGAATGAAGAAGATTTGACTAAAAGACTAAGTGATGCAGCAAATGAGAACACAAGACTTAGTTATGAAAATGATTTGTTGAAGACAGATCTGATGCATACACACAATGACTCCAATGAACTTATGATGTAGAAAGAGATCTTAGAAAGAGAACAAGATACTACAAATTAGCACAAAGAGAAATTCAAGAAAAGCTTAGAAGAACTTGGTGACTTGTTGAAAAAATAGAAACCTAATGGTGACACTTGTGGACTTGGCTTTGAAGTTGGTGAAAGCTCTGGTACTGCAAACACACAAGATCATAGCAAACCAGTAAGACAACCTACTGCTTATAAATTCAATGGAAAATGCTTTAAATGTAATAAGTATGGTCATAGAGAAAATCAATGTGGATCTAGAAACTATCAGAATACTAATACACCCACTGGTCAATGTTCAAAATGCAACAAAGTTGGTCATAATTCTAAAAATTGCAGAATGAATGTGAGATGTTATGTTTGTGGAAGATTTGGACACTTATCTAATCAATGCAGAACACAAACCGGCATAGGATATGGAAAGGCTATTCAGAAAATAATGTGACTTGATATGCATGTAACAAAATTGGACATATTGCTAAATTTTGTAGAAGCAAGTCCTCACCGGTAAACAACAAAGGTCCTAGTTTGAAAGGAAAAGAAAAAGTTGAAGAAGATAAGCATGAATTTTTAAAACAATGGATTAGGAAATCAGAACTGAATGTTGATAGGAATACTCCTCCACCAGCAGAACAGAGTAGTACTCCACCGGCAGGAGACTCTTCATCTAATTGAAGAAAATTCCTTTGAGGGTTTGGCAATCAATGTGAAATATATTATTATTCCCTCGGTTGATGGTGAGAAGTTGAAATTACTTCTATACCGGCAGATAGAGTTAAGTGATTACTTAACCAGCATGCATTAAATGTGGTAGTTGGCAAATTAACATTATAAATTAGTGGTTTTGGCTCCATTTTACTTCACTGAGCATTCAAACATTTGAAGAGTGTGAAAGTTCCAAAGCTAAGGCATTTCGAGCAAAGAAGCAAAGTAATTCAGCAATCAATCCTTCCAAAGGCAGAAAAAGGTATTTATAATCCTGGCATCCTCTTCTGTACTTGAATTCATAGAAAACCTGACTATAGTGGAAGTAATCAAGCACCCTAGGCTCATATTTTAGTTAGTTCCCAAAATAGCAAAGAAGGATGATAATGTTGGTGCATTTTCTCAAATCCCCAAAGGAGTAGTTTTTGTAGAAGATCCTAGAATGTATATTCATTGCCACATAGAAGAATTAGGTAATGAAGAAATTAAGAACATGTACAAGACTGTCATATGTGATGATTCCGGTAATGTGAAACCTGAACACAAAATAATTGAAACCCTAGGATTCACTGAAATTCTCAGCATTCTGGATTTCCCTAAGCAAGTTATAAGGATAGTATTGAGCAAGGTACATGGTGCATTCTTTTGGCTAGATTCGGTTCACAAAATTACTAAGGAAGCTGTAAAAGATGTAATAGGGTTACCCTCCACCAGTAACAGACCTGACAAGACAAAGAAGGTCTCAAATGACCTAGTAATGAACCTAACAGGTGCAACATCTGACAAAAGGTCTTTAAGGGTGAATGATGTAACTGACATAAATGTGAGATTCATTAGCATGATTTTAGGCTATAAAACCACATATTTAAACAAACTAAATTCAGTTTCTAGCTTATGCATAAAGAGTTCTTATGACATGATTAAGGATAATGTGAAAATAGATGTGTGTGAGTGGTTGAAGGATGAACTTATTGATAATCTTGGAAAGATCAAGAAAGATAAAAAGGGAACATTCAGATTTGGCAATTTACTTGTTTGTTTAATGCTACATATAACAAAATAGGTGCCCGGTATAGGTAACAAGAAACTTGGATTTGACATACCGGTATGAAAACAACTATCTAACTTATTGAACAACACGGGTGAAAACAAAGAAAAAAATATTAATGAGTACTTTCTAGCATTGAAGGCTCGGATGAACACTAGAATCAGACTGTCACAAGAAATTGTAAATAAATATAAGGATGAAATATGTTTTGTCATTAAGAAGGATGAGATCTGGATGGTGGCAGTTATCCCAAGAACAATTTCGGTTACTCAAATGGGTTGTGAGACAGATGATCACATAATTGAAACATATGCAAAAGCCATTCTGGAAGCACCCAAGGAACCCAAGGAAGAGGTATTTGGTAGTGTTGAAACCTGTTAGTGTAGGTTTTTTAATTTCCTTATGTTAGAGGATATTTATTTTTCCTACACATATATTATTTAAGCTTGCTTAGGTTAATAAGAGTGGTTTATATGAGGACATGTGGTGAAATACTTCAGCTAAATGTGTAACTCTCCACCTCACATGGATAGTTGAGTCTCACACCCTCTTTTGGCTTGTTGTGCCACCTCTCATAACCACTATTTTGTCATTTCCTATGTGCGTTATGGGGTAGTTGGGTTTCACACCCTCTTTTGACCTTATGTGCCAACTTTC
Source organism: Cryptomeria japonica (assembly GCF_030272615.1). Taxonomy (NCBI): domain Eukaryota; kingdom Viridiplantae; phylum Streptophyta; class Pinopsida; order Cupressales; family Cupressaceae; genus Cryptomeria; species Cryptomeria japonica. Next base: position 751,261,414 of record NC_081407.1, on the reverse strand, counting down.
TCAACTCCTTTTTTGTCTTCATGTAAGGAGGTTATGCCACATGTTTTGGCATTTACCAAGAAGGTAAAACCTCCCACTTTTTATGGGAAATAGGAGTTAATGCACCCCTTGGATGTATATGCTTATATTTTTCTATATAATAAGCACTATACTCTCACCTTCACTAGTCAAGCAGGTGAAGTGATAGCTCAGTGAGAGTCTTCTCTAAATTCTCTTCTTTGTCTCTATTTCTCTCTCATATTGAAATTATCTTCCTTCAGCTATTTTGATCTTTGATCATCTGTTGCGTGAAGAGTTGCATGTAATCTACAACCGACATCAGATCTTGGCTCGGTTCTCGCTTCTCGCAGGATCTCACATGGTATCAGAGCTTATTGTCTGGTATAGCTCATTATTTTTTTTGATTTATTTAAGAGATTTGAGACTTTTATATAGCTAATATTTTCCTTAAAAACTAAGTATGCTCTTCTCCTACATTCTCGTGTGATCTGGAGAATCAGAATAGTTTAAAGGAAAATAGCTTCTAGTTAAATCTGGTTTACATGTATGTGTTCTTGTAAGATCTGGGTGATTGTAGCTTTGTGGTAATATTGGAAGCTTAATAAAAAAATTCAGAGTGTCCATAAGGCTTGACAAAGTCAAAAGTGACTTTTACTTCACCAAAATCAGAATTTGAAGGACATAGTAAAAAATCAGAGTAAATTTTTTTTACTGGAGCTATTTTATTTTGGCTTTAGTGTTTCAATTTCTGATCACTTTCACAAAAAATGATTTTTGGGTTTTCTTCCCTGCATCGAAAAACTTCTGGGTTTCGGATGGTATTTCCAAAAAATGAATAAATTTTGCAGAAATCGAGCTTGAATAGGGCCTAATCCGTTTTTCTATCAGGGAAATTCAACAACATTTCTTAAAAGTTGCACAACTTTTTCCTCGGGTGTCAAATTTTTGCAAACAAATACTTGACAGAAAGCTGAAAATAAGCACTCTCCATTATTGTAGGTCTAATTGAATTTTTTTTCCTTTTTCTATTAGATATTAAAGGTTGTATCAGCTACTTCTTTTTCTCTTCAACTGGTCATATCTTTCTCCTCACAACTCTATTTTTTTTAAACTAATAGTTGTTGGAAAGGTATTGAGATAAATTAAGCAGTTATAAGGCTGATTTGTTTCAGATCTTGTCTCAAATTATTTGTATTTGAAATCTCTATTGGTTTCTTAAAGAATTGTAATCTGATAAAAAGCCTTGTAAATGCACTAATTATAAAGTGCCAACCTTGTAATATTTGGGGGGGGGTGATTTTTGAGACTAGTGAAAAGGGGGGGTGTCTCTTGTGCCTTCTTTCTTGCACTTTTTCTGATTCTTTGCAATCTTCTTTTCTACTATCATGGATGCATCTATAGTTCCACTTTTAACACCATATAATTACTTTGAATGGAAATCTAAGATGATAATATATCTGAAGAGACATGGATATCATCGTGTTATTATGGGACCTGAAATTGAACCTCAAGATGCTGCAGAAAAGATTAAATGGTTTAATAAATGTGATGAAGCTTTTGGTACTCTATGTATGTCAGTCTCTCCAGACCTTCTTTTTCACATTGAATTTGCCACTACACCAAATGCAGTGTGGACCACTTTGAAAAACCTCTTTGTTAAGCAAGATGAGCTAAGAGGTCATCAGTTAGAGAATGAACTCATAGGGTTGAATTCAACCAATTTTGATACTATACAAGACTTCTTCACTAAAATTAAGTCTGTAAGATTGCAGTTGGAATGGTGTGGAATCAAGAAAGATGATAAGCAATTGATCTTGAGTATTCTTTCTAAGCTTGGTCCTAACTATTCAGTGTTTGTTTCTACATTCTATGCTACAAAATGTGCCCTAGGTACCACATTCAAAATGCCTTCTCTGGATGAATTTGCTACAAAACTCACTAGGGAGCAAGACAAATTGGTTCAAATGGGTACAATAAAACCCTCTAAGTCACATGCCTTAGTTGTAAATCAAGGCACAAAAGAACAAAAAGGGTCTAGTAAGCAAGATAAGAAACAAAAGAACCAAGGAGAGAAGAAAAAAGATCAAAAATCTACTACTTCAAAAGCAGATAATCAGACCTCTTCATCAAGAGGTGAACAACCTAAGAAGGAGAAGGTCAAGTGTTCTTATTGTAAGAGGCCTGGTCATGATGAACATAAGTGTTTAAAGAAACAAATTGATCACCTTTCAAATCTTCTTGAAAAGAATAATATCAAGGTGCCTGATTCAGTCAAACAAAGTTCATCAGAAGGATCTTCTAAGGATATAGATAAGAGTAAAGGGAAAGGAAAGGGTAAGGCCCTAGTTGCTATTGCTTCACAACCCAATTCTTGGATAATTGACTCAGGTGCTTCGCACCACATGGCTTCTTCAAAAGATGATTTCACCTCTTTAGAGCCATGTTCTATGCCTTCCATACTAATGGGTGATGACACTCCTATTGAAGTGCATGGGAGAGGGTCTGTTGATGTGGGCAAAGGAACATTTAAGGATGTCCTTTGTGTTCCATCTTTATCAACTAATCTCCTATCTATTTATCAGATCACTCACACTGGTTCTAGCGAGCGAGTTGAGTTCACGCCAGATACAGTGGTAATTAGTGAAATGCATAATGGGTCTACTATTGCTGTGGGAAAAACAAATCATCAATCCAGATTAAATTAGTTTTCTCACTTTGTTCCTAACTCTCCTTTGATAGTTTTACTCACTCATGCATATGAGATTAGTTGTTTGTGGCATCAACGATTTGGCCACTTGAACTATCATTACTTGCAACAACTTAGTAAACAAGACATGGTTTTAGGGTTGCCTTCTATTCAATTTTCTGATGGAGTTTGCCAGGGATGTATTCTTGGTAAGCATCCTGAGGAGAAGTATGATAAGGGCAAAGCATGGAGAGCTCCATAGCTATTGGAGTTGGTACATAGTGACTTGGCAGGACCATTTCCACAACCATCTTTCAGTAGGGCTAGATATGTCTTAACATTTATTGATGACTTTTCCAGATTTACATGGGTTTACTTTCTCAAACAAAAGTCTGAGGTATTTGAGAATTTTCTAGATTTCAAAGCTTTTGTAGAGAAACAATCTGGGAAGTTCATCAAGATTCTACGTATAGATAATGGGGGTGAATATGTTAATAATCAGTTTGAACAATTTTGTGCTTCAAAAGGTATCAACATGCAACACATAGTTCCATACAGTCCTCAGCAGAATGGTGTCACAGAATAGAAGAATAGGTCCTTAAAGGAGATGGCAAATTGTATGATTCACTCCAAGTCTTTGGCACCTCAGTATTGGGCAGAGGCCATCAATTGTGCATGTTACATCTAGAATCAAGTTCCTCATAAAGTTGTGAAGGGGGTAACTCCTTTTCAAGCTTGGATCGGTCGGAAACCTATAGTTAAGCATTTCAAAGTGTTTGGTTCTCTTGCATGGGCCCACATTCCAGCAGAGAAACGCAAGGCTATGGATCCACAGAGCAAGCCTTGCATATTTGTTGGGTATCCAGATGATGTCAAAAGGTATAGACTTCTCCATCCTTCTCCACATGAGTTGTTCATTGAGAGGAGTGTTCATTTTGAGGAGAGTTATTTTATTTCTTCTCATACCACTTCTCCATCCACTATCACATTGGAGACATTGCATGATGATGATAGTTCTTCTGAGGATCTTAATCCTCCTAATCCTATTGAGGAGTCTTCTTCCTCCACTTCAGATGGTGATAGTGATGGTGAGGATTCACATTCTTCACATAGTCATCGTTCAGAGGTTGATGATTCTCCCCTAGACTCTCCATCTTTAGTACCTCTTTGGGCTAGACAAACTTTTGAGTCAGCAGGAGATTGGCTTGGTGATCCATCAAATTCTAGAAGAACTAGGTCACAATTTCAGCAAGCTCCACATCTCTTCATTGCTTCAACTTCTGATCCACAATCTTTTCAAGAAGTTACAGGTGTACTCGAATGGGATGATGCAATGCAAGAAGAGTTTAATTCCTTAGAAAGGAATCACACATGGGATTTAGTTCCTCTTCCTAACGGAAGGAAACTTGTTCGATGCAAGTGGATCTATCGAACAAAATTTGTAGCAGATGGGTTGGTTGATAAGTATAAGGCTCGCTTGGTAACAAAAGGCTTTTCCCAAGTTCCAAGGGTTGATTACTCTGAGACTTTTACTCCAGTTGCTAAGATGAATTCCATATGGCTTGTCCTTGCTATTGCTACAACCCATCATTGGGAAGTTCATCAGATGGATGTCAAGAGTGCATTTCTTCATGGTGACCTTTAAGAGGAAATCTACATGGAACAGCCACAAGGGTTTGTTCAAGATCCTTCACTTGTGTGTTGACTTCGAAAGTCTCTATGGCCTCAAACAAGCTCCTCGAGCTTGGTATGCCAAGATCGACTCCTTCCTTCTGACAGTTGGTTTTACTCGATGACATTCTAATCCAAACGTCTATATTCTGCACCAAGATGATACTCTCACATTTCTAGCTCTCTATGTTGATGACTTGTTGATCACAGGGAGTCACTCATCCACCATCAAGGTAGTGAAAACTGCTCTACATGATAGATTTCTGATGTCAGACTTGGGTCTTCTACATTACTTCTTGGGAATTGAGATTACTCAATCTTCTTTAGGCATCTTTCTTGGACAACCCAAGTATGCACTTGACATGCTCTCTAGATTTCGCATGGCCGACTGTAAGCCTGCACCTACTCCTTTTTTGTCTGGGGTCAAACTTGAGGCTAAGTGCTCTTCACCCTTGGTTGATAGCACTTTATATCAACAAATTGTTGGGAGCCTCATCTACTTGACTCATACGAGACCTGACATTTCATATGTGGTGGGCATGGTCTCTAGATTCATGCAGGAGCCACATGAGTTGCATTGGAAAGCAACTAAGCGGATTCTCCACTACATTCAAGGTACTCACAATTATGGAATTTAGTGTGTAACAGGCATGGATATTGACTTGGTGGGATATACAGATTCAGATTGGGTGGGTGATTCTCAGGATCGCAAATCCACTTTAGGGTATTGCTTCTCACTTGGTTCTGGTCCAGTTTGTTGGTCGAGTAAGAAGCAGTCTGCAATTGCTCTTTCATCAATAGAGGCTGAGTATCGAGGGGCAGTTAATGCCACCACTGAGGCTATTTGGCTTCGGAATATTCTCACTGAGTTTGGTATTCCAGTTAGGAAGCCTACTATCATCTTTTGTGATAATCAAAGTACTATACAAATCTCAAGAAATCCAATTCATCACCAGAGGACGAAACACATTGAGATACATATGCACTATATTCGGGAGCTCATTCAAGAAGGCATCATTGATCTTAAGTATTGTTCTACAATGGAGCAAATTGCGGACATCTTCACCAAACCCTTCACCGAAAGCAAGTTCCTTCATTTGCGATCTCTGCTTGGGATACGACAGGTGTCTACTATAGGAGGGACTTCTTAGTCCTCCTTTCTTTCTCTCCTTATTTAGGGGGGGGCTATTCCTCTTATGGGGGGCTTCTTCTTTTGGGGGGGCTATCTATGTACATGGGTACCTAACATGGTTGCATTTGCCGGGACCCATATTTTCACCCACCTAAGCTACGCTTAAGGGGGGGTGTTAGTGTAGGCTTTTTAATTTCCTTATGTTAGGGGATATTTATTTTTCCAACACATATATTATTTAAGCTTGCTTAGGTTAATAGGAGTGGTTTATATGAGGACACGTGGCTAAATACTTTAGCTACATGTGTAACTCTCCACCTCACATGGGTAGTTGAGTCTCACACCCTCTTTTGGCTTGTTGTGCCACCTCTCATAACCACTATTTTATCATTTCCTAAGTGGGCTATGGGGTAGCTGGGTTTCACACCCTCTTTTGGCCTTATGTGCCAACTTTCTCAACTCCTTTTTTGTCTTCATGTAAGGAGGTTATGCCACATGTTTTGGCATTTACCAAGAAGGTAAAACCTCCCACTTTTTATTGGGAATAGGAGTTAATGCACCCCTTGGATGTATATGCTTATATTTTTCTATATAATAAGCACTATACTCTCACCTTCACTAGTCAAGCAGGTGAAGTGATAGCTCGGTGAGAGTCTTCTCCAAATTCTCTTCTTTGTCTCTATTTCTCTCTCATATCAAAATTATCTTCATTCAGCTATTTTGATCTTTGATCATCTATTGCGTGAGGAGTTGCATGTGATCTACGACCGACATTAGATCTTGGCTCGGTTCTCGCTTCTTGTAGAATCTCACAAAACCATTGAAAATCAAATCCAATCTAAGAAGAGAGTGAAGAAGGTAGAAGCAATAGTGAGAAAAGGATCAAGGTAGGCTAAGGCTATCAAAGAAGATGTACTCAAACAAACTGGTATCACTAAAGATGAGTTAGAAGTACTACAGCCTAAAACTCACCTTTCACAGGTAGCAACTTCTTCAGAGAGTGATATGCTAGCTGCATTTAAAAGAGTTGTGAGGAAAAGGGAACCTTTACCGGTATCTACACCTTCTCTTAGAAGAACCAGGCAAAAACAACAGGCAGTGAGGCCCTTGGCTAAGAAGATAACTCCAAAGAAGAAAAAGTTAACACCAAAAAAAAGGACTCAACAAAATATTGCTCCAATTGACAGACTTTTGGATGAAATAATAGAGGAAGGAAAGCTTAAGAACATCAACAAATTACATGATTCACTATAAGTTGATGACAAAGAAAAAGTTGAAAACAGTGTAATTCTACACTTGGATATCTACAAGAAATTCTTGATGCAAGTTGTGGATGAATTACCGGCTGAACTATTTAAAAGACTTGAAGCAAGAAGGCAAGCTGTTGTAGAGCTTGACAAGAAAATAAAAGTGGAAAAACTACTTGTTGTTTACCCAGTAAACTCACCAAAGGAAATAGATGATCTGATTGCAGAGGCTAACTGGTCAGTATTCTCTACTGCACACCGACATATTGCACTAATGGTTGGTAGAGTAAATGAGGTTGTAGAGGAAAGTGAAAATGCATGGGACATATTCCTTGTTGAAAAGGAAAAGAAAGAAGAATATAGAAACCTCAAACCAATCAAAGTATATCACAAAGACAAGGATAAGGGAAAAGGCAAGGTTGGTGGACCTCCGAGCATTAAGATAATAGATAATCTACCCCCACCGCCTCAAGATACTCCACCGGTAGCAACAACTAAAGATCAACCGGCAAATGAGAGTATGGATATACCACAAGAGGATACAAATCCTATTTTTGAGGTATTATACATAGTTGATATTGATACTCAGAAAGTTAACATTGTGGTAGATAAGGACACAACTAGTAAGACAGATATGGCTAGTAAGCCACTGGTAATAGTCACCATAGATAACACAGAAGGAAAACCAGCAGATGGTAACATAGAACAATAGGCAGAGCAACAGGTTGATCAACAAACAAAACAACAAGCAGAGCAATAGGCTCCAGCACAACAATAGGTTAATACAGAGTCAGTGCCACCGGCAATAGCTGAGCAAGACAAACCATTGCTTAAGGAAATGGAAACACAAACTGACCTACCAAAGGTCACCACAAGCAAGGATATTGCTCCCACTGGTGGAATTCAGAGTGTTCGCTCTTCAACTATAGGATTCAAATCAACAAATGTAATAACAGTTCTTTTGGACTCTATAAAGAAAATAATAGATTGTAGTTCACAAGCTTATAAGGCTATAGATGATACAATTCCAATTTTGAAGATGATAGCTCTGAAATGTAATGTAGATAATAAGGATTCTTTGAGTCAACTTGACACTTTGTTTAAGTATATTATTAACAACACAGTGATAGTTGAACAAATAAAATAGGAAGCATTCAAGGAGAGGTCAGAAAAAGAAAAAGAAAAATTCTTTGAGGAACACATAAAGAAGTGTACAAGGTAGTTTGACACACTTCTACCAGAATTATGTAGTACATTAAAGGAATTCAAAACTTTGTACAGAGACCCTTGTAAGACTAACTTTTTGACAGTTGGCATAGACAAGAAAATGAGCAAGATACAGGAAGAAATTAATAAACTAGATGACAATTTCATCAATTCATCTAATTCATTATCTATTTTTGAGCAAAAGACAACTGGTTTTGAGGAAGAACTACTAAAGCTGGAAAGAGAAAAGGAGAGAATAAAAAGTAAGGCTAAGGATCTTAAATGGAGACTAAGTCCAAAACTAGACTACCTCGCATCCTTAAGGAAAGAAATATCTGATGCATTAGTACAAGGACAAAAAACACTGACAGAGAAAATGCAACACCTCACCGGTACAGTTCAAAGAATAGATGCAACAATAAAAGATAGCAAAAAGTTTCTTGAAAGCCTGAACTTGGTTTTGGCTGATCTTTTTCAAATTGTAACCAACTGGTTACAAGGGTGAAGCAGGAAACCACACTCTATTGACACTTTGACAACCTTTGTCATTGATGCCAAAGGGGGAGTAGTGGTATGAGAAAAATAATCAGCAAAAGACTCATCTACTCATGGGGAGTTCACATATTCTTTTGGTACACATTTTTGGTAAAATTTTTGAACTTCAAATTTTGGATACACTTTTGAATTTTTCTCATGAGTGTTGCCATCAATGTCAAAGGGGGAGATTGTTGGCAAATGCACACTCTACTAAGACATTGTAGGTGATTGAAGGTTTTGTCATTGATGGCAACCTTACAATCCTATGACACCGTCAAGGCAATCCACCGGCACTAGCAAGATCAGACTCTATACCAGCACATAGACCACCAGCACTGGCAGTGAAAGGAAGCATACCGGCATAGAAGTCGACAAGAATTTTGTTGATAATATATTTATTATTGTAAAATCATTGTAAGTTGACTTGGCAAGTTGTAAAATGGCTCTTACATAAGAGATTTCATTGTAGAACATTGTAAGTAGATTTATGTAAGCATGGAGGAATGTAATAGGCGAAATAAGGTAGACCTATTATGCAAATTATAGGTAAAGGGTTTATGTAAGAAGCAGAGCTATAAACTGGTACTGGATCTGGCATAGTAGATGCTATTTTGAAGCAGTACATCACATTGGATTTATATAATCCATTTTGTAAGTCGGTGAGACTTCCCATTTTGTAATTGAGCAGTGAGCACTAGGCACTTGGCCCAAGCCCCTCTTGTAGCAGTAATATTCTCTTATTGGCTAGTAAGTGAATATTGTGGATCACAAATCCCACCAAGGTTTTTCCCACACTGGGTTTCCTCGTTAAAACTACTATGTTATGGTGTGCTTTTCATGTGGTTGTTTTTAGCTCTGTTTATTGCATTACTTTCTATTTACCGGTGCATAGTTTTAATTTGTTCTACATGTTTTAAATCAAGATATTCATCAAACCGGTTAGATACTGATTCACCCCCCCTCTTAGTATCTGTGGGAATCCTAAAAAAGGAATGGGTGTTCCTAGCTATCAAGGAAGATGATCCGGTACTAGAAGAGAATATACGTAAAGAAAAAGCCCTTGTTGTTGGCCATTTGGTGGAATAGATTATTTGTTGCATTGATGTTTTTTCATTGATGCCAACACTAGCTGTTTGGATGCTTTACCGACACCCTTCTGGTCTAGGTAGGTTGAGTGGATTCTGGTTGTTTTGGAACTAACATGATCTGATTGATAATTATAATACTTAATTTAAAGTACAGATGCTAATAGCTAACAAGATGAGAGGGTGGGGGGTGAATCATACAAACTTAATCTTCCATAAAAACAACAGATTCAACCTCGGTAACTTATACTTTTGTAATATAACCAAAAATAGCTAAACATGCAAACTCATAAACACATAATCATCATCACACTCATAACACCAGATTTAATGTGGAAACCCAAATAGGGAAAAACCACTATGGGATTTTGGACCCACTAAGAAATATACTCTTCTAGGGTATGCTCGGTTAAAAGAAAATCCTATTAAAGATTACAAACACATTGCTAGATGTGACCTGGTTAAGGGATTTCCCTCAGATCTATTAGGATCTTCACCTTGTTAGAAGTGACCTTGTCAAAGGATTTCAAACACTCAACTAGAATGTTACCTTGCTAGAGGGTTTACAAATAAGACTGTTAAGTCCACTCGGTTAAGAGATTTTCTGTCACTTACAAAATAATAGTAATAAAAATCTATCTGCAACTTCACATTTAAAATGCTAAAGCGGATTCTTATTTGCTCAAAACAATCTAGTCATAGGACTTATCTTGTCCCTCTACTAGGCTCCATACTTTGTTATTCAAACAAGTCTTCAAGCTTCTGTGCTCGGTAATCATTATGTAGCATCCCCTATGCTTACACTTGCCCGCATGCATTGTTTATCAACAATTTCTTATTTATAAACAATTGTTAACCACTTAATCTCCTTGATCACATTTCCCATGATCAATCTTAGCCATCAGATCTTCAAACTTGACTAGGTTCAATGTATCCTTTTGATTTGAAAATGTTTTACCTTGCCTCGAGACTTATAGTCCTTTCTTGGAACTTGCACAAGGTTATTGCGGTTCAATCTATGCTGTAGATCTTCCTGTTGATTTTCCTTTGCCCTAGATCCTTAACAAAATTCATGCATGGCATACCAATCATTTATACATCTCCAAGTAATCATTGTCCTTCATTAAATAATGCTTGTATCCATCCAATGTGCACTTGTCATAACTCGGTTGCAACTCGGTAAATACTAAACTATACTCGGTAGACATTCTGCCTTCATTAACCGATATCGATAACCTTAGGGTTTACCGACTAGGTTCCTTAGGGTTACCGACTAGGTTCTTTACTTGGTTGCATAGTATAGTATTAACCTTACAATTAAAAACATATGTAGGATATCAAAACAATCTAAACATCATGATCTCATCATTGTCTAACTTGGTAATAGTTTCCCATTGAATAACTTATTCCTCCTCTTATTCATCACATTCTTTCTGTGTCTTTTACTGACATCTTAATCTTCTTCTAATCAATCTTCTCAAGATATGGCAACATCATACTCAATCAGATAATCAATCTCTTGACATCAATGAAAAAATAATGTTATAAAGATAGTTATCATCCTTCTTTAGTTATATCAATAATCTTCAACAACTTTCTCAATATCCTTACTGAATATCAACAATCTCCTGATATTGAAATGCCAACAATCTTTCTTACTGGAATGCCAACAATCTCCCCCTTTGGCATTGATGGAAAAACCAACTTTTAAATGGTAATACCAACAAGATATTCAAATTGATTCGGATTCAGATTGTTGTTAGACTTCTCCTGTTATCCTTGAGCTGTTAAAATCTTCTGAAGTCTTCTCCCTTCTTCACTAGGCTTCTGAGTTGTTGACTTGCATTCAGTCTTCTCCATTTTTGCAATCTTCTCCCCCTGTCATTAGTCTTCTCCCCCTTTGACAACAATGCCAAAAAGTAAAAGAACGAAATCATGATTTCTTCCTCTGTGAAGTGATTTGCCTTGCTATGTATCATCTCAATCTTGGTCAGAGTAACTTATCTCTATTCACTATTTCTTGCACAACTTTAGAAAAACCTTCTAAAGTGCATAAATCAGCATCAACCCACACATAATATTATGTAGATTCATCAAATTGATGCTTTCACCAAACTTGGTTAGTGAGTAGAAGATAGGGGTAGGACCCCTAACTTGCTTCTGAGATACTCAAAAGTGTCCCTTAGCAATGGCTTTGTGAAGATATCTGCTAATTGCTCCTTTGAACTGATATATTCCAGTATAGCTTTCTTCTCTTGAACTTCTTCTCTAAGATAATGATACTTTATAGATATATGCTTTGTTTTAGAGTGCATTACTAGATTCTTTGAAATGTTAATGGCACTAGTATTATCACAGAATATAGTTACTGGCTCGGTAAATTTCTCATTTATACCTTCCAATAGTTATTTGATCCATGCTATATTGGTACAATTCAATACTGTAGCAACATATTTAGCTTCTGCTATTGACTCTGAGATACATCCTTGTTTCTTGCTAAGCCAACTCACTAGTCTTTCTCCCACAAAGAAATCTCCACCACTTGTGCTTTTCCTATCATCTATGTTGCCTGCCCAATCATCATCAATATAAACTTTTAAATCAAAATCATTCTTCTTTTCATATACTACACCATAATATTCAGTGCCTCTCAGGTATCTGAAAATTCTCTTGATTGTTGCCATATGTGTCTCCTTGGGATCTGCAGAGAATCTTGCTACAATACCTACTGCATGTGCTATATCTGGTCTACTATGCACAACATATTGCAATTTTCCAATCATAGATTGATAAAGTGTCTCATCAACAGATGCAGATTCATCATTCTTTGATAATTTAGAGTTAGTAGTCATAGGAGTACTTACTGGTTTAGAATCCCCCATTCCAAATTTCTTCAAGATTTCCTTTATGTACTTGGATTGAGTAATGAAAATCTCATCTTTCATTTGCAATATCTATAAACCTATAAAATACTTTATCTCACCGATTAGTGACATCTCAAATTCTTTGCACATTTCATTTCCAAAGTTCTTGCATAAGGAGTCATTACCACAAAATATAAAATCATCAACAAATATGGCTAAGATCAGTATTCCATTGTCCTCATCTTTCTTCATGTACATGTTGCTATTTTCACTTGTCCTTATAAAACCAATCTTGATCAAATAAGAGTGCAATCTTTCATACCATGCTCTAGGTGCTTGTTTCAGACCATATAAGGCTTTCTTCAGTTTCCATACCTGATCTTTACTCTTGTCTTCAACAAATTCTTCACGTTGTTCAATGTAAACTTCTTCTTCTAGTATACCATTCAAAAATGCAAATTTAACATCCATTTGATATACCTTGAAATTTTTGAAAGCAGCATATGCCAACAATGTTCTTACTCCCTCAAGTCTAGCCACAGGTGCAAAGGTCTCACCATAATCTATTCCTTCTTCTTGAGCATAACCTTTGCAAACTAGTCTTGCTTTGTCGCGAATAACCTCACCTTTTTCATTTAGCTTGTTTTTGAAAATCCACTTTGTATCGATTACATTTTTGTCCTTTGGTCTTGGGATCAGTGTCCATGTGTCATTCTTCTTGATTTGATCAATCTCTTCTATCATAGCATTTACCCAATCTTCACTATTAAATGCCTCTTTCACTATTCTCGGTTCAAAGTCAGATGTTAGTCATGTGTTCTGTCTCAGTTTGTTCCTTGTCATCATTGGATCACCCTTATCTCCTATAATCTGACTTGATGCATGATGTCTTCTTACATACTTGGCTAATATAGGCTTGGTAGGTTTTGTATGATCTTCTTCATCACTCGGTAACTAGACATTTTCTTCATTTTCTTCAGCAGCTTTCTTGGTAGGACTTCTTGGTTGAACATAAACAAATTCTTCATAATCTTCTGGTTCTTTGGAATTTCCTTCATCATTTCTTTCTACAAATTCATCAATTTTCACATTTGTACTTTTTACTATTTTGTTAGCTGATTTGATCAGACATTTAAATGCTTTACTTCTAGAAGAATAACTAAGAAATGTTCCTTCTTCATTTTTCTGATCAAATTTTCCATTTCTGTCATCTTTGTGAACATAGCATCAACTTCCAAAGTTTTTAAAATAACTTACATTAGGTTTCTTGTCATACCAAATCTCATATGGTGTCTTCATAGTTCCTTTCTTTAGTTGGTCTCGGTCCAGGGTGTAAACTGCAGTGTTGATTGCTTCTCTCCAAAATGTTTGAGGTACCCTCTTTTCTATCATCAAGGTTCTAGCACAATCCACAATTGATCTATTTCTTCTCTCAGCTATCCCATTTTTCTGAGGTTTTCTCGATGCAGATACTTGCCTCTTTATACCATGATCATTGCAGAATAAGTTAAATTCATCAGTAGTGAATTCTCCTCCTCTATCAGATCTAAGACATTTCAGTTGTCTTCCTATTTCATTTTCAACTCTTGCCTTGTACCATTTAAATAGTTGAAAAGACTCTGATTTTTCTTTTGAAAAAATGACTGACATCATCCTTGAGTAATCATCCACAAATAATATGAAATATTTATCACCATAGTAGCTTTGAACTTTCATAGGACCACAAAGATCAGTATGTACTAGATCTAAAATTCCTTTAGAAGTGTAGGACTTAGTTGTAAAGCTTGATCTTCTCATCTTACCCATCTGGCATCCTCGACACATAGCATTCTTAGGTTTTTCAAGACTCGGTAGACCTCTCACTCGGTGCTTCTTACTTATTTTGATTAGATTATCAAAATTTACATGACAAAACCTTTTATGCCATAACCAAGTATCATCTATCTTTGCATAAAGAAACTTGTTTCGAGTTGAGTCAAGATGAAATGTATTACCTTTTGTTTGTGTCCCGGTAGCAACTAACTTTCCATGCTTGTCATGAACTTTGACGATTCCTTTCTGAAATTCTATTCAGTATCCTATATTATTTAGCTATGCTACACTCAACAAATTGTATTTCGAACCTTCAACCTAGTATACATCTTCACATTTAGTGTTGTCAAGAAGTGTTATAGATCCTTTACCTTTCACTGGACATGGTGCATCATTACCAAATCTTACATAGCCTCCATCATAGTTTTCTAGTTTAACAAACTTGTGTTTATCACCTGTCATATGATGTGAGCATCCACTATCTATGATCCAAGAATCATTATTATTTATGTGAGATATTAGAGCTTTTTCTTCATACCTTTCTTCATCAGATCCATCCTTAATAGCCACATAAACAACTTCCTCAGTATCAGTTACATCGAATTTGTCATGATTGGATTCCTCATCAGCTACTAGACATGTCTTTCTATCTCTCCTTCTGAAGTCTCGTTGTCCTCTGTATAGGTAGTCTTTCTACCTGTTATCTTGGTATTCTCTCTTTTCACTAGATTCTTTGTCAGGGCAGTTAGAAGCCATATGTCCTATCTTATCACAATTGAAACATTTTAAAGGTAGCTTCCCTTTATACTTACCTTTTCCTCTCGGTAACCTTCTAGCTAATAATGCTTCAAACTCTTCTTGCTTCTTGATTTCCTCATACAGTTTGTGCACTTCTTCCATGTTCTCGAAATATTTCACTTGCTCCACTATGATTCCCTTCAGAGTACTTACTCATTCTATCACTATAATCATTAGATTCACTAATATGAAGAAAACTGAATGTAGATTCAACTTTATTTACTGAAGATCCACTGTTATCAAAATTACTTAACTCAAATGCATGTAGCTTACCAATAGTAGCATCTAAAGAAACTGGCATGTTAGGTACAAACCTCAATTCATTGATTGTAGAGACTTGAATAGCATAAGCTAGTAGAAGGGTTCTCAACATCTTACTTGTTATATCCTTTTCTTCAATAGTTCCACTTGCTCCTTTAATTTGATTGACAATCTCCTTTAGTCTTGTACTCTATTGGGTTATGTTCTCACTTTCATTCATTCTCATGGATTCAAGTTATCCTCTTAGACTATCTACTTTTTCTCTTTGAACATGTTCATCACCTCCATACACAGATATGAGCTTAGTCCACATTGCTTTTGTATCAT
This sequence comes from Cryptomeria japonica, assembly GCF_030272615.1. Classification (NCBI taxonomy): domain Eukaryota; kingdom Viridiplantae; phylum Streptophyta; class Pinopsida; order Cupressales; family Cupressaceae; genus Cryptomeria; species Cryptomeria japonica. Next base: position 751,245,788 of record NC_081407.1, on the reverse strand, counting down.
TACAGCCTTCTAGATCATTAAACTCTGAGTCGGTCAATGCTGATGTAATTTCAATCATAGCTTGAATATGTTCTTGCTTTTCCTTTATCTCTTCCAAGGTCATAGGGTTGGTGCTTGGTGCAATATAATCATTCTCCAGATAATATGTTGCATATTCTCCAATTCTTGATAAATGCAGCTTCATCCTTTTCTACCATGTGGAGAAACTTGACTTGTTCAGCTTCAATGCATCCCTTTTATACATCTTCGGATCTTTGCCTCAAGTACCTTTAAACTTTTCTTCTAGACTCTAAAGCTCTGATACCAATTGATAATTTTGATACTTAATATAAAGTACAGATGCCAATAGCTAACAAGATGACAGGGGGGGGGTGAATCATACAAACTTAACCTTCCATAAAAACATCAGACTCAACCTCGGTAACTTATACTTCTGCAATATAACCAAAAACAACTAAACATGCAAACTCATAAACACATAATCATCATCACACTCATAACACTAGATTTAATGTGGAAACCCAAATAGGGAAAAGCCACTGTGGGATTTTGGACCCACTAAGAAATATACTCTTCTAGAGTATGCTCGATTAAAAGCAAATCCTGTTAAAGATTACAAACACATTGCTAGATGTGACCCGGTTAAGGGATTTCCCTCAGATCTATTAGGATCTTCACTTTGTTAGAAGTGACCTTGTCAAAGGATTTCAAACACTCAACTAGAATGTTACCTTGCTAGAGGGTTTACAAATAAGACTGTTAAGTCCACTCGATTAAGAGATTTTTTGTCACTTACAAAATAACAGTAATAAAAATCTATCTACAACTTCACATCTAAACTGCTAAAGCAGATTCTTATTTGCTCAAAACAATCTAGTCATAGGACTTATCTTGTCCCTCTGTTGGGCTCCTTACTCTATTATTCAAACAGGTCTTCAAGCTTTTGTGCTCAGTAATCACTATGTAGCATCCCCTGTGCATACACTTGCCCGCATGCATTTTTTATCAACAATTTCTTATTTATAAACAATTGTTAACCACTTAATCTCCTTGATCACATTTCCCATGATCAATCTTAGCCATCAGATCTTCAAACTCGACTAGGTTCAATGTATCCTTTTGATCTAAAAACATTTTACCTTGCCTCGGGACTTGTAGTCCTTTCTTGGAACTTGCACAAGGTTATTGCAGTTCAATCTACGTTGTAGATCTTCCTACCAATTTTCCTTTGCCATAGATCCTTAACAAAATTCATGCACGGCATACCAATCATTTATACATCTCCAGCTAATCATTGTCCTTCATTAAATAATGCTTGTATCCATCCAATGCACACTTGTCATAACTTGGTTGCAACTCAGTAAATACTAAACTTTACTTGGTAGACATTCCGCCTTCATTAACCGATATCGATAACCTTAGGGTTTACCGACTAGGTTCCTTAGGGTTTACCGACTAGGTTCTTTGCTCAGTTGCATAGTATAGTACTAACCTTACAATCAACAACATATGTAGAATATAAAAACAATCTAAACATCGTGATCTCATCGTTGTCTAACTCGATAATAGTTGCCCATTGAATAACTTATTCCTCCTCTTATTCATCACATTATTTCTGTGTCTTTTACCGACATCTTAATCTTCTTCTAATCAATCTTCTCAAGATATGGCAACATCATACTCAATTAGATAATCAATCTCTTGACATCAATGACAAAATAATGTTATAAAGATAGTTATCATCCTTCTTCAGTTATATCAATAATCTTCAACAACCTTCTCAATATCCTTACTGAATATCAACAATCTCCTAATATTGAAATGCCAACAATCTTTCTTACTATAATGCCAACACCGATAAGCTACAGTATATTTTGGTGATGGAATTGGCTTGTTCATGATACTAATGCTCATATTCAGTGAATTGGTTTTGGTCTGGTGATTGGATTCTATTCTGTTTGCTTAGAACATTAGTTTTTGGTTATGGCGAGGGTTTCACCGGTAGAGATTTTGATGAATATCTTTGATGAATTGCATAAGTGGTGTTGGTCATCTTCTTGTGGAGTTTCAGGATGCTTTTGGTGATCATGTTCAAGACTTGGTGGATGGAGATGATTGTTGTAGCATGTGGACCTATACTAGGTTCTTGTTGATCGAGGTTATGGACTGGCTTTAATTTAATGTGTGGATTGGACATCTCAATGTGTATCCGGGATGTCTCATGTGTTGGATATTATTTGTTTGGTCTAAGTCTGACATGGTTTGTAATTATATAATTGGTTTATTATCTGGTGGCCGGCCTAATTTATTATGGTTGAAGGTTTGTATATATAAATATAAGCTCTCATTATAGATGATCATGGTTATGTTAGAGGTCATGGCCAAGGAATGTAATGTGTGAATAATGTAATATCATTCAGGAAGAGGATTTGGTCAATCATTGGAGATCAAATTGGGTTTGTGTAAGAGGATTCAGTCCTCCGGTATTGAGCTTAACCGGAACTATACTTTGGCATTGGAGATGCTATCTTTTGCAGTTCAACACTTCTTCAGATTGTAGTCTAGATTTCTATGTAGTCAGTGAGGCTCCTTTTGTGATGACCAGTGCACTCTAGGCTATTAGCCTTCCTGCAAGTGTAGGCCCCTCAATTGTAATTCACATACTTACTACAGAAGTATTATCTGACTGTGTGTAGGCTTCTCACCATGGTTTTTCCCATTACCAGGTTTTCCATGTATAAATCTTGGTTTCATGTGGATGGTTTTTATTTTGCTATTATTGTTTATACTTAATTGGTTTACCTGCTATTCCAGTATTAAATTTTTAATTTGCTAATAGTTTTGGTAATCTATGACAACTGATTAACCCCCCCTCTCAATTATCTTTTGGTAATTTGAACTGTCTAACAATTGGTATCAGAGCTTTGGTCCTCTCTGCAGAAAGCTTAACCACTTGAGGAAGATCCTATGGTGACTAATAGTTCAAGTTCATCCAGTTCTTCTGGAGCTATCTTTTAGAGGGATATTTTGAGGCTTGATGGAACAAATTACACAGTATGGAAGATTAGGATGGAGACTCATCTAAGATTTCCTGGTAAGGAGATTTGGGAGATCATAGAGAATGGTGTCACACCTTATAATCTGGGATCTGGCAATCCTCCTCTAGCAAATGTGGACAAGGAGCTTGAGAATGATTGTAGAGCAAGAGAAGCCCTCTTATGTGCACTTTCTGATAAGCAAATAATCAGACTAACTGACAAATCATCTGGAAAGGATATATGGGATAAGTTAGAGACTCTTAATGAAGGTGACCCTATAGTGAAGATTGCTAAACTTGATGGTTATCATGTGAGATATGAAAATCTCAAGATGGAACAAGATGAAAGGATTACTACATTCATGGAAAGGGTAAATGAGATTGTTATAGGAATTCAATGTTGTGGTGGAACTCTGAGAGAAGATGAAATTATTTCTAAAGTCTTGAGAGCCCTACCCCCAGTTAACAAAATGAAGGCTACTACTATTAATGAGTTGAGAATAATGGCTAATACATCTCTCGACAAAGATACTTTGGTTGGGAAACTATCTTCTTTTGAGCTTGAAGAATTTGGACCTTCTAGAGCTATAAAGTCTGAACCTTCTTTTCATGCATCTACATCTACAACTAGTAAGCAAGACTGAAAAGCCTTGTATGCCAAGGAATTATAAGATATGAAGAGAGAAGATGATGAGTTTGAGAAACTTGAAACACTATTTGCTAGAAGAGTACCTAAAGGACCAGTAGGAAGTAAGTATGAAGGAAAAGCACTTTTTAAATGTTTTGCATGTAATAAGATTGGTCATTTTGCATCTAGATGTCTTGAAAGGAATTCAAGATTTGAAGAAAGAGTTAGAACATCATTTAAGCCTAACCCTATATATCAGAACAAGTATAACTACCTGAAAAAAAGAGACATATCATGGTACATAGCGGATGAGGAAGGCATTACTGATTCTGATGATGAATTGACAGAAGACTCTACTAGTGGTTCCGGCAATGGGAACGAATGGGTGTTCCTGTCTATCAAGGAAGATGAACCAGCACTAGAAGTGAATGTACCTAAAGAGAAGACACTTGCTACTAAAATTGAAGACAAGGATGAATGGGTAATTGACAATGGTTGTTCACATCATATGAGTGGAGACAAAGGGAAGTTTCTATCATTGCAAGAATTGTATGGCAGTCTAGTTAGATTTGGAGATGAGAAAACATGTATGATCAAAGGAAAAGGAACTATATCAGTGGATGGTAAGAACAATATTGACAATATTTATTATGTTGAAGGTTTAAGGTATAATCTTTTGAGTGTATGACAATTGGTAGATAAGGGATTTCAATTATAGTTCAACGATGGAAAATGCAAAATCATTAACAGGTCTGGTTTGGAGATTGCAACTAGTTTACAGACAAAAGGTAATATATCTGATTTGAACTACGATGGGAAGACATGTTTGATTACACAAATCGATGAGATTTGCCTATGGCATAAAAGGTTGTGTCATGTGAATTTTGATTGCATTGTGAAGAATAGTTCAACTAAGGTAGTTAGGGATATACCTAATATTATGAAGCCCTATAATTCGGTCTGTAAAGAATGTCAAATGGGTAAATAGGTCAGAACCTCTTTTAGGAGTATACAAGATAAATCAAATGATGTTCTTGATCCTATTCATACTGATTTGTGTGGCCCTACTAGAGTTAAAATTTTTCAAGGTGATAGATATTTCATGCTAATCATTAATGATTATTCTAGAATGATGTGGGTTACTTTTCTAAAGGAAAAATCTAAAGCATCTGAAAAGTTTAAAATCTTTAAGGCTAAAGTGGAAACTGAGATAAGATTGAAGATTAAATATTTGAGGTCAAATCATGGTGGAGAACTCACATCCGGTGAGTTTAATAGCTTTTGTGAGAAGCATGGTATAAGAAGACAATTTTCTACTCCCCAGACACCTCAGCAGAATGGAGTTGTGGAAAGGAAGAACATAACTATCTTGGATGCTGCTAGAACAATGTTTATGGAAGATAGTCTACCTCATATCTACTAGAGAGAAGAAGTGAGCACAATAGTTTATACATTCAACACAGTACATATCAAAGGAGAAACCGATAAGACACCTTATGAATTAAGGTTTAGGAATACACCTACAGTTAAGTATTTCAAAATTTTTGGTAGTAAATTTTATATCAGAAGAGATGATATCATTGGTAAATTTGATCCTAGATGTGATGAAGGCATATTTATTGGTTATTGTAATGAAAGAAAATCATATAGATGGTATAACAAGAGATTGCAGAGAACTGTGGAGAGTGCTAATGTGAAATTAGATGAGCTGAACAAAAGTCAAATCAGAGTTTATGAGAAGGAATCGACAGTGGAAATGATTATTTTTGAACCAGTAGAACCTATACCAAAACAGATTGTGGAACCACTTACTCTGGCAGTATCAAAGAATTCTATAGTGATTGAAGAATAGGGAAGACAAATAGAAAGTCAGAAGACTCCTAGATATGTGAGATTGAATCATTCAGAAGATCAGATCATTGGAGATAAGAGCAATGGAGTGATGAAAAGAAGAAGATTGTCAACTAATGAGGTATGTCTAATTTCACAAGTTGAACTGGTATCAGTAATTGAGGCATGTAAAGATGAATATTGGTTGAAAGATATGGAAGAATAATTAGATCAAATTGATAAAAATAACACATGGACCTTGGTTCCTTGGCCTAAAAATAAACATGTTATTGGAACTAAATGGGTTTTTAGGAATAAATTGAATGAGGATGGTCAAGTTATAAGGAATAAGGCTAGATTGGTTTGTAAAGGATATTCTTAGAAGGAAGGAATTGATTATGGAGAGACTTTTGCACCTATAGCTAGGATTGAAGCTGTTAGGCACAATGCACCACTAAGAGGGGGTGAATCAGTGGTTTTCAAACTTTTCCCTTTAACTATCCTATGTGAGCATACCAATTAGCAGATCTAACTTAATGCAGACTTACCAGTTAGTGGGGAGAGTAAACACAAATGCATTCACATAAGAGGGACATCACATAACACCAACATATACGAGGAAAACCCAAGATGGGAAAAACCTCAGTGAGAAATGTTGCTGGAGACTACTACTCCAATCCAACCTCACAATCAATCTCTGATTACAATGTTTAGGGTACCAACCCAAGGAGCACCAACCCCTAATTTTAGGGTACCAACCCAAGGAGCACCAAACCCTAATTTAGGGAACCAACCCAAGGAGCACCAACCCTTTCACTAAGATCAAACTTAGTGAATACAAAAAATATTCATTTACAAGTTAATAGCCTTGTTACAAATGGATTTTGTAACACTTCTTAGAATATCTCTACTGGATCTCTTGACCAGTTCACTTCTGGTTCTCTCTCTCTACTGGTTCTACTCTCTACTAGTTGTACTCTCTGCTCATTCAGAACTCTGCTAGTTCTGCTCTCTATCAGTTTACTCTTCTCTCAACAACACTACTACTCTCCACCAGTACTACACTCTATCGGTTCTATACTTGTCTTCTCTACAACTTCTTTCACTTCAGCTCTGTTGGTATGGACACTACTGGTTCTCTCAGTCCTTTTGGTTGAACACTCCAACCTGATTCTCCCTCACACTCAATTTTTTCCTTTTGTTCTTGATCAACACTTGACTTATTTCTTCTCACATGCAGCAACACTCCCTCATCTAGCGACAATATTCTATCCTTCAACAACAACCTTCAATGATTATGGCTTCCTTATTTATAACCTGGTTTTCCTGCCAAAAGCCAATTCAAATCATAGGTGGTTAGGGTTTCCTCATCAACCTCAAGGAAAACCAAATCCAATCAGATCTTATCTGATCCGATCACCCAGACAGCTATCTGCACATCACTGCCATTAATGTGTCTTCCAATACATGTTTTCCAAACTTAGTAAACATGACCCTGTATATCGACCTGCATCTATCAAAATGCCATTAATATCTCAGTTGTTTCCTTCTTGAGGTCTTCTCAAAATCTGATTTTCTTGCTTCGATTCAACTGCCACCAACTCCTTAATCTTTCTCTATTGTTCACTCTTCCTCGAGCCGTACTCTTCTGATCCAATCAAGAAATCATGAGCTACATATTAAATGCACACCTATAGAAACACCTATCCTTATAGGGCACTTCACCAACCTCTACAATCTTGCCACTTCATCTCCACATGGCATCCATGTCAACATCCACCTCTGTTTGAACAACTATGTTGGTATGAATGGGATCACCAACCAACTCCATTATCGGGTTTATCTACCAGTTTACTAAGCCTTCTAGTTAAACCTGCAAACTAGTCTATCATCAACCTTACACTCTACTTCTATTCTGGTGGAACACTCAACCGATCAGCACTCTTGCTAACCTACCTTATGCACATCTTCATCAGATGGGGAGTCTTTTGTATCTGCACCTTGTCCATGTTACCGGTGGACTTTCATATTGGTAAACACTCTTAATGACACCATGTAATCATCCTTCAAAAAAATCCATCTTCAATCCGACCCTTTTCCTCTGTCAGATTTTGCTCAGGCTTGCCTTCTTCCTAAACAACTCGGTCCATATCTCAACTGGTTTGTCAAAGTGACAAACCCATCACTCATCATCTGTACCAGCAACTCAACATGCCTTCTCTATTGGTATAGTGCAAATTCCTGATCTCATGCACTTGAGGCATTCCTTTGATTCACCGGTAGATCTAGTGTGAGCCTTCAAACATCTTCCTTTACCTCTTCTTCCTTATCTCATAGAACTATGATGCACAATTATGCATAATAGGAGATAAGCTCTACTTGTTGGTGGTAAAGATTTCTTGTCATCTTCATCCTGCAATGCACTCATGTGGCTTCCCTGTTTGTGTAGCATATCTTCAAATAGGCACATGTGATCAGGTGTGGGCATATTCACTATCAGTCATCCCTTCACCTGGTGACTATATCTCTATCTAGTGGAGTCCTATTGTTCTGCAACCACACAACTTACCGATGACCTTTACATCCTTCTCCTCCTATATTGTTGTGATTTAGGTAACATTTTGCCTCTTCATCACAAACAACAACTCAACATCTTGTCCATCCTTCTTCTACACCGGTCATGAGCTTGCTAGTTGGCCACTACTCACTATAAACATGACACTTACAAGTTGACATCCTTTCCTTACTGGTGAAATACTCTACTGGTAACCTATCAATTTCATCCACACAAGTAAGACACTAACTTGTGTGTCGGTGGCCTCAGTGATCATTCCTCTGAATGACATTCTCTCCCTTACCTTACCGGTGTTCTACAACACAAGGTGATATCAAAGATATCTCATCCTATATTCATTCATGAAAGTGTTGCACATACATCTCTTATACTGGTAGTCATCCCATACCGGTTGACATCAATGACAGCACAATGCCAACAGAAGATGTAAGATTATTTCTTGCCTATGCCGCTTATAAAAACTACAAGGTTTATCAAATGGATGTTAAATGTGCATTTTTGAATGGGAATCTTCATGAGGAAGTTTATATTGAGAAACCTAATGCTTTTTCACTATTAGATGATACAAATATGGTTTGCAAGTTAAGGAAAGCTTTATATTGATTAAAACAAGCACCTAGAGCTTGGTATGCAAAGTTGGATAAATATATTTTCAAGCTTGGTTTTACTAGGGAGAATGTTGACAGTAATTTATATTATAAGATCACTAATGATGGTATACTGATTATTGAAGTATTTGTTAATGACATTATTTTTGAAGGTGAAGATAAGTTATGCATAGAATTTTCTAAGAATATGGAGAAAGAATTTGAGATGTCTATGATTGGTGAGATGAAATTTTTCTTAGGTTTGCAGATTACTCAGACTGACAAAGGTATTTTCATCTATCAAACTAGATATGCTAAGTAATTGTTGAAGAAATTTGGTATGGAAGATTCTAAATCGGTAAGTACTCCTATGGTTACAAGTGAGAAATTGACAAGAAAAGACGTTTCTACATCGATAAATCCTACAAGATACACAACTATGATTGGAGGCTTGCTTTATTTGACTCAGACTAGCCCTAACATTATGAATGTTATTTATATTGTTTCAAGATTTCAGAGTGATCCTAGAGAAAATTATGAGATGGTGGTGAAAAGGATTTTTAGATACTTACAAGATACATCAGAATATGGTTTGTGTTACCCTAAGGATGATAACTGTACTTTATGTGCATATACCGATGCTGATTGGGCTGGAGATATTGAGGATTGGAAAAGCACTTTCAGTGGAGCTTTCTTTCTTGGAAAGAAGTTGGTTTCATAGATCAACAAGAAACAGTCATGTACTTCTTTATCTACTCATGAAGCTGAGTATGTTGTTGCTGCTACTAACTGTACACAAGTTTTATGGATGAAGCAAATGTTGAAGGATATAAAGGTGGATTGTGATGCACCGATAGTTATTCACTGTGATAACTCTGTTGCTATTGATATATCAAAGAATCCAGTATTTCATTCTAAAACAAAGCACATATCTATCAAGTATAACTTTTTGAAGGAAAAGGTGGAAGCATTTGAAGCTAGACTGGTTTATGTGAACACTAAAGAGCAGATTGCAGATATTTTCACTAAACCTTTGCCCAAAGAATCATTTGAGTACCTGAGAGATAGATTGGGAGTTTCTGCCCCTCTGGTAGAGACTTAATTGATGTGGTTTGGCATCAGTCTAGCATGCATTATCAGAGATACTATTCATTTTGGCACTGATGTGAGATGCTACTACTCAGGGGGAGCATTAATCTTTGTGATTCAGTGGTTTATGTTTTTGCTTTGATATTTTTGTCATATATTTTGCATTGATGTCAAAGGGGGAGAGATATTGATGTGAAAAAGACAAAGAAAGAAAACGACAAAGTCAAAGGCGGGGAGATATGAATAAGAAAAGTAAAGGGAGAGATATTGACATTTAGAGCTGTATGTGGGAGTTTGTTGGTTGTCTTCCATTAGGGGGAGACTTGTTTGGAATTTCTTGGTACTTAGATGTTTTTCATAGCTAGTGTTAGCAACAATGCCAAAGGGGGAGATTGTTGGCCATTTGGTGGAATTAATTATGTGTTGAATTGATGTTTTGTCATTGATACCAACACTAGCTATTTGGATTCTTTACCGGCACTCTTCTTGTCTCGGTAGGCTAAGTGGTTTCTAGTTCTGGTGAGGGTTTCACCAACAAAGATTTTGATGAAGATCTTTGATGAATTGCATAAGTGGTATTGGTGCAGCTTCTGGTGGAGTTTCAGGATGTTGTTGGTGATCATGGTCAAGACTTGGCAGATGGAGATCATTGTTGTAGCATGTGGACCTATACTGGGTCCCAGTTGATCTAGGTTATGGACTAACTTTAATGAAACGTGTGGATTGAACCTCTCGATGTGTTTTTGGGATGTCTTATGTGTTGAATATTATTTTTTTTGTCTTAGGCCGACATGGCTTGTAATTGTGTAATTAGTTTATTATCTGGTGGCTGACCTAATTATTTATGGTTGAGGGTTTGTATATATAGATGTAAGATCTCATTGTAGATCATCATGGTTATGTTAGATGTCATGGTCAAGGAAAGTAATGTCCAAATAATGTAATATCATTTAGGCAAAGGATTTGGTTGATCATTAGAGATTGAACTAGGTTTATGTAAGAGGATTAAATCCTTTGTTATTGAGCTTAACCAAAATTGTAGTTAGGCATAGGAGATGTTATCTTTTGTAGTTCAACACTTCTCCAGATTGTAGTCTGGATTTGTATGTAGTGAGTGAGGCTCCTTTTATGATGACCAGTGCGCTCTAGGCTGTTGGCCTTTTTGTAAGTGCAAGCCCCTCAGTTGTAATTCACATACTTACTGCAGAAGTATTATCTGACTGTGGGTAGGCTTCCCATAGTGGTTTTTCTCTTTACCAGGTTTTCCACATATAAATCTTGGTATCATGTGGATGTCTTTTATTATGTGATTATTGTTGATGCTTAATTAGATTAACTGTTATTCTGGTATTAATGTCTTGGGTTTCAGTATTAAAGTTTTAAATTCCTAATAGTTCTGGTAATCTGTGACAACTGATTCACCCCCCCTCTTAGTTGTCTTTCGGTTATTTGAACTATCTAACAATATCAATATCTATGGAAAGTATAATCTTTCCCATTTTTTCCCTAATGTTAAATTTTCCACATGTGAAACACAATCCTTAATGTTCAATGAAAAACCTACATTGATAAGAAAGAAAACATAAATATATTAATGTAATTAAATATATTAAAAATTATACTATTTGGAAAGCTTATAATAAGGACTACACACTTCAAAAATAAATTTTTAAATGAATTGATTTGACCCTTCAAAATTTAATGTAAAAGTGGTTTTTTATCAGCATTTTGATTGGTACAAAGGAGACTCCATTGCAGGTATGATTTAAGAGAAGAGAGGTTCTAGCCAAGGGATTTTAATCTAAGAGGCTTTGATCTAACTCACTTCAATTGATTACTTCAAATTAGACCTCTCAATGCTTAATTCATTATATTTAAATAAAATATGGTTTTAAGAATAATTAGGGTGTACCAAAAAGTGTAAGACAATATTGTGGGATTACCCCTATGTCACACACTTTGGAAACACATGAGGTTGCACTATAGTCCCATTAACACTAATTGCAATAGTCTTTGAATAAATATACTAATCTTCCTAACTATGTGAAATCCCTAGATCCTTCATGCTTTCTATAGGTTTGAGGAAGTCCATCACATCCTTTAGGATTCTCTCTTCATGAAATACATAGTATCATAGCACCTTTAGCACAAAAATTTGCTCAAAGGTGACAAAATTTGACTTGACATAGTGCCTATCCCAAATGTGGGTTCAACATTGGACTAGCAACTCTCTATCTTCATTATCAAACATTCTGAGTGGAAGATCATTGTACATAGTTTCTTTCCACTCCACAAAATTATGTCAAAGACTAGAGAGTACCATTTGACATCAAATTTCTCTAGATTGGCCTTAACCTTTACAAAACATTTCTCTAAATTTGTGTTCTTCATCACATCCTAGATCCTAGAAATTACACACATCATGTCTATGTGCATGGGGTCCTTTGCATGTTAACCTAGCACCTAATAGAGAGTGTAGTATGTCCTCACAAAGTAGTCTTCAAAGGTGTCCAAGGAGAAAATATCCTTCTCAATATGAAATAAGAATAGGGTTTTTGAACAAGTTCTTCCACTTGAATTTAGGGATTGAAATTTTTGTACATAAATGATTATGCACTTTGTAATTTTCTTTAATCTTGTTCAAATCAATTCTAGCTAGCTTTGTCCTATGCAAGCCAAATGTATATGCTATAATGATCCTATTAATGTGTAATCTCTTGACCACTTGCAGTTATCACTATCATTCTCCTAATGTCATACCTCTATACCAAAATTATCAAGAAGTCTATATCAACAAATACATTAGGGCCTACAATCTTGCAAAGATCAAGATCCCATCCATTTCTCATGGCAATCTTTGAGCCCCTCTTTTAATGCTAGTGTTGAAATAGGTCTGACCCAGGCTTCGAAACCCTTGCACCTCTAACACCATGTAGATCATCCAACAATGTATCTTTTAGAACTCTTGTCCCACACACTAGTAAAGGAGTTCTCTTACATTTCAATTACTCAATCAAATCATCATTCACCTTTCTAAAAGGCTTCTTACTCATTTTCACTAGTTAGGGTTTATGCTTTACAAATAGGGTTTTACAAAATTCACCTCTAATACCACTAAAATTTCTTCTTATGCCATTAGTTTGAACAAGGATCCAAATTTGAACAAAATTATAAAAATGAACTTAAAAATGATTCTCTTACTAGTTAAAAAGCATTCACTTCAATGTTACCTACAAAACCCTAATCTAGTATGCAACTTCCTTCAGAGTTGAAAAGAGAATGTTCTGACAAGTTCATATGATTAAGTATAAATAAAGTATCTTGATGAATCTTTTAATGTCTTTCAATAGCTAGGAGATTGAACTACTATAGTCACTTCACTATTACTTATTTCATGTGTGAGTAGACATTCACATTTGTAATTGTTTATTAGTTTGAACTTGCACCATTGATCTACAATGATCACGTGGAAATCGATTAGTAATAGGATTAATATATTAATCCTTTAACAATGTTAATTAATATTTCTTTATACGAGATCCACTTGGATGCATGTTGTAATAGTGTGATGGCAGGGCCTGGCTAGATTCTGACAACTTTGTCTCCGCAATGCCATGGTCCAATATAAACACACCAACATGATCCACTATGTGTGTAACTTTTCATGGGCCCATCAAAGATCAAATAGTATGTGTTCTCCCCGAAAAGATGTTGAAATGTATGACCAACAATATTCAAGGTGGTACCAATGTGATTCATAAAATACCTAAGGCCTATGATGATATACGGTTACTTAGCTCATTATTCAAAACAATTTCACATATCACATATGTCAGTTTTTCAATCTACCAATATTACAAGTAGTACACAAATACACTTCTTTTTTCACATGGGTGCCTATTTATCTCATCTTGTTAATGGATTAGTATAATAATTATGGATCCACTTGAGGTAGTGGTATCTACCATGTACATAATTAAAGTAGGACGTTTTTGACTATGTATTTACTTGAATCTTATATTTTGTGTCTGTTTTTTGTCTAGTATATCAAGTTAGTCTCTTTTGTTGGCTCCACTTGACTTTGTTGCCCAGCTAATAAAGAATCGATCCATAACAAAGATTCTAGGTCCATCTTATGTCCCTTACGATTCTTGTCCTTAATGAGAGCTGACTGATAGCCTTATTTTACAACTTGAATTTTTTTAAACAATCATATCAAACTCATCAAGCTAACAATCTCCTAGTTAATAATGTCTTCAATCATTCATGAATGTTGGAAATCCTATCATCTTGAAGCATAACTATCATTATTTCAACTAAATTCCCTAAAGAGTGTGTTATTTGTGAGGATCCCACAAGCCATAATCAATTATTCCTTTCAAATACATGAATACCCTTTTCACTACTACCATGTGTGTCTCCTTAGGATATTTCTAAAATCTTGCAACCAATCCAACAACATGTGCAATATCTGGTCTACTATGAACAACATAATGCAACTTTCCAATCATAGACCTATATTCTTTTTCATCAACAGATGGTGAATCATCTTGTTTTGATAATTTACAACCTATCACCATCAGAATACTAATCATTTTACAATCTTCCATGCCAAAAGTTTTCAAAACTTCTTTGATATACTTAGTGTGACAGAGAAATATTCCATTCTCCAGTTGTTGAATCTGTAAACCAATAAATAATTTAATCTCACCTATAAGATACATCTCAAATTATTTCTTCATTTGATCTGCAAAAGACATACACATGTCATCATCTCCACCAAATATTATATCACCAACAAAAACTTTAGCAATTAACATTTTATCTCCATTAGTCTTCAAACATATGTTACTATCCTCACTCATTCTCCAGAATCCTATCTTGATCAGATGTGCATGCAATATTTCAAACCATTCTCTAGGAGCTTTCTTCAATCCATATAATGACTTGTGTAGTTTGCAAACCATATTTTCATCTTCAATCAATGCAAAACCATCTGGTTGTTCTATATACACTTCTTCTTCTAGGATACCATTCAAAAAAAGTTGATTTAATGTCCATCTGATATACCTTAAATCCCTTAAACGCAGCAAAGGAAAGCAACATTCTAACTCCTTCAAGTCTTGCCACTAGTGCAAAGGTTTCACCATAGTCTTCACCTTCTTCTTGTGCATACCCTTTACAAACCAACCTTGCCTTGTTTCTTACAACTTTACCATCTTCATTAATTTTATTTCATAATACCCATTTTTCCCAATAACAAGAGACCATATATTGTTCTTCTCTATCTGGTAAACTTCTTCATTAATTGTTTTCAACCAATCTTCATCTTTCAAAGCTTCTTTAACAGTCTTTGGCTCAATAGTTGAAATCAGGCATGAATTCTCTTTGATTTTTCTACTTGTCTGCACACGAGCATTCTTATCTCCTATAATATGGTCCTCTTAATAATTTAGCCTTACATAATTTGGGATTACCAGTTCTAGTGAAATTCTTTCTACTTCATGTTCATCATCCTCTTCATCTTACCGGTTGAGCTCCTATTTCTACACTGTTCTTCTCATTTTCCTTCTGTACTTCTGGTTCCATATACACAAGTTTTTCTCAATCATCAATAGGCTCAGATCTGCTGGACTCATCAGGTTTGTCAGAAAATTCATCAATTTTGACATTTACACTCTCAAGAATTTACTTTGTCCTTTAATTAGAACATTTATATGCTTTACTCTTGGTATAATATCCAAGAAATATCCCTTCATCAGTCTTCGCATCAAACTTTCCAGTAGAATAATCTCTCTTAATAAAACATCTACTACAAAAAACTTTAAAGTAGCTGACATTAGAAATCTTACCATGCCAAAGTTCATAAGGTGTTTTGTCATTACCTTTCTTTACAAGAACCCGGTTCAAAGTATAAAAAATAGTAGTACAAATTCTCTCCAAAACATCTTTGGAATATCACCTTGTATCAACATTTTTGTAGCAACTTCCACTATAGTTCTGTTACTTCTCTCTGCAATGTCATTCTGTTGTGGAGTCGTAGGTGCTGAAATATGTATCTTTATTCCATGTTCTTCACAATACCTAGTGAACTCAACAGAAGTATATTCTCCATCCCGACTAGAACTTAAGCACTTCAGATTCTTGACGGTTTCCTTCTCAACTAGGTCTTTAAAGATATTAAATTTTCTAAACGCCTCTGATTTCTCCTTCAAGAAAGTTACCCACATCATCTTTGAAAAGTCATCAGTGAAAATCATAAAATTCTTACCACCAAAGAAACTTATAGTTCTCATAGGACAACATAGATCAGTATGCACTAAATCAAGAATATGCTTTGAAGAAAATGATTTACTCTTAAAAGATGTAGAAGTCATCGTACCCATCTGAGAATCTTTGCATAACACATTATTCATTTTAACGCGTTGGGGCATACCTCCACCATACTTGATTTTCTAACCTTTATCAAGTTATCAAAGTTGACATGACATAACCTTTTGTGCCACAACCAATTATCTTCAATTTTAGCCACCAAACAACTACTCAGATTAGCATTCAGATGAAAAGAGTACCTCTACTCTATTTACTAGTACCTATCAAATCTCCTTTGCATCCCATAATCATACACACTCCATTTTTAAACTCAAGGTGATAGCCTTTATCATTTAACTATCCAACACTCAACAAGTTATGTTTTAAACCTTCTACCCAATAAACATCATCTGCATTACTCTTACCATGAAGTGAATTAGATCCTTTACCTTTTACCATGCAGGGTGACTTATTACCAAATCTTACCACACTGCCATCAAACTCTTCAAGAGATATGAATTTGTTCTTGTCACCGGTCATGTGATGTGAACAACCACTATCTATTATCCACTCATCACTAGAGTCAATATGAGATACCAAGGCCTTTTCATCAGTCAGATCTTTCGTCACAGCAACAAAGAAAATTTCCTCATTGTCCTCCTCCTCAAATTCCTTGTCTCTCACACCTTCATCCACTGCAACATAGCACTATTTCTTTCCTTTTCCTTTGAATTTCTTTAATTTTTCCTTTTTATCACTATTAGGGCAGTTTGCAGCTATGTGCCCAATCTTATTGCAAGAAAAACACTTCATAGGAAGTTTACCTTTGTACTTATCAATGCCTCTAGGAAATATTCTAGCCAATAGTGCCTCAAGTTCCATTAGATGATCTTCATCATCACCATCTCCTCTACTACTACCATGACTAGATCTACAATCATGACTATGACATACTTCTTTCCCTTTTCTCACAGGTGTATCGGTTACAAATGTGTTAAAGGCTAATTCATATTCCTTAGAAACACTATTATCAAAACTATTTAATTTAAATGCAGACAATTTACCAATAAGAGAATCAACAGGACCTTATCACTACTTGCTGACCTTAATTTTTGAATGGTAGAAACTCTTATAGCATAGGCAGGTAAAAGGGTTCTTAACATCTTAGTTACAATAGTGTCATCTTCAATTTTACCTCCAACACTTTTAATACCACCAACAACTTCCTTAACTCTCTATCCATACTGAGCTATATTGTCTCCTTCAACCATTATCATGTCATTAAACTTACCTCTAAGACTTTCTTCCTTAGCTTTCTGAACATGTTTGTCTCCACCATAAATTAGTTCTAATTTATCTCATACTTGTTGTGCAGTTTCTAATCCATGTACATCAATGTATTTAGTATCAGATAAGGTACTTACAATTGTCTCTAATACTTGGATGTTCTCTTGTTGTTCTTTAAGCTGATCAGAGTCAAAGGACCAGTAGGAGCCACATATTTGGTAGTTACATGTTGCCAATACTGATATCCCATTCCTTTAATATATATCTTAATCCAATTACTCCATATCTAGTATTTATCCTTAGTGAACTTAGGACCCTCTTTCTTCATCATCTTTCTTTGGATCTTTTCCCCAAGTGGTTAAGCTTCTGCACATAGAGAACCACAACTCTGATACAAATTTTTATTTGTGAGGATCCAATAATTAATGAGAGGGGGGTGAATCAATAATTACAATAAACTTTAAAACTTTTGTAATCAAAACAACATATTTCCAAAACAACTCATAAATAGTATCGGTAAGAACCAAATCCATACTAAAAATTAGATCTATCAAACTGCTCATTTAAGTGCTCATCAATATGCATGTAAAAAAAAGATATCAACTCAACACATAAGAAATCAATAAACACAAGAACACTAGGATTTTCAAGTGTAAAATTAAATGGGAAAAACCACGGTGGGAATTGGTAGCCACAATAATTTGCACTCTTTTAGAATGTGCCCTGTTAGTAGACTAGCCCGTTTAGGAGCTTTACAAATATGCCCAGTTAGGAGAAGACCCTGTTAGGAGTCCCCTGGTTAAGGGATTTACCTGAGCCATGTTAGGAGCTTTACTCTATTAAGAGTAACCTTGTGAAAGGATTTTGAACCCAAGCTAATGAGTCACTCGGTGAAGGGATTTATACAATCAGGCCTAACAGGACCTACCCAGTTAAGGGATTTTGAGCCTGTTGCAACTGTTAGGGAACAATAGATGTATGATCTGGAAATATCACTCTCTTCCTGCTTTTTTAGATCCACTTTAGATCCAATCTACTTCTCTCATGCAAACATCCACTCTGGTTTGGCCACACACTCTTCTTTTGATCACCGACACAATAAATCATCACAGACCTATCGTAAATAGACTTTACAACTTAGTTAGTTACAAAACCCTAACCTCATACTAATATTTACATCATAGATCATCACAGATCTTTATAAATCATTACATATCATCACATGGATCATTAAAACAAATTACAAATTAATTATAGCCATTAAATGATCATAAATCATCACCACACTTCGATCTGATAAAATCAAACCCTTAAAACATTCTTCTATGTTCTTCTCTATTTCCCAAGAGATTACATATTCAATCTCACCAAAACATCATTTAAACACTTCAAGCGGTTTCAACCACCTCATCACCAACTTACAAGCATAATGTGATACACCGTCGAACTCAAAATTATTACTGGTAATAAGATTTGAATACCGGTTCTTAAACCCTACTAAAACCCTGCAGAAAATACATCAATCAATTACAAACATGACTTTTGGTCACCAAAACATGATGCGGTTCCATTCATAACCTCATTACAATGTCTCAAACACATATTCCAAAGCACAACACCAAATTCATCTTCAATCTCCAAATCCAATTACTTAAGCATAACACAGTTTCTCATTTACCGGTTAAAGTCCTATTTGCCAATTTACTGTCAAATCCATTCCATAGCTTTCCAATCATTCATAGATGATATAGATAACATGATAAAACAATGTAACTATAGTTTCCATCAATGAAAACACAAACTAATCATCAAGTCATCAAACAACATCTCAACTATATCATTACTAATAGTCCTTATATCGGCTCATCAATACCATCAACAGTTATGCCAATATCCATTCACATTATCAGTTATGCCAGTATGCCAACAAAGTAGTTCCACAATGCATAAAATCATGAATATGATTAAATCTTGAAATGCATGCACAATGATACAAAATTCTTTTGCAAGCATATTCCTAATAGAATTTTACCTAATGTGGTAAATTTTTAGCTCAAAAGGACTCTTGATTGATCAGATACTAAAATCAATCTTTCATCAATCAAATTGTAGAAGTGATAAAATCAAATGTTTTATTTATTTTAAATGGAATCAAATTTTGCAATTGCAAAGCATAAAATCGCAATCGAACCCTAGTTGCTCTCCCCTCTTCCAACTCCAAGGAGAGAGAAGGGAGGTTACTAGGGTTGATGGTTTTCACTTAAGGAGACTTTACATTCAAAAGAGGGGTTGAAACCCACAAGATCCAAATCCACGCAATGCAAGATTGGATGCTAAATGCGTTTCAAGGGTTAAGACAACAAGGCTACCCTCTTTTGTAAAGAATGTTGATAGAATGATCAAGCTAGGAATGCATAGAAAGTGAGAAAGATTCGCTTATAAACTGAGATAGGGATATAGGATGAAGCTGCGGACCTGGAATTAGCAGTAAAATGTCGATACGGCGCTGTCCTGCAAATTTGAGCAAAAGTTGATGGGATGATGGCGCCCGGCGTGCACACGGTCCTCCAAAAAATCCACAAAACGAAGGGAGATCTGTTCGTCTCTGCACAAGGATTCCAGATCTTCAATTTCAGCCACGTACTTGTAACCTACACACAGAAAAGTGAAGATGATTGGGGGGTTAGGGATTAGGGGTTTGCCTTTAGGTCAAACCCCAGTTTTGGAATTAACCAAGAAATGAGAAATTGCTGTAAATGTAAATGTTTGTAATGTAAAACGAGTACTAATACCTTGTTGTAAGGATGTTTGTATCCTTATGTGCGAAGGTATAGATGTTGTTGTTTGTTGTATGTTGTATGTTGTAAGTAGTATGTAGTAAGTGATCTCCTCTTCAATGGTTGAATCCTTGTCTTGAATGCAACACTTAGCCTTGAATGGAGACTTAGAATGATCAATAGCTTGAAAGAATGCTTGAATGCTTGAGTATAGTTTCCATTCTTTTTCCATCATATCAAATGAGAGAGAAAAATGTAGTTTATATACTTGTCAATTAGGGCTAAAAGACTGATTTTACCGACCTTAGGCCGACCAGGAAAGATAATTTTCCAAATTGCAAACAAAAGGACCCGAAGCCCCAAAGGAGACCGGGCCCAAAATAGGGCCAGGGACCAAGGCGCTGGGCACCATGGTCTTGGGGGACCAGGGTGCTAGGCGCCCTGGTCTTGAAGGACCAGGGCACTGGGCGCCCTGGTCCTGAAGGACCAGGGTGCTGGGCGCTCTGGTCCTGAAGGACCAGGGTGCTGGGCGCTCTAGTCCCACCTCCCGGGACAGCAGGGTGCAAAGGAGGTTCAGGCCAGGGTGCTTGAAAAATGCAGTTTTTAGTGTCATAAATAGGTTTCGAGGTCTCCATTCAGGTTGCGTGTTGCGTCGCCATCGTGAAGACTGAAATGCAGTCGAAATTGCAAGTGTCACAATTTTAGGACGCTACATTTAGCCCCCACTTTAGCGGGAGTATGTATGCTAATACTTCCGGTAAAGTACAAGGAAACAACATTGAAAGACTTTCACCACATCAAGGAGGCAAGACACACGAAGCCCCCAATGGACTAGGGATCTTACGACTTTGATTGACAAAGTAAAAGGGAAGATCACGAGGGAGAACCATGACTGTCAGTAGTAAGGTTCCCTCACTATGAGTCATGCAAGAAAAATACCAAAATTTTCAAGGCAAAGCTAAGTTCGCCAAGAAA
This sequence comes from Cryptomeria japonica, assembly GCF_030272615.1. Classification (NCBI taxonomy): domain Eukaryota; kingdom Viridiplantae; phylum Streptophyta; class Pinopsida; order Cupressales; family Cupressaceae; genus Cryptomeria; species Cryptomeria japonica. The sequence continues at coordinate 751,224,691 of NC_081407.1, read as the reverse complement.
TTTTCAAGTATCCTGAAGGGATAGACAGGGCATATGCCCCCCTACGTTAAAGCGATCGCACACGCCTCAATGGGGGTGATTGTTTTAATGTAGTGATACACATAAGAAATGAGAAGGGAAAGGAGCACATTATCACAAGGATTTAGCCCCCAAGTGTGAGATAAACCCAAGGATAATAGACACAAAACACAAAGCACGAGGTGACTTCGCTTTCCACGGGGTCAGTATGCTGTATGATAATTCATGTATATATATCATATGTATGTATGCATAATTGTTCTTCATTCCCCAATCAAGGAAGGTCACCTAGAAGAAGGGAACACATGTGTCTTTTGAGTCAACATGAGAGAGACCAAAAGAGATCTCAATGCTTTGCATCATCCTCAAGTAGACAACACTAAGGACAACAAATAGAAGAATGAAAATAACACATAGAAGAATTAACAAAAGAGAGGAGGAGAGAATCTGCTATGCTAATGTAACTAGTCTAGCACGTCATCTACCCCCCGATCTTGCTAATCAATGTTTCGGGAAGGCAGGGAACACGCTAGAGGAGGAACATCCAACACAGCAGATGGAGCTATCACAAGATCCAAACAAGGGCTATGTTCATGTTCCAAGCCACGTTGTTCTTGTCTAGGAGCTAGGATAAGTGCTTTAGAAAATTCATTAGATAAATGGTTATCAATATCAACAAGTTCATATTCACTATCAGAAGCAAGAGGAGTAACATTTTCATCATGAATAACATTTTCATCTATAGCATCATCAAGATTTATAAAAATAGGATCTTTAACTCGCACAGGATCAAAACCATCATGCATCTTATGTTTAGGAGATTTTGGCTCAATTTCTGGCTGAGGAGAAAATGGAATAATGCTTGTTGAAGGTGTTTTTGGAGATTGTAAAGTTTGAGAAGCAGCTGCTTGAGCCCTAAGACGACGCTTTCGTCGATGTTCACGTGCAGAATGATTTCATCTAGTCTTAGAAGGAAGTGGAGAAGATTGAGGAGGAGGAATGTTCTCATCCTTATCACTTGGGTGTTTAGGTTGTGGTCTCTTAGGCTGGATAATAGGAGAAGAAGAAGGTCTCTTTTCTCTATAAAAGGCAGGAGGAGGAACTGCTCCATATAAAGGAGGAATTTTTGGTTTAGGAAGAAGACCAAGTCCATTATGACGAGGAGGTATAGGTCTACTTTTAGAAGGTTTATTAGGCATAGACATAGTCACATCCATGGGGATGGGTTGGGAATCTTCTTGAGGAAAGACATTAGTTTTATCTTTCAAAGGAAGAACTTCCTTCTCAAGAACAATAGGCATATCAAGTTTAGGTGTTCTAGGTTCACTTAAAGATAGTATCATATCTATTTTCCACTTTTGATAAGATTTGAAAAGATGATCACTTCGCGGAGGAAGGGATTGGAATTGTTTAGGCCAAAAGTAATCAATAGGAACACTAGAGGTTCTTTCAGCTGGTTTAAAGAGACTATGATTGACAGTAACAATTTCACCCTTATGAGGAAATTTCAAACACTTGTGAATAGGAGAAGCAATAGCTTTCATGGAAGATAGCCAAGGATAGCCAAGCTTCACACGAAATTGTTCGGATGAAGGGATAATAGCAAAGTTCACATCAAGGGATTTGTTATGGACCTCAATAGGTAATGTAATAGAACCAATTACAGGAGAAGAAAATGCATCAAATAATTTCACAACCACATCTGTTTTGTCATAGATCACTTGATTCAATTGCAAAGTAAAAAGAAATTCTTCGGTAATAACATTAACCATGCACGAAGGATCAATAAGCACTCCATGGCAAGGTGTATCCTTAACTTTTGCAACTATGTATAAAGGACCATCAGGTGCCCTGATAGTTTCACCAAAATCAAATGTGATGGAAGGTTCTTTAGGGATTTCTTGCTGCTCTAGAAAGTTAATCACATTCGGAGTCATAGACACAAGACCATCAGATGAGATAGAGGAATCATTAGTCTCAATCGCATTAGAGGTATGAGAAGGTAATGGATCAGTAAAAATCTGAAGATTTTGGTTAGGAGGAGCTACAGATGTATTGCCTTTATCATTCACTCCAGAAATAGAAATAGTATTATTATCAATCAAATCTTGAATTTTACCTATTAAAGAAAAGCATTTTTCAGTATCATGCCCAGGCTGACGATGAAATTGACAAAAAGCTTTGTTATCAAAATAAGGTGAAGTAATCTTTGCAGGATCAATTTGCCTTATAGGAGGAAGAGTAAGCACATTTTGTTCCAATAATTTATTCATAATACTATGCAATGATTCATTCAAGGGAGTATACTTTCTTTCTTTCTTGAAAAACTTAGAAATAGGAGGCACACCTGATGCTGCATTCACATTGTTGTTGATGATGTTTTCATTGAATTTGATAGAATCTTTGTTCAGTTTAAACTTCCCAAATGGTTGTTGACTGCTATCACCCTTATCACTCGGAGCCATAGGATGTGATTGTTCCATTTGACTCACAGTCAGTTGATAATTGTGAAGAGTTGCACACAACTGTTGGAAAGAAGTAAACTCAGAAAATAGAAGTTTGTCTCGAATATCTTTTTATAAATTAGAAATAAAGATTCTTTGAATATCATTGTCAGGCACTGGAAAAGAAATTTGAGCATACAAATGCTTATATCTACCAATGAAATCAGTCACTTTTTCTTTAACACCTTGTTTACAATGCATTAAATCAATCAAAGTAACTTTAGGACTTATATTGTTTTGAAATTGTTGAATAAAAGCATTTGCAAGTTGTTCGAAAGAAGTAATAGAATAAGAAGGCAACGAGCAATACCATTGTAGGGCTTTGTCTCTTAATGTTCTAGTAAACAGTTTTGCAAGCAACCTTTGGTCATAAGCAAAATCGGTACAAATTGTTTGAAAAGTCTTAACATGTGTTAGAGGATCACCTTTACCATTATAAAGCTCCAAATGCGGGATTTCCACATGTTTAGGGGGAATAGCTCGAACAATGTCAAGAGAAAGTGGGCTCGCAACATCAAATGTGGGCACACTAAACTTAGATTGATTCATAGAGGCAATTTGTTGCTGTAAAGAAGAGACAGTTTGTGCAAGATTGTTAATGGTTGCTTCAGTTGAAGAATTCATATTAGACGTGTTAGATTGAGATGGAGGTGTTATGTTATTGAAAGAAGGTAAAGAGTAAGGTGGCGGGACTCTATGATAGTTAGTCATAGGAGAGGATTGGACAGGAGGAACACTACAAGGAGGCATGGAATGGTTAAATGAATTGCCCCCTTGCGTCATGTTCATTTGTGGAGATATAATAGGAACACTTATTGAAGGCATGAATGAAGAAGTTGGATTGAATGAAGGAAGAGGGTTGATTGAAGAAGGGGGATTGCCCCCATGACTGGTGATCATAGGAGGAATGTCTTGTATAGAAGTAGCCATTATGTTTGATGTAAAGGTAGGTATGCTAGCAATGGAAGTTGTCAAAGGAATAGAATGATTGACTTGAGTGGGAGGTTGTGTATAACCTAAATTTTCAGCACAACTCTTCATAGGCATCACATTCGAATCCACAATGTGTGCAATACCACGCAAAATATCAATTCCATTCTTATCACTTTGAAGCATGCGTTTTAGACCCTCAATTAAAGGAAGAGATTGACTATCGAGGTATTCTTGAGACATCCATTGTCGAAAATCGTCAAATTGATTATCCAATTTCAAAAGCTGTTCTACAGAAACCTCATGGAGAGCTTCTTCATCATTAGGAGGATTAGAGGAATTACCCATGTCCTCGTTAAAAAGGCTATTCAAATTAGGTTCCATTTCCTCGGTAGTTAAACCTCGGAAAGATTTAATTCTACGGCTTCGTCTAACGGGAATAGTGTAAGTAGGGCTTATTGTTGTAAGACTCATGCACTAGAAAGGGAGAGAAAATTTTAAATTTAAAGGTAGCAATTTTCAGTAAAACCAGCCAATCTTCTAGATTTAAGCTGTTAAATGCAATCACAACAGTCTCCCGAAATTTCAGAAAAAATGTCCGGGACCGTGGCGCTCGGAGTGCACACGGTCCTTGCAACTTTTTTTGAAATTTGCAGGGATGAAAGGTATGATGATTTTAGAGCTAATCTGAAAAAATTGAGTGATTTTACGATCTGTAGATAGGCCAAATTAAAGTTGCAATTTCAAAATTGAACCCTACCAAGATTGTCGAAAAAATGCAAAATTTGAATTTTGAAAAAGAGAGGGAAACTGAAATTTTGAATTTTATGATTTTAGAGGGAATACCAAAAGCAATGCAAGTTTTGAAATTTAAAAATTGACTCGATTTCACGCAAAATTCAATTTTGAAAGCGGAAATCAAAATTGTTGTAATTAAACACTTAATTTCAAAAGTCACAAATTGCAAGAATTTGAATAAAGCACTAAAATTTTTAATGAATGCTAACACACTTTTCAGATTTAGGATAGTAGGAACACAATTTTGACACAAAATTTCAATTTCAATGATTTTTGAATGATTAGAAGCCTTAAACCAAGCAATCACAAGACCAACTTTGACTATAATTTTGAAAGTGTTATAATTGATAAAATCAGCCAAAATTCTGGATTTTAGCAAGAAAATACAGTAAGATCTAACTCCCGAAATTTTGGAAAAAATGTCGGGGACGATGGCGCTCGGAGTGCACACGGTCCTCGCAACTTTTTTCCAAATTTTCTGGGATGAAAGATATTATGATTTTATTGCGGAATCCAAAGTTACAGCTGATTTGGAGATGTTTTGATCAGTGAAATTGTCGGACAAAGGTTGAATCAAGAGGGTTTCAAAAATTAGGGTTTTGACACTTAACCACTTAATTTTCAAAATTAAAGCACAAATATGAATTGATAATTTGTAATAGAAGGGTAGATCTGAAACAAGCATTAACAATTAAACATTTCACAAGTTCAATTTTCAAAAAGAAAATTTTAGGGTTTTTATGCAATCAACCTCTAAAATTTGCAAAAGATCAAACATGGAAATGTAATCAAGGAATCTAATTTTCAAATCTAACCATGAATAATCAGAAAGGATGTTCACATCGGGTTCACCAAAATGTAAAGCAGAAAATCACAATCGAACCCTAGTTGCTCTCCCCTCTTCCAACTCCAAGGAGAGAGAAGGGAGGTTACTAGGGTTGATGGTTTTCACTTAAGGAGACTTTACATTCAAAAGAGGGGTTGAAGCCCACAAGATCCAAATCCACGCAATGCAAGATTGGATGCTAAATGCATTTCAAGGGTTAAGACAACAAGGCTACCCTCTTTTGTAAAGAATGTTGATAGAATGATCAAGCTAGGAATGCATAGAAAGTGAGAAAGATTCGCTTATAAACTGAGATAGGGATATAGGATGAAGCTGCAGACCTGGAATTAGCAGTAAAATGTCGATACGGCGTTGTCCTGCAAATTTGAGCAAAAGTTGATGGGACGATGGCGCCCGGCATGCACACGGTCCTCCGAAAAATCCGCGAAACGAAGGGGGATCTGTTCGTCTCTGCACAAGGATTCTAGATCTTCAATTTCAGCCGCGTACCTGTAACCTACACACAGAAAAGTGAAGACGATTGGGGGGTTAGGGATTAGGGGTTTGCCTTTAGGTCAAACCCCGATTTTGGAATTAACCAAGAAATGAGAAATTGCTATAAATGTAAATGTTTGTAATGTAAAACAAGTACTAATACCTTGTTGTAAGGATGTTTGTATCCTTATGTGCGAAGGTATAGATGTTGTTGTTTGTTGTATGTTGTATGTTGTATGTAGTATGTAGTAAGTGATCTCCTCTTCAATGGTTGAATCCTTGTCTTGAATGCAACACTTAGCCTTGAATGGAGACTTAGAATGATCAATAGCTTGAAAGAATGCTTGAATGCTTGAATGCTTGAATGCTTGAGTATAGTTTCCACGCTTTTTCCATCATATCAAATGAGAGAGAAAAATGTAGTTTATATACTTGTCAATTAGGGCTAAAAGACTGATTTTCCCGACCTTAGGCCGACCAGGAAAGATAATTTTCCAAATTGCAAACAAAAGGACCCGAAGCCCCAAAGGAGACTGGGCCCAAAATAGGGCCAGGGACCAGGGCGCTGGGCGCCATGGTCCTGGGGGACCAGGGCGCTGGGCACTCTGGTCCCACCTCCCGGGACAGCAGGGTGCAAAGGAGGTTCAGGCCAGGGTGCTTGAAAAATGCAGTTTTTAGTGTCATAAACAGGTTTCGGGGTCTCCATTCAGGTTGCATGTTGTGTCGCCATCGTGAAGACCGAAATGCAGTCAAAATTGCAAGTGTCGCAATTTTAGGACGCTACAGCAATTCGTTATTGTGGTGTTATAAGAACTATGACAAAGTTTCATGAGAAAATATGGATCCTGTAAAAAGTTATGTATGTTTTTTTATTCATCGAATACACAGGTTTGATAGAAGGTTCTCTAAATAAATCATAAGATTATAAAATTAGATTATAATCTTTGAGAACTTAAAATTTATATACAATGATTGCACCAAAAATCCTAATGAAGGTTGTCAAAATCCCAAGTTATAATTTTGCATGGCTTGTAAGTTATGAACAATAGTTGAAATGCTAAGAAAACTCATGTTTAAAGAAAAGAAAATAAACAAACACAAAAAAGAGGACAACTTTTAAAACCAATCTTGAAGTAGCCAGAATTGGTTAAAATACCAACAATGAAGGATAATTAGAAAGTTCTAAAATTAGATAACTTTCCTTAAGTTGGAGACACTAGTTGTATAGTCTTCATTAAATGCCAATAACAAGGGAAAATTAATTCCTGCTAGCCTAGGGCTAAGTTGGATAAAGGATAAAAGAAACAGATATAGTCAACTCATAACATGCATGAAAGTACCTACATGGAGCCTTTCACAATAGAAATATGAATAGAAAGTTGGTCCATATGTTAAATATGTTAGAAAATCAGTTTTTCCTATGCCTTAGTATGTATCCCTGCAATCCCATCTCACACCTACTTGTTAAGAGTAAATGAAACCTGGTTTCCTATAGACATTGAGATTATCCCTCCCACATGCTCCTGACATTGCAATACTAATTTAACTAGTAAACGTAATTTAGAGGCATGATTTCAAATTTATGGAGTGGTAAACAAATATAATGTCAACAAATATTTTCAATTGAGTTGCGTGTGTAGATACAAAAGGGGAAGTTTAATCTTTGAGTGATTTAGAGGAATGTTTTAAATAGTAGCTATGTGTATGATTTGATAATGAGCAGTGATTGCTCAAGGTATTATTAGCTCAAAGTGAGCAATTTGTGAGTGAGCTAAGTTTAACTCTAGGTTTCTTAGTATTTGGGAGTAGCTCCAAAATGTTACAATCAAATTTGTAATCATAGTTTGTAGTTTTATTTTTATGTTTACTTTTTACTTTTCAAAAGTTATTTCTATTTATTAATTGGATGCAAGAAAGAACTTGCATGTTTATAGCCTATGTATTGTCTCTTTGGTTTTTGTATTATATTGTGCATTTTGAGTGATTAGCAACTAAGAAACATACTTAGAAGTTTACATCTTTAGTATCAAAGAATTTACTTTTCCTAGATTTAGGTACTCTAATATCTTTACATGGTATCAAATCCATTTAGCCCTTAATATTTCTGAGTTTGGGCATATGTTTTGTAGGTGTTGAAGTTTATTTTTAAGGAGACATTGCAAAAAAAGAAGTGTATGCGGGAAAAGTGGGTCGATAGAACTCAATATGTGAAAAATGTTCCAAAATACTTGTCCACACACACACACAGGACTTCTTGGTGCAAGCTATGGAGTAACAAAGTATTACTTAGCTTCCCAAGGTGGGTCCCATGGTTCTCTATCTCACAATGTCCCTCAAACCAATGTTTTTTCTCTCAGATCACTGAGCAAAATGGTTTAGGGATGGCAAATGCAAGAACGAGGGATGCTTTGATAGATTTTAGAATGAAATGCATCCTCAACTATGCATGATTCTAGAATGCAATAAACTAGATTATAAGATGACAAGGTTAGCATGAATACTATCCTAACATGATATATTTAGTCTATGATTGAGCTAAATGATAAAGAAAGTATTCTAAACATGCATATTTAGACTAATTTCTATCTAAAAGAGAGGCTAAAATGATGAGCATATATGAAATGAAAGCTTGAATGTATTTGAGCATAAGTGTGATACTATAAACTTGGACTCTTTATATGTAAAAATGGAGGAATGAGAGCTCTATTTATACCAAAAATAGGGCAATGGATGGTAAGGATTAAAAGAGTTGATCAAGGGTTGAGTTTGAAAGTTGGGGATCCATGTTTGCAATTTGCACCAATGAAATGGTGACAAATGTCAACATAGGGTTGGGTTGAGAGAAGGGGTTGGAGGCATTAAATGCCTAAGAAGACCTTATGGTTATCTAGAGGGTATGGGTTAAGCTTAAGTTAGGCTTACCCATTGGATTAAGTGTTAATCCAAGGATAAACCCTTGTGCAAATGATTAAGGAATAACCATGGTCAAAGCAATGAATGCTTGATGAGACCCTTGGGTTGGATGAAGGTTAAGTTAGGAAAAAAGTCTCTAACCATGTAAGAGGGTTGAATTAACCATTAATGGTTTGGGAGACTTTGGGGATATTAAGTGGTTGAGGATTTGAAGCCTTTAATGGTTATCAAAGACTTTAAGGTTTTGAGAAGTGACCTCTCCTTGCTTAGGGATGTGACAAAGTTTAGAATATGGGTTAGGCTAATTAGAAGTGATTAGAAGAGTCTAGAAGGGATGAGAAATAGGTTTTAGGATGCAAGTGGGAGATGTAGGAAAATGCAAGTAGATGGAGGGATAATAGAATTTAATTGAAATAAAGTTAATTTAATTCAATTTGTTTGTAATTTGGGGAAATTAAATAAATTTGATTTATTCAATTTAGGATAACTATTTAATTAAATTTGAATTTAATTAAAAGTGGATAGGGGGGAAATTGAATAAAATGATTTATTCATTTAAATGGTATAGTGAATTTAATTTAAATAAATTGAGTAATATACTTAATTAAATAGAGGAATGCGGGTAATTTAATTAAATTGGATTTAATTAAATAGAGAAATGAACATAAAATATTCATTTAGGAATATGGTCATTTTTATATGTCTACATTTTGCCCCTCTTTGAAGTGACGTGTGTGCACATGTTATTTCAAAGAAAATGATGCATTATCATGATTTATGATCAAATGCAATTTTTGTGTCGCTCTTATGATTTGCAAGTCATGCCCCAGATTTGATTTGATGTGTGATGCCCTAGATTCGATATTTGATGGTGTTGCCCCCTCGGGAAATGAATCAATATTTTGAAAATTTTGATTGGATTTGATGAGTTGTGTGTGATGTGTATGATTTTCTCTATGTGAAATGTGTGTAAATTGATTCATCTCCTGATAATTTACAAATGTTAGGGTATAGGGGAGACCACGACTGCATTACAGGTCCATTTGGCTAACCCTAATTTTCACTTTCCTCCTATAAAAGGGGAAAAGGGCTTTGATTTTATTCATTTGTGCCTTGTTGACTTTGGAGAAAGAGAATTTGGTTTGAAGTCAAAATGCCTATTCCGTATTCCAGACACCATTTTGAGCGCGTTCGGAGGTATCGGAGACCTGCAACGTATGGACCACCAGTAAGTCAATGCTTTTGACCCTCTTTTGATTTTTGATTTGGTCGTTTTTGGTTGTTTTTTTATTTTTAAAATTCAATTTTAGCATTTTAGCGCGTCAAAGTCATAGATTAGCGCATACGAAATTTTAAGTAGCGCATGAAGTCTATTTTTAGGGCTGCGTCCGAAACAAAATAAGGTAGCGCATACGAAATTTATGTTAGTGCAACGAGTTAAAATAGAGCATGCCGGGTGTAGGGTAGCGCGTCAGGTAAGCAGGGTAGCACATAGGGTAGACCTAGCGCATAGGGGTCATAGGGGTTCACATGGGTAAGGGGGTTTAGCACGTAGGATAAACCTAGCACATAGGGTCAAATAGGTAGTGCCAGCGAGGTGTAGGTTAGCGCGTGGATAGGTTTCAGTGCATAGGATAGGTTAAGTGGCGCATGGGCAGAAAATATTAGTGCGTAGAGTCAGTCTAGCGCATAGGGGAAATAGATTAGCGCGTAAGAAAAACAGCCTAGTGCGTGGGCAGATTTTAGCGCAACGGGAGTCTGTTTTAGCGCATCTGAAAAAAAAAATTCAAGATGAGGTGATTTGTGAATTTGTTGTGTTGTGTTATCATGATTTTTATGGATTTGTCCAATATGAGTGTCGATATAACTTGTTTTGATTTGTGATATTTCAAGTTATGTATAGATATCAATGTGTTGTTTTGATCAAAATATGACTTGTTTGTATACTCTGTTTCAAGTTCAATGTGTGAAGCCTGATTTGTGTTACAAGCTGATATGGGTTAGAAACTTGAGTTGTTTTACAAGCTAATATGGGTGGAAAACTTGAGTTGTTTTACAAGTTTATGTGATTGTGGAGACTTGAGTTGTGTTAGAAGTTTTGATATGGTTTTTGAGAACTTGAGTTGTTTTACAAGTTGATATGAAATGATAGGATTTTGAACTTGATGTAGATATGCAAATTGTTTCATGTTGTTGATGTGAGTTTGATTTTGATATCTTTGTTTGGATATGGAAACTGATATTGGATTCATTTTTCTTGCTAACAAGAGCGATTGGGTGTGGTTTAGTCGTGAGAGAGATTTTCGAGACCGTGGACATTGATACCATGGTTGTCCCAGGCTGACCTAGATATTATTGAGAGATGCGGTTTGACTTCCCTTTTGGATATGCCTCGATTCACTGTGAACTGGGGGCTACTGACAGCACTTGCAGAGAGGTGGCACAGCGACATGAACACCTTTCATTTTTCTACTGGAGAGATGACAGTCACACCAGAGGACTGTTACAGGATCCTGCGCATTCTCGTAGTAGGTGCACTACTACCATATGAGTAGTCAGGGGAGGGTGGTACAGAGGCATTGCGCTGCATCTTTCATGATGAGACAGTCTGCGGTTATGAGATCCTGTGGCAAGAGTTCTTAGACCTGGATTACACACCACTATCATCCATACTAGCAGGGTTCATTGGTGGATTCCTTTGTCCTGATCGCAGGTCAAAGTGATTCTCTATGGGATGGGGGCTGTTATTAGAGGAGATGGTGACATAGGGCCAGAGGTTTTCATGGGGATCAGCTATGCTGGCCCATCTGTACAGGGGCCTACATGAGGTGGTATACCTTGGTTACGACAGTTTGTTTGCTGGCGTGACATTGTTATAGGTATGGTGCTAGGAGCACATTCCAGCAGCAAGACCATTAGCAGACAAAGACAGGCCCATTGGAGTGGCATATGCTTATGGATGCAGGGGTCTAGTTGTCCAGCGGAAGCTGGGCAAACTAGAGCATTGGAGGAGAGTGTTAGATGATATTGATACGATCACATGGTGACTATATACAGGATGCAAGGTGTGGGCGGAGAATGGGCTGGAGATGCCCTTTGTATTTATGATGAGATATCTGATCGGGAGGACCCCTTTTGTCATTGAGAGGTTTGTGGTGACTTGAGTTTTGAGATAATTTGGGCGCTAGCAGGGTATTCCTCAAGGAGCTTGCCTATATGCACGACAGAGGTAGGATGTAGCTGATTGGGGCCCGACCATTGATAGCATAGTGGTGGTGGAGGAGTTTGTCAGGTTGGCAGGGCAGATATGGGATTATGCCCCAAAGATTTTGGATGCTGGCATGACCGATGAGTTTTCTAGATTGTTTGCTACGCGGGCGGTCGCTAGGATATCTAATCTGGAGGAGATGCGGCCAGCTTTTGATGATGATGAGGAGCGAGAGGGAGATGATGATGATGATGACGGAGATGATGGAGGAGATGGAGGATGAGGATGAGGGAGAGGAGTTAGAGGGAGATAGGGAGATAGAGGGAGGAGAGGAGATAGAGGGGTGGAGAGAGTAGTGAGACAGGTGATGATAGACAGGGGGAGAGATGGATTGGCTATTGGAGCCGGTGGAGAGGGGAGAGCGAGGGAGGTGTTAGCTGTAGTGGGTGGTACGGATGAGGCGAGGCGACCAGCATAGAGGAGGAGGATAGATGTGCTCCCACCTCCAGCACCGAAGACAGGTAGAGTGGGAGGAGTTGCCCCTGCATAGGTATCGCTATGGGTTCGGGTCCCTAGTCACATTGAGGATGCTCAGATTCAAACCCTGTAGGTGACTGTACAGTTGCTACAAGAACAGGTGTTGACATATCAGTGGCAGATTGCATAGTTGACTACTGAGCAAGATACGGAGATAGAGCGAAGAGGGCGAGCAGAGGAGCTGGTAGCCAGTATGCAGAGAGTAGTGGCAGGTGGTCCGATGAGAGACACACTGAGAGAGATGGCATTGAGAGCTTAGGAGGCGGAGTACTACCAACAACACTATGAGGCGGTGGTACCCAGGGATCATCGAGTACAGAGCTTTGCACAGTCGAGATCTAGTCGATCTTGAGATACTGGGTCACGGTCCAAAAGCCAAGGTGTGACAGGGCCATCGAGACAGGACCCTCCTGGCGATCTAGGGGTGGGGACATCTAGATCTAGACCATCTCCGTCAGGGGATAGTCATACTTGAAAGACGTGGTCTTTGTTGTATTTTTTATCATTGTATTCTTTGTACTGGACACAGTGTTGATACATTTTGTACATTTTGATCATTTTTGAGATATATATATACGGCACCATTTTATTTGATCATGTGGTGTGTTTATATGGATGCATGTTATGTGGGTTATTTCTTTACTTTATGATGATGCAATGCTTAAATATATGGTATAATGTATGACGCAGGATGTATGCTCTTCTATGCTTGTGAGATGTATCTTGAAAATGAGAAAATGATAATGATATGCTGTGAGATGTATCTTGAAAATGAGAAAATGATAATGATATGTAACTAAATGTAAAATGATATGCGGCTATTTTAAAATGATATGCAATTATGTTTTTGGTAGCATCCTCATTCTGTATTTGCCATTCAATATAGCCATATGTTGTTTGCTTTCTTTGTAGGTATCATCATTGAGCATTGATTTGTTTAGGATATGTTGAAAATTTATACAAGAATAATGGTATAATTGAACCATAATGACCTGAGAAAAATTTACATGATGTTTGATTTTGCAAGATAGCACAAGCATCAAGGTATAATTGAACCAAGACGACCTAAGTGCATATTGCGTAGACAGACAAGATTAAATAATTTGTATGCGTGAAGTGGAATCAGGGCTTCAGTGATATTCAATGTATCATGTCTCGAGGCAAGTATTCACACAGTACAAGTGATTGCTTCCTAGACAGAAGACTAAGAAAATATTGGAAGCTCCCCATGATCTCTAGCTTTGAAGCATTTAGTGAGAAAAGGAAGAAAATCCAATAATTTAAAAAGTTCAAAATGCAAAAATAGTCAAGATTTTTATGTGATAATGCAACATTTAGTACTTCAGAAAATCATCCATCCTTGGTATTTCTTGATTTGTTTGGTTTTTCTTTTTGCGATGAAGTGTAGTTTTGTTTGTTGGATGTCATGCTTTTGAGTTTTGATAGCTTGAATGTTTGCAACTGGTGACGATTTTAATGCCCCTAGTCGAGTATGTCTCTTGATGTGAATATGTACAATGATTTCCAAGCCATGGTGGAATGTGGTAAGAGGATATATATATGGATAACCTAGGATAGTTACTATGCTAAGTATGTCCTGAATGGATATGTGCTAAGTGTCAGGCGATGGCCAATAATATTTTTACGGATACAGATAAAATGGTATGGAGATAGATAGAGGAGCTGTTCTTTCACAAGAGTGCATGTTTACCAGGTTTTCACCATTTGTTTTTATTGTACTTTATTTTTGCTTTTCTGAATTTTTTTTTTGGCTTTTTTTTTTTTTGGCTTTTTCCGTGCACTAGGCTACTTAAGTGTAGTACTTCTTCAGATGGATGTTGTTAGTTGGCTCGTTGAGCACATCTCCTTCTAAATTTGTTAGCTGATAGGCACCTGATCCATAGACTGATATGATGACATAGAGACCCAACCAATTAGGTTTAACTTTCCCTTTCTTTTCTCGATCTTGCTGATTTCTTGGATTTTCTTTGAGGACTAGGTCACCAACTTTGAAGTTTCTGGGAATGAACTTGTGATTGTAGCTCCTGCACATGCATTGTTGATATGCTTTGAGATGAGTGTAAGCATGTTGGAATCTTTCATCTAATAGTTCAAGTTCTTGCAGTCAGTTAACTCGATACTCTTCATCTGGGATTAAACCTTTCAAAGAGACTCTGAGAGATGGGATTTCTACCTCTAGGGGTAAAATGTCCTCTGATCCATATACCAATGAGTATGGTGTTGCTCTTGTAGGTGTGTGGATGCTGGTTCTGTATGCCCAAAGTGCTAGATTGAGTTGTATGTGCCAATCTTTGCCTGCATCATTCACTATTTTCTTTAGGATCTTTAGTATTGTCTTGTTAGATGCTTCTGCTTGACCATTTCCCTGTGGGTAGTATGGTGTAGAGAACCGATGTTGAATTTTGAATTTTTCACATAGTTCTTGTACATCTTGGTTTTTGAAAGGTCGTCCATTATCTGTGATGATTGAACTTGGAATACCATATCTGCAAATCGGATAATTTAGGATAAAAGAGGCAATTTGTTTCCCGGTCACTATGGTCATGGGAACTACTTCGATCCATTTGTTAAAGTATTTTGTTGCAGTTATAATGAACTTGTGTCCATTTGAAGATAAAGGATGAATTTTGCCAACTAAGTCTAGTCCCCACTCACAAAAGGAACAGGATGTCGTGAATGGTTGTAGTTCTTGTGCTGGTGCATGTATCAGATTACCATGAATCTGACATTTAGGACATTTCTTGGTGAAATGGTATGAATCTTTCTCCATTGTAGGCCACTAGTATCCCATCCATAGAAGCTTTTTAGCAAGAGTAGTACCAGTCGAATGTGTGCCACAAATACCTTCGTGAAGCTCGTGTAAAGCATAATCGAAATCATTACAATCAAGGCAACAAAGAAGAGTACCATCTAGACCTCGACGATACAAAGTATCAGTGGTAAGGGTGTAATGGGCAGCTTGTCAGATAAAGTTACATTTTTGGTTACGGGATTGGTCAATTGGTAAGATATTGTGCTTGAGGTAGTCTTATATTGGTCCATATAAGGGAGAATCTGAACCAGTCAAGGCATAGATAACATGGGATTCAGAGTGATCATAGGTGGGGGAGAAAAATTACTCTACCAGGAACTCATAATGACTCTGTTGCTCTGGAATTTGTAGTAATGAAGCGATTGTAGCCATTGCATCGGCTGCTTTGTTGTTCAATCTTGGTATTTGTTCAAAGGTGATGTGCACAAAATACTATTTGAAGTCATCCACCATTCACTTGTAGGGTAATAGCTTGTCATCCTTTATTTGATAGTCGTTGTTGATTTGATTGATGACTAGTTGTGAGTCTCCATAGACTTTTAACTCTATGATTTTCCATTCTACGGCCATTTTGATGCCTATAACCAATGCCTCATATTCAGCCACATTATTTGTGCATGGAAACATAAGCTTATATGATTTTGGTATAGTGTGTCCTTCAGGAGTGATGAATAGAATGCCAGCCCCTGAACCATGTTGTGTATAGGATCCATCAAAGTATAGGGTCCATTGTTTAGTAGTAAGAGCAAGAACGTCCCTATCTAGAAATTCAATCTCCATGGTTTGTTTTCCTGGTAGCGGTTCTTTAGCCAGCTGATCTGTAATTGCTTGTCCTTTGATGGCTTGTCTTTCTATGTATTGTATGTCGAATTCACTGAAAATCATGACCCATTTAGCCAATCGGCCTGTAAGAGCTGCCTTGCTGAGTAGATATTTGAGAGGATCAATTTTTGCGACTAGCTTAATGGTGTGTGCTAGCATATAATGTTAGAACTTCTGAGATGTGAAGACCACTGTTAGGCAAGCTTTTTCAATGAATGTATAGTTGAGTTTATAGCCATTCAATGTCCTACTGATGTAATATATGGCCCGTTCCTTTCCTTGTTGATCTTCTTATGCCAATAGTGCCCCCAGCGATATATCTGTTGTTGAGATATATAGTATAAGAAACTTTCCTACAACCGGTGGTACCAGAATTGGTGGATTCATCAGGTACTATTTGATTTGGTAAAAAGATTTAACACAATTGGTCTCCCATCTGAATGGTACATTTTTGTGTAGTAAATGGTTAAATGGTAGACTTTTATCTGCTAATTGAGTGATGAATCACTGGATTCATTGAAGTCGTCCTTGTAGAGATTTGAGTTGACTGATATTCTTTGGTGGTGGCATGTCCATAATGGCTTGTACCTTTGCTGGATCTACTTCAATACCTTTAGCTGAGACTATATAGCCTAGTAACTTGCCTGATGTAACCCCGAAGACACACTTCTTAGGGTTGAGCCTGACTTGGAATTTCTCCAATCGATTAAAAATCTTTGTTAGGATGCTGAGATGTTCTGCTCTGGTGAAGGATTTAGCTAGTAAATCATCCACATAGTCTTCCATAAATGTGTGCATCATGTCATGGAATATTGTTGTCATTGCTCTTTGATAAGTGGCCCCAGCATTCTTTAAGCCAAAAGGCATAACATTCCAATAGTACGTTCCCCAAGGATAGGTGAACGCGGTTTTATCTTGATCTTCTGGGACTATTTTGGTTTGATTATAGCCTAAGAAACCGTCCATTAGTGAGAGCATTGCATGGCCTGTTGTGAGATCTACAATTATGTCGATACTGGGCAGAGGAAAGTCATCTTTTGGACAAGCTTTGTTGACGTCTCTAAAGTCAGTGCATATTCTGATACTACCATCTGGTTTTGATACAGGAATGATGTTGGAAATCCATTCGGCATAGTCAATGGGTCGGATGAATCCGACATCTAATAGTTTCTTTAATTTAGTTTTGACCATGAGTGCCACCTGTGGATTCATCTTCCATAGCTTTTGCTTGATTGGTTTAACTTCTGAAGAAATGGACAAGTGATGCATAATTAAGTGTGGATCCACTCTGGGCATATCAGCATATGACCAAGCAAAGTTAATTTGTTGCTCTTTAAAGAAAATGATGAATGTCGATCTTTCTTCCTCTATCAAAGATTCTGCATGTTATCACTGATTAAAAATGGGTTTTTCTTTTCCCATGATTGGCTATGGTTTGTTAAAATTTTGAGTAGGGCACATTTTCATATGCTTCAGCTTTGTTTTAGGCCTCAAGGGTTCAAGGGTTTTTGATTTTAGATCCTCTAATGTTTTCTTAAAACCCTCTGGTTTCTATTCTGTCGTCACTTTATTCACTTAAGTAATGGGTCATGGGATCATAGGAAGTGTCCCCCCTTGTTGTTTGCCTAGGTGGTCATGTTAATTAATCACAAAAATTTATGCCTTGTATGTATTTCTCCTAAAGTTGTCAGGCCCATTAACTAGTGTGCATCTCGTGGATGGATCTACAGCTTTCGCTATTTCACTAGGTGAAGTTGCACATAGTTTAAAACCAACAAAGTTGCGAAAATGACATGGCATGCCACCTATGTCATCTAGCTAGATGATGAAAGCAAGTAAAATGACGGCACGCGGTATAAGTCACAACAGTCAGCAGGTCGGGATTAAAGGTTAAAAGGTGGGCCCTAGAGGTGAGTCAGATCACTCGTTAGGAGATGACCTGGTGGATATAGCTGTTAAAGATTGATTGAAGCCTAGTGATTTCTCTCAGCAAATGAAAAAGCGACAAGTCAGCTCAGAAGATGATTAGATGCCAGGTGTTCAAAATAAATTAGAGGGCCCACCCCTCCCGAAAGCCATTTCAGATGGTTAAATGTTGATCAACTAAAAGATGATCGGACGGCCTACGCTATTTTGCAAGGGTAAGATGCTCATCCTTTATGCCCCACAAAATAGTGAGAGTGAATGAGAGTCATCCACGTGTCTGGCGACACGTGGTCTTAGAAGAAAGTTGTGGGCCCGCCGAGGTGGAACCGACGGTATAAGAAAATGATACATGGCTAGCATTAAGTCGAAAAGCGAAAGACATTTCGATGCCAGTGGTTGGGCGCCACGTGGTAACAAGTAGCCAATAGATGAGTGAGACCCAGTGCAGAGCCAAAGTTGTTAGTCAGTATAGCGCTCGATCAAGTTTCTTTTGATCAGATGGTCGGCGCTATTTCGTAGGACCAAGATGCCCGATAGTTATGCTTCGCAAAGTTGCAAAAGAGGAAAATGAAAGACTTGGAGGAACGTTGTGACCCATTGGAGCAAAAAATACGAATTCTCTTATGAATTCAATTTTGAAGGGATGGCCGAAGCATGCGGAATCAATGTTGTAGTTAAGACTCTGAGTACAATATATGATTTCCTATCAACTAGTGAAGATATCTTTTAAAGAATTTCTTGCAGAGGAGTGGAAGAAGAGACATTTTCTTTAGGTATAGAGCAAGTTAGTTTAGTTGTAGAGCAAATTCCTTCAAGCTAGGAACAGGTTTTCTCATACTCTTGTGTAGCAATTCCTGTGTAGTGTGTTTCAGATAAGATATTGATTCATAGAAGTGTCTAGGAGTGGTATTCATTTCTTACATTTTTAAATGGCTCCTAAAAGAGAATTTTCTGGCAAAGTTAATTATTCAAAAAGAAGTGTCTGTGATGATTTTCTGGAGCAGTTGACATTGTCAACTAATCAAGAATCAAAGGCAAAAGAATTAGTGCCTAGAGCTCCCCGTTTAAAGATAGGAGAAGGACTGTATGACAAGGGTAACTGGTTGAGAGACCCACAGGTTGGATTGTTTGGGTTGGGGTTATTTAAGATTGGATTTGGAATGAGAAATTATCCTGCCCCGCAAAACAGTATTTGGGAATTAGATGTTGGGAAATTGGTAGTCCTAGGGGTATTTATGGATGTAGATTTGTTGACCCAAATTGCACTCAACTATGATCCAATCACAAGAAGCATTCGGGATATAAATGGAAAAACCCTTGTTGAGATTAATACTGAAGAATTCTGGAATGCTTTTGGGCTTAATGAGTTTACCAATTTCTTAGAACCCATAAATTTCAAATCATTATCTCAAATCTACAGTGGAAAGAGGAGTCATCTCAGGAGCGGGCCTCTCAAGGAATTTTTTGTGAAGATAGGTGGGTTGACAGTTGTAGGACCTAACACACAAGAGCCCTTTTCATTGAGTATGTTCACCCTTAGGGCCAAAGGAATATATTGGGCACTTTGCCAAGTTTTAGGAGAAGATGCTAAAGCAAATATGCCAAATCATTACCTATTAATGATTGCCCAAATTTTGAATCCTTCTCTTACAATTACATTTGATTATGTCAGAATCTTCCTCAAGTTGTTAGGCTTTTGCAAATAGAGGACCAGGCTCTAATACCAATTGTTAGATTCAATGACAATCCCAAAGACACTGAGAGGGGGGGTGAATCAGTGTCTGACTGATTAGTAGAATATTTAAACTTATTGATAACTTTGCAACCCAAAATAGTGTACCGATAAATAAGAATTAATGCAGTAAATAGAAATAATAGAGACAACATAGAAACACACCATAACACAAGATATTTAATGAGGAAAACCAATGTGGGAAAAACCTCAGTGGGATTTGTGACCCACAATATTTACTCATAGGCCAATGAATAAATACTACTTACAATAGGGGCCTGCACACGCAGGGAGGCCAACAGCCTAGAGCTCACTGCTCAATGAAGAGTCACAGTGAATACAAAAATGGATAATTAAATCCAATACAATGTATTGCTTAAATGAAAATCAAGAATCACAGTGAATACAACAAATGTTTTCTTTTTCCTTCTCATGATCCAATAGGTCCTGTATTTTTCTTATTTCGGTAGCCGCAGACTCATAACTTTTGTATAATTTTTGAAAATTGGCTCTTTCATCATCAATTTTTTTACTACTTTTAGCTAGTTTTTCTCTTAGGCCCTTCAATTCTGCATCCATCTTCTCATGCTCTACAATTTCTCTTGCAGAGCCTGAATTTTTTATCGTTTTCTATAAATCATTGCACTTGTTATCTGCTGCTTTCCTCTTTGATTTTTTCATTTGTCAGGTCTACCTATAACTTTTCTATTTGTTTGTCAAGTTTATTTTTCTCTCTCTCCACCTTTAGCAGTGAAGTGTAGACCACTTCGTTAGTCCTTTATGACACACTAATTTTGTCCACATTATGTACTTTGGAAAAATCCATTTGGAGGGTGCTAACTTGAAATTCATAGGGATCTATCTGACAGTGTGGTAGATTTTTATCTTTAGTTAGGGGCATAACAATCATGAACTCCATCATATCTTTGTGTGGGTCTTATGTTGGAAATACCATGTTCCTTGCAAGTTGTTCATCTAAAAGTTTAGTCAGGGAAACCCTATGAAATGCTCTCTTTTTTCTTTATTGAATTTGTTGTGTGGTAAATTTTTTTATAGTAATCATGAAATTGAAAATCTAGGCTTGCTGAAGCAATTGAATATTTGAAAGGTGAAATAGGAATAACAGAGGCTCCAGTTCCACTTATGCCTGTGGTTTTAACTAATGCATTACTAGGATTGCCAACAACCTTTCCTGATCCTGTCCCACTGACACATTCATGTGTAGTTTTCATAATCTTTTGAGGTGTGTGATCTAAAGCTGCAAATGACTGATTTGTAGTGTTAGTGGCACTCGATATAGGATTCTGAATAGTATGAGTATCTACCACTAGTGGCCTCTTGCAAGAGATATTTTGTTGTAGCCCTTGTCTAACACCAAGACAACTAGTATCAATAGTAATACCCATGCCAAACCCACCAATCATAGTGGCAATTGAATGAACAATAATAGGAATACTATCCCCAGATTCCCCACTAGTGGCAGTGGCACTTGATTCACCACCAATGGGAATACCATGATGCAGTGGTGGTTGTGGATTTGAACCTAAAAAAAATGTAGGTGGACCCTAAGGGTAATGAGTAGTACCTTTCTGTGATGAATCTGAAGAATCAAGTCCAATGACTAGTTTAACAGGAGATTTTAGTTTTGAATCTGATGGAAGTTGTACCTCAAGTGGATACCAAATGCCTTCTCCTTTGGGACCTAGACCACCACCTTCAAAACCCATTTTTCCACAATGTTTGGTCCTTTGCTATATTTTTCTTTCATGGACTCATTGACTCCATTGAATATTTTAGGGACCATAGTAGTTGTTGGAGTGGGCTCAACCTCATACTCATCATCATCTTCACTCATGTCATATGTTGTTGTGGGATGCTCCATATTCCATAATTTTCTAAACTCTTCATCCTCGTCGATGGTCTCAAATTCTGCACTAGTCTTTGGTTCACCGAGATTCTTCCTCATAGTCCAAAAATCAGTTATTTTGGTTGAGTCCAATAACTCTCTTTACATTCTTGCAGAATCAATTTGGGAATGGATTTGTTAGATGGATTAGCAATTTTTTGGTAGAAATTATAAGACCTCTGATTTTGGATGCCCTGGTCCTCCTCTATTTTCCTCTGTGTGTGGAATGCCATAATTTGTGATGACATTTTTACTGTTGAAATGTTATTGTCAGCGGCAATTTTGTCCATCTCTTTTATTACCTCATCCCAGGAGTCCATGTTTCTAATCTTTTCTAGCAATGGTTTACTTTCATGTTGACATAACGCTGAAGAGTTCCCATTTTTATAAAGCCTTCCTTTAACTACACTGATCAGATTATACTGCCAGAGACCCTCATCACCAAAGCTAAAAACTGTCAAAAAATCATGTGCCACATTGAATTCTTTTCTCTCAAATGTGAACCCTCCACATGATAAAGGCAAGGAAGGAAATATGCTCTTCTTTTGCTAACCATGGAAGTGCCTATTTGTGCTCTCCAACTGTCGTACATATACCAATGCAAATACCCTCTCTGTCACATGTATTGGAAGTGTGTATGGTTTTACTGTTGATCCGTAAAATGTTAACATGGTGAATTCTTCCATGAAGAACTAGTTAGCCAATTCTATTTCACTTCTGAGTTGAATTCAATCTCTGCAAGACACAGGCAATCTAGGCATTGGAGTGCTTGTAATTTAAGTATACATTGGTGCCAAAAAGAAGTCTACAAAGTGGTTGTAGTTCTTTCTATTATCATGCATCCTTATCTTTGGTGTCCATTCATATATTGGACACTCTATTATGTTCTGAGTCTTCTCGTCAATCTTATAGTTCACAATTTGAAGATTGTTGGTCTCAAATATTGCACAATACTTGAATAGGAGATAGCACAAGTAGGATGAGAACCTAAATGTCTTATAGGAACCTTTTTTTATCATTAGAAATTATTTTTGCATGGATTGAACAATGTGGTCAACAAAATTATATCTTACTGGATGACCTACACAATGGATATTATAAATCATTTCAAGAAGGCTTGCACCCACTTCTCTATCATTTTCCAGTCCTAGTCAAAATGACAACAAGGAAATAGTATCTCCAACCCATGGAACAAAAATGTTAGAATCATAAGGAGGCTTATGATTATGATCCAATAGAGTACCACACTTAATTAGAGCTTTGATAAATGAATCTCTACAACTTGGGGTGAGACTCTCATAATTCTCTGCCAACTTTCCTAGGTCAATTTGGGCGTTTGAGTTTTGTGCTTCAAACCCTAGGTTAAACAAACGAGCAAATTCTTCCACGTTAATGGATAGAATTTCGTCTTTTGTATTTTTATTAACAATTGATTTTTTATCTTCATCATAATTTTTGGCGCAGAGCATGACAAAATCAGGGAAAGGGAATACTTCAGGTAACACCATGCTTCCCAATCCAGCATCCAATGATGCGATTTTATTTTTTCTTTGTTTTAACATTGAGTTGAAAATAGTAAATTTTGCCCTAGATGGATCTATTGCCTTACTAGACAATGCATATCTAATATCTATGATACTCTTTTCACCATGGATAGCAGGGTCATAAATATCATGGTATTCATCAGTGAAACCTAGTGTTTTAACCAGTTCGGTTAGGTACATTTTTTTTTCACTTGGCTTCCTATTGAACTACAGCTTCCCATTTTCCCCATCGCTGTTATTGCTAATAATTTAATATAATGCTAGATACAAACCTGAAAAATGCTAACCCTCAAATTGGACCACAAGATTAAAAAAAGTAAAAAAGGCAGGATGTGTTCTAGATTTTACCTGAAATTTCTATTTCACTAGATTGGCGTAGATAGTCTCTATTGAAACTTGCATTCCTCAATCTAGTAGTTGTTTCTAAATCTCTCTCGATTTACTGGTTTGTCCATGAAATGAAATACAATTATGATTTATGAGTCACTTATTTTGAAAACTCTGAAAAGTACAAAAGTAATACCTAAAGGGCAAAATATCTAGAATCATGTTGTAATTTATTAATTATTATTAATATCTATTCACCGCCAAAGGACAAAACATTCATTACTTCAGTCTAAATTCTAAGGACATTAAATGTAAAACGTTCAATTCCAGGTGAAGTTCTCACAAATTTGTTCACTTCCCACATTCGGGCCAAAATCCACCCTAAGTTGTCAATCTTTGCTCATCCAATGGATGATGGTACCTATTGTCAGATGTCCTGGGTCCCATGACTTTTGCCATTTTTTGGGCGCGTGACCACACTTGAGTCACTTTTCGGGACTATTTTTTAAGTTTGTTTAATCATTTTAAACTTCCACTCGAAAAATAGCTTTATAGAGTTAATTATATTTAATTAAATTTAAAACGTTCAATTCCGAGAGAAGTTCTCACAAATGTGTTCACTTCCCACATTCGGGCTGAAATCCACCCTAAGCAATTGATCTTTTCTCATCCAATGGATGATGTTACCTATTGTCAGATGTCTTGGGTCCCATGACTTTTGTCATTTTTTGGGCACGTCACCACACTCGAGTCACTTTTCGGGATTAGTTTTTAAGTCTGTTTAATCATTTTAAAATTTTGCCCAAAAAAAGAGCTTTATAGACTTAATTATATTTAATTAAATCTAAAACATTCAATTCCGAGCAAAGTTCTCACAAATGTGTTCACTTCTCACATTCAGGCCAAAATCCACCCTAAGACGTTGATCTTTGCTCATCCAATAGACGATGGTACTTGTTGTCAAATATCGTGGATCCCATGACTTCTGCCATTTTTCGGGCACGTCACCACACTCGAGTCACTTTTCAAGACTATTTTTTGAAGTCTGTTTAATCATTTTAAACTTCTGCCTGAAAAAGAGCTTTATAGACTTAACTATATTTAATTAAATTTAAAACGTTCAATTCCGGGCGAAGTTCTCACAAATGTGTTCACTTCCCACATTCAGGCTGAAATCCACCCTAAGTCGTTGATCTTTGCTCATCCAATGGACGATGGTACCTATTGATAGATGTCGTGGGTCCCATAATAAGAGACATTTAAAGGTGTGCAATAATTTGACATAACTATTAAATATAATGTTAATTTTAGTTTTAAAATTATCAAATTCAAAAATAGTATAGAACATGAAACCTAGTTTCTAGAATTAAAAAAATAACTAAATAAAAATATAAATTTTGATATACAATTTGAAAGATAAAAGTTTAATATAAAAAAGAAACCATTCAATATTAAATCTAAAATATTAATTTACAGTTAAACAAAATTCTTTAAAAATATCTTTACGATATATAATTTTAAAAAATAGTTTAAAAATATATATAAAAGTTCAACATAAATTTAGTGTAATATAAATTTTAATTTAATTTAATAAATAAATAAAGACTAAAAATATATATAAAAGTTCAACATAAATTTAGTTTAATATAAATTATAATCTAATATAATTTTAATTTAATTTAGTTTAAATTAATTTAATAAACAAATAAAGACTAAAAAAATTATATGAATTGTATTTACAACAAAGTTTATAGCCTCTATGAAAAATCCACCCTAAGTCGTTGATCTAATTGAGTCTAATCATGTTCTCTAATTGAGTCTAGAATCTTGAATTTTCTTCTAATGACCTTGGCCTTGAGTCTAATAATGTGGTGAATCTTATTGATAAACTTCCACCTCCTAAAGGGCCTATGCAATATGCATTACCTTTGATCCTAGTGAGACTATTAAAATTTGAAACACCTGATGGCCCACTATAAGTCTATATATCACCTGCAAAGATCAAAGACATACTCTCACGAGGGGTTCTCAGTGATGATTGATCCAACATGTATGGTGAATGTAATAACTTAAGGATATCTTTATACTTTACAATTGCATGAAGTAACATATTGATATGATAAATTTGATTTAGTGGTTAAGATCTTGATGGTTTCTCTTGTCATACTATCTTCCCATTAAGGTTGGTACTAAGTGCTTAGATTTCATTTTTGCTATCATTTCTAAATCATACTTCAGATTAATTTTGTGTGAAGTAGGGACATCCTTTCCCTTGGTTCTCTTCCATGAAAGCGATCCCATCCACCCTTTATAAATGTCTCAAATTTCTTCATTATGACAAAATCTTAACTATAAATCATAGCATGTACCTATTGGCATTTGCATTAACGTTGCAGTAATGATATGTTATGTTGTCCTTGATGTCAATTGAATTGGTAATGGTATTTATGATATTATTGATATTGTCGTTATTGATATTGTCTTGTAACCGGTAGGAAGAGCTTTGAAGAAGATTTTGTAAACCGGTATGTAAGTTTGTGAGTTGAACTAGTAAACCAGTGTATAAGGTTAAACCCTTTCTATGCAATGTAACTGGTAAACCCTACTAGTTGTTTTTGTTAAACCCTAACCGATCAAGTTTGTTGGTTTAAGATCTAATGATGAGTGGTAATGATAGTGACATGTGTGATCATTGTATGAGGATAAGTTCAGATTGTTTTGGCACATTTCTTTGATTGTCTAGGGAATGAGAAAAGTGGATTGCATCTAATCCATAGTTCGTGATGAGTTACAAAGTTTGATGAAGCAGTGATAATGGATTGGTTGGAATATTCTTGAAGAATATGTATAGATTGCTATGTAAATCCAATAGTCACACTTGAATTGATTTGTTTGTAATCTCTATGAGAGAAATAGGTTTTTGTTGTGTTACCGACCTAATTGATTTGTTTTTAAGGTTGATGAAGTTGTTTGTGAAGTTGTTGGCAAAGTGTTGGCATAAATCAATTGAGTGTGTGGTTGCCTAACTGGAGAATGGATCTACATTTTGTGTAAAGGCAGGTTGAAGCTTAAAAGGATTTGATCAAGCAAATGTAGTGCTATTCAAATAGATCAAGAAAACTTGTTGTTTTCTAACAATTACAGCATAATTGAAATCCCCTAACCAAGTAAGCTCTAACAAGCTTGGTTACTTCTTAAATCCTCTAACAAGGTGATCCATTAGCTTGGATTCTCAAATCCACTACTAAGGTTACTCCTAATAGGGTGTTTGATTTTCATCAAGGCATTTTGTAAATCCCTTAACCGAGTGATTCCTAACAGAATCAGTTCTTAACAAGACTTATTATAAAAGATTTAACAGGCTTGGCTCCTAACAAAACAAACTTTAGAAAAGATCAAATAGCTATCTTGTGAGTCTCATCTCACAGTGGTTTTTACCTATTTGGGTTTTCCACGTATAAACATTTGTGTCATGTGGTGAATGTTTTTGTGGTTATGATCTTATTTGTTGATTTGATTAACTTATGATAAGGCATTATAACTAGAAGCATTGAGAGATGAAATATGTTGATATATGATTAATCATTTGGATGTTTACAAGAGTGATGTTCTTTACTGTTAAGTTGTTATAACAGTTAACCGGTTGATGTTGAGTATTAATCTTGATAGTGAAATTTTACTTTGTGAGTTTAAATTTGAGATTGGGAAGTTTGTATTAGTTTTACAGTTTACTGATTCACCCCCCCACCCCCCCTCTTAGTAATCTACTGGATACTTATTCTTTCATCATACCATCAATTAGTATCAGAGCATCTCAAGTCCTCTTTAACCTAAAAACCTAACAGCTTGACGTAAAGATCTTGTAGATCATGATGAAGAAGGAAGGTTTGAAGTTCAACAAAGATAACTATAGGATATGGAGCAATAGAATGGATATTTACATTAAGAGTCTGGGAAGTCAATATTGGGATCATGTAAAAACTCTGTATGTTATACCTATTGGAACCCTAAATGATGATCATAAGAAAGAACAACAAGAAAATCATCAAGCATTGGAGGCTATTATCAGTTTCTTGTCTGATGTTGAATATGTAGATGTTCATGGTCTTGAAACGGCATATGAAGTATGGAAAAAACTTGAAGAGATTTATAGTGGTGATGAACATGTGAATATTTCTAAAGAGGAGAGCCTAAGAGGAAAGTTTGATGACATGAGAATGTCTCAAGGTGAGAATATCCAACAGTATGGTCAAAGGATAAAAGAGATAGTTGGTGAAATAAAGAGTGTAGGAGGGAAAGTGGAAGATGCCACGGTGATCAATAAGGTACTGAGAACCCTGCTACTAGTCTATGCTATTCGAGTTGCAACTATTCAGAAGCTTAATTTCATTGACAAAATTAAGGTAACTCTTGACTCTATCATTGGAAAACTTACTGCTTTTGAATTAAACAGTTATGATGGTAGTGTACTTAAATCAAAATCTGCATTCAGAGCTTCTGTCTTTAACCCATCTGTGAGAAAAAGTAGAGATACTTGTCATGATTATGAATCTAGATCCAGCAAAGATGTTGATGATGAAGACGACCTAGTGGATCTTTAAGTATTGTTGGCAAAATGACTTCCTAGAGGCACTGGGAAATACAAAGGTAAAATACCTTTAAAATGTTTTGCATGCAACAAGATTGGTCATATAGAAACTAACTATCCTAATGGTGAAAATGAATACAAGAGAGACAAATTCAAGAAGTATAAGGGCAAAGGCAAGAGAGATTGTCTTATAGCAGTTGACAATGGTATTACTGATGAAGAATCTGATGATGATGCTAGTGAAGATATTGTGTTTGTATCTATTAAGGAAGAGATATCAAATTAGAAGGTAATAGTGTCCAGGATGGATAACTCTAATGATTGGATCATTGATAGTGGTTGTTCACATCACATGACTGGTGATTAGATCAAATTTCTTTCCTTGAAGGAATTTGATGGCGGTGTTGTCAGATTTGGCAATGACTCACCCTATATGGTTAAAGGTAAGGGAGTTATTTCTATTAATGGGAAGAGCAATGATGACGATGTCTATTAGGTTAAATCCCTAAAGCACAATCTACTGAGTGTGGCACAACTTAATGACAGAGGATACTCACTGGAGTTTAGAAATGGTATGTGAAAAATCTTTTGACAACAAAGGTGAATTGATTGCAACCGGGAAACAAACCAGAGGTAATCTATTTCATCTTAATCCTAAAGTTAGCAACTATTTGATTGCAAAGATAGATGATAGTTTGCTTTGGCATAGGATATTTTGTCATATAAACTTCAATAACATTGTTAAAGTGAGCAAGTCCAAGACAGTAAGAGGTCTACCTCAGCTAGACAAAATGGTTAATGCTCTTTGCAAATAATGTTAGTTAGGAAAGATGACTTCTTCAACTTTCAAGAGCAAGTCCTTCTCAGCAAAGCACTTGTTATATCTGGTTCATACAGATCTATGTGGACCAATAAGAACAAGAAGCATTCAAGGTAATAGATATTTCATGATCTTCACTGATGATTGTTCAAGGATGATGTGGGTCACATTATTGAAGGATAAGAATGAAGATTTTGGTAAATTCAAGGCATTCGGAGCCTTAGCTAAGAAAGAAGGTAGAAAAAAGATAAAATGCTTGAGAACAGATCAAGGCAGTGAATTTACTTCTGAGGAATTCACTAAGTACTGTGATGAGAATGGTATCAAGTGGCACCTTTTTACACCAAGGACACCACAACAAAATGGTATAGCAGAGAGGAACAATCGGTCAGTGGTTGAAGTTGCTAGGACAATGTTGATACAAGGAGATGTAGCAAAAACATTTTGGAAAGAAGCTATAAGTACAACTATCTACATAGCGAACCGAGTTCAGATGAAAAGAGGTAAGGACGAGACCCCTTATGAATATTGATACAGAAAATCACCTGATGTTAGCTATTTTAAGATATTTGGTAGCAAATGTTTTATTAAAAGAGGTGATTACATAAGCAAGTTTGAAGCTAAGAGTGATGAAGGGATATTTATTGGCTATTCCACCAAGAGTAAGGCCTAAAAATGCTTCAACAGCTAGACACAGAGAATTGTTAAGAGTGTTGATGTTCATGTAAATGAATTTCCTAAAGTCTTAGAAGGAACTAGTTCAGAGAAAAAGGATGAAGATCCTTGCATTTTGCTTTTGGAACCTGAAACTGTTAAATCAGAAACTAGTAAAGCAAATTTTAATAGGGTATGTGCAGGATCATGGAGTTCCAAAACAAGCCCTTAAGTGGTAATGAAATTTCAGAAAATCAGAGTTATGCAACTTGATATGAAAATTTGAATAAGTTGTGAACATTATTTTTAAAATATGTAACAAGAGAATATATAGAAAATTGAATTTAGTTTCTAAGCTACTAGTTGTTTTTTGGAAAAAAAAAATCTTATTTGATGAAAATTTCAAATTTCAATGCAGTGGAACTAAAATTTTAGGAAAATAATAAGAAGTAGACATATGTTTGACCACCCTAATCACAATAAAATAATAATATTTATAATATAAGTATTAGACCCATGTCTGGATATGACACATTTTTTATTTTTTTATAAAGTAAATAATTATTTATGAATTTTTTACTATAGCTTTTCAGAAATTCAGAAACTCCTACGTCTGACCACCTTAACTTGGTCAAAACCTTATGAAATTTAATTTTTTTAATTTTTCCCTATAGTAGACGAAGCATAGGATGTGATGCATGTTTTGGATTCAAAAAATGTTATACTGTTTGAAAGTTATGAGTGTTTTTCAATCAGTGTATCAATCAGGACTATTGTCAGAATTCAATTAGAAAATAAATAATAATTATTTATTAAAGTCAAAATAAAACAAGCCTTATATTGTTAGAAAGTTGGGAACGTCCTTAAAAAACCCTTTTCATTTTATCAATTTTGGCTACAAAAAAAGTTGCCACCCACCAGTGTAAAGTCTGGAAAATCAAGGAATACAGAAAAACACATTTTTTTAGTTGACTTTCTAGGCTTGTCACTTCCAAGACAAATAGCAAAGCATTCCCGAGCCAAAATTTGAAATTTGAAAATTTGACTACAAAAATCAGATATCCGATTTTAACAAGTAAATTCTCTAACTAAATTTTCCCATAATTAATCTAATGTATTAATATATTAATTTATAAAAAAATTAGTATATGATATTAGGGGGAGAGAGAGAGAGAGAGAGAGAGAGAGAGAGAGAGAGAGATGTGGAGGGGGAAGGGAGAGAGAAATGGAGAGAAAGGGAGGGAGGGGAGGGAAGGGAGAGAGATAAAGAGATTAGCGAAGAGGAAGGGAGAGGGAGAGAGAGAGAGAGAGAGAGAGAGAGAGAGAGAGAGAGAGGAAGAGAGAGAGAGAGAGATTAGGGGAGAGGGATAGAGAGAGAGAGAAGGAGAGGGAGAGAGAGAGATTAGGGGGGAGAGAGCGATTAGAGGAGAGGGGGAGAGAGATATTAAGACACCATAGGACCCAAAGCGACCAAATATGGTGCCATAACGGGTCGTATGGTGTCCTAAGGGGTCATAAGGGTTCATGGGATATCATATGAACCCTAAGGACAACAAAAGACCCCTTATGACACCATATGGTGTGGTTAGGGGTCATATGGTGTCCTAGGACACCATATGACCCCTTAAGACACCAAATTATGTCGTTATGGGTCATATGGTGTCCTAATGGGTCATAGGACACAATATGGCCCCTTAGGACAAAATATGACCCAAAGCAACCTAATATTGTGTCATTAGGGGTCATATGGTGTCCTAAGGGGTCTTATGATGTCTTAAAGGGTTCATATGACACAATATGATGCACTAGGACATAATATAACCCATAACGACCAAATATGGTGGCTTAAGGGGTCATATTGTGTCCTAAGAGGTTGTAGGACACCATATGACCCCTATGGACACCATAGGACCCATTATGACACCATATGGTGTCGTTAGAGGTCATATGGTTTCCTAAGGGGTCGTAGGATTTAATATGACCCCTTAGGATACCATAGGACCCAAAGCGACCCAATATGGTGTCATAACGGGTTGTATGGTATCCTAAGGGGTCATAAAGGTTCATGGGACACCATATGACCCCTAAGGATAACATAAAACCCCTTATGACACCATATGGTATGGTTAGGTGTCATATGGTGTCCATAGGTATCATATGGTTTCCTAGGACACCATATGACCCCTTAAGACACCAAATTGTGTCGTTATGGGTCATATGGTGTCCTAAGGGTTCGTAGGACATAATATGACCCCAAGCGACCCAATATGGTGTCATTTGGGGTCATATGGTGTCCTAAGGGGTCATATGATGTCTTAAATGGGTCATATGACACAATAAGACCCACTAGGACACAATATGACCCATAACGACCAAATATGGTGTCTTAAGCGGTCATATGGTGTCCTAAGGGATAGTAAGACACCATAATACCATATGACTCCTATGGAAAACATAGGACCCCTTATGACACCATATGGTGTCATTAGGGGTCATATGGTGTCATAAGGGGTCGTAGGACATAATATGACCCCTTAGGATATCATAGGACCCAAAGCGGCCCAATATGGTGTCATAACGGGTCGTATGGTGTCCTAAGGGGTCATAAGGGTTCATGGGACACCATATGACTCCTAAGGACAACATATAACCCCATATGACACCATATGGTGTGGTTATGGGTCATATGGTGTCCATAGGCATCATATGGTGTCCTAGGACACCATATCACCCCTTAAGACACCAAATTGTGTTGTTATGGGTCATATAGTGTCCTAAGGGGTTGTAGGACATAATATGACCCCTTAGGACATCATATGACCCAAAGCGACCCAATATGGTGTCATTAGGGGTCATATGGTGTCCTAAGGGGTCATATTATGTCTTAAAGGCATCATATGACATAATGTGACCCACTAGGACACAATATGACCCATAATGACCAAATATGGTGTCTTAAGGGGTTATATGGCCTAAGGGGTCGTAGGATACCATATGACCCCTATGGACACCATAGGACCCCTTATGACACCATATGGTGTCACTAGGGGTCATATGGTGTACTAAGGGGTCGTAGGACATAATATGACCCTTTAGGACACCATAGGACCCAAAGAAACCCAATATGGTGTCATAACGAGTCTTATGGTGTCCTAAGGGCTCATAAGGGTTCAAGGAACACCATATGACCCCTAAGGACAACATACGACCCCTTATGACACCATATGGTGTGATTAGGGGTCATATGGTGTTCATAGGTGTCATATGGTGTCTTAGGACACCATATGACCCCTTAAGACACCAAATGATGTCTATATAGGTCATATGGTGTCCTAAGGGATCCTAGGACACAATATGACCCCTTAGGACACCATATGACCCAAAGAAACCCAATATGGTGTCATTAGGGTTCATATGGTGTCCTAACGGGTCATATGATGTCTTAAAGGCATCATATGACACAATATGACCCAGTAGGACACAAAATGACCCATAATGACCAAATATGGTGTCGTAAGGGGTCATATGGTGTCCTCAGGAGTCATAAGACATCATATGATCCCTATGGACACCATAGGACCCCTTATGACACCATATGGTGTCGTTAGGGATCATATGGTGTCCTAAGGCGTTGTAGGACATAATATGACCCCTTAGGACACCATAGGACCCAAAGCGACCCAATATGGTGTCATAACGAGTCATATGGTATCCTAAGGTGTCATAAGGGTTCATGGGACACCATATGACCCCTAACAACAACATACGACCCCTAATCTCTCTCTCTCTCTCTCTCTCTCTCCCTCCTTCTCTCTCTCTCTAAAATATGACTAATAAAATCCGATATCGGATTTAATCGGATATCTAATTTCTGCCATTGCCATTAATATCGTAGTTCAGTTAAAAAAAGGCGGCAACGGGAAAAAAATTTTGGGACCACAAATTTATGCATTAAAATTTGATATCCAATTTGTGTACATAAAAAAGAGCCTTGTGGGCCATTTTGTGGATTCCAACGGCCCATAGTCTGCATATTCTATCTTCTGTTGATGATCACGGGTTTTCAGAGAGGTTGAGATAAATTTGTGCTTTTGGGAGATTCTTAAAGTCAAATCTTACATTGTCAATCATGTAGGAGCATCTGTGTGGAGGAAAATATGGAGCAGAAGTCGTTGGAAGTCTAAACGCAAAAGAAAATTTTCAAATGACCAAATTGAAGTGTATAGATAAAGAGATAGAGAATGTCATAGGAGGAGAAGACAAGGTATGTTAAATATTGATAATGTTACTTCAAGTGAAGAGGAAATTGATTTTGAAAATGTGGCATAAGTTATTGAAAATGAAAATGTAGATTTTGAAAGTGAAAATTTTGAAAATGTTGAAAATGT
The DNA here is from genome assembly GCF_030272615.1 of Cryptomeria japonica. Classification (NCBI taxonomy): domain Eukaryota; kingdom Viridiplantae; phylum Streptophyta; class Pinopsida; order Cupressales; family Cupressaceae; genus Cryptomeria; species Cryptomeria japonica. The sequence continues at coordinate 751,190,922 of NC_081407.1, read as the reverse complement.
TGAAAGTGATAATGAAAATGCTCAACATGTGGAAAATTTTGACGTAGGAGGTGAAAATGTGGAAAACATTGACATTGAAGGTGGAATTTCTCAACCAAGTGAACCATATATAACACCTAATTACTTGAAAAACTGAGATAGACTTTTGTAGGGACCCCTCTCATGGCCCTGTAGGATCAAATGGATCATTCGCAAGTGCCACGGATTCTGAGTTAGGGCCCGTCAAAGTTTGACAATTTTTCAACACTTAGGACGCTCAAGGGACGACGTTAGTAGGGTATGACCCTGAGCATTCGACTGAGTGGGGGGGGAAAATAGGAATATACATAGGGTAATAATGCCTAATTGGACATGTCGAAGCTGACAGTTTGTCATCGCGATGACCAGAACGAGAAATTGGCTATGCGACAACATTGGATTGAGTGAGACTGATTATTTTTTTGCCAACCAAAAAATTGCTGCCCTAATAAAACCATAGGGAAACTTGAAAAACTAAGATAGGATTTTGTAGGAACCCCTCTTGTGGCCCTGTAGGTTCAAACAGATTGTTCACAGGTGACACGAATTCTAAGTTATGGCCCGTCAAAGTTTGACAATTTTTAGTGCTTAGGGCACGGAAGGGACGACGCCGGTAGGGTATCACCCCGAGCATTCGATCAAGTGGGGGGGGAAATGGGAGCATGCATAGGGTAATAATGCCTAAATGGACATATTAGAGATGACAGTTCATCATTGCGACGAGATGAACGAGAAATTAGCCACATGACAAAATTCGATTGAATGAGACTGACGATTTTTTTGCCAACCAAAAAATTGCTGCCCTAATAAAACTATAGGGAAACTTGAAAAACCGAGATAGGATTTTGTAGGGGGGCCTCTCGTGGCCCCATAGGTTCAAACGGATCATTTGTAGGTGCCACGGATTCTGAGTTAAGGCCCGTCAAAGTTTGATAATTTTTAGCACTTAGGGTGCTCAAGGGACGATGTCGGTAGGGTATGACCCCAAGCGTTCGACCGAGTGCGGGGGTAAAATAGGAGAATTAATAGGGTAATAATACCTAACTGGACATGTCAGAGCTGACGATTTGTCATCGCGATGAGTAGAACAAGAAATTGGCCACGCGACAACATTGGATTGAGTGAGACTAACGATTTTTCATTAACCAAAAAAATTGCTGCCTTAATAAAACCATAGGGAAACTTGAAAAAATGAGATAGGCTTTTGTAGGGACCCCTCTCATGGCCTCGTAGGTTCAAACGGATTGTTTGCAGGTGACATGGATTCTAAGTTAGGGCCTGTCAAAGTTTAACAATTTTTATCATTTAGGGTGCTCAAGGGACGACGTCGGTAGGGTATCACCCCGAGCGTTTGACTGAGTGGGGGGGGGAAATAGGAGCATGCATAGGGTAATAATGCCTAACTGGACATGACAGATCTAACAGTTCATCATTGCGATGAGATGCACAAGAAATTGGCCACGCGACAACATTCGATTGAATGAGACTGATGATTTTTTCACCAACCGAAAAATTGCTTCTCTAATAAAACCGTAGGGAAAATTGAAAAACCAAGATACGCTGTTCTAGGTACCCCTCTCATGGCCCCATAGGTTCAAACGGATCATTTGTAGGTGCCATAGATTTTGAGTTAGGGCTTGTCAAAGTTTGATAATTTTTAGCACTTAGGGCACTCAAGGGACAACGCTGGTAGGGTATGACCCCGAGTTTTCGATCGAGTGGGGGGGGGGGGCGGGAAAGGAGAATGCATAGGGTAATAATGCTAACTGGACAGGTCAGAGCTGACGGTTCATCATCGCGATGAGTTGAACGAGAAATTGGCCACACAATAACATTCAATTGAGTGAGAATGATGATTTTTTCGCCAACCAAATTGCTGCCCTAATAAAACCCAGAGTGTTCGACTGAGGTGGGGGGCAAAATAGGACCATGCAAAGGGTAATAATGAATTGTATCAAGTATTGTTCATTAAATGAATTGTAATGTATTGTTCATTAAATGAATTGTATTGTTCATTAAATGAATTGTATTGTAATTTTGATTAAATGAATTGTATTGTTCATGAATTGCGTTGTTCATTAAATGAATTGTATTATATTGTTCATTAAATGAATTATATTGTTCATTATACAAACAATACTTATGAGGAAATGAAATGAATTGTATTGTTCATTAAATAACCATTGTTAATTATTGGAATGAAGATTAAAGATTTCCATGATAACACCACGCACAGATGAGCAAAAATTTATATGATTGAATATCAACTTCTGTATATATAAAAATGTCAAATGATTATAGATGTATGTCCATACACAAATATGACATAAACGCCAACTGAAACAAAATGTATGTCTAAATACGTGAATGTATGTCCATATACAAAATATACATGCCAACTAGAGATGCACCATTTAATAGAAATTTTTGTTTTTTTGGGATCTACGGGTTGACCAGTGCGGGGATTCACAAACAATGAAGCGATAGCGGCTTTGGATCTCTCGAGATCCTTGATATCCTTATACAAAAATCCATCTACATATTTTTCCCTCATAGAATCTTGCCACAAGAGGGCGGCATCATGCTCCTCAGTCATAGTTTCCATACTCCTTATGATCGACATGAGAGGATCAAACATTGGGTTTAGATGAGGGATCCTACGATATACCTCTACAATCCCCCTCAATTCATTCAAATTTTGTGCAATCAAATCTTGAATTGAGGGTGGGTTTGGCAAAGGAGGGTTTGATTGTTGCAGTTGTGGTTGATCAATGTTTTCATTGTTATCCCCCATTTTTAACCTATTGAATGTAAACAATTGAATTTAGTTAATGAATTTAAACAATTATGTATTTGATTTTAAAAAACCTAGTTTTCAATGAAAAATCAAATAAACATTAACAAAAAATACAAAAAATGAATGAAAATGATTGAAAACAATAAAATTCTTACCTTTCAATCTATTTTTTAGCAATTTTTTGCCAAAACACCGGATATCGGATTTTTATAAAATTGCGCAGCCCATGAGTTAAAAGTGACTCACGGGCTATCACTGTCGAAATCTATTTGTCTCAGAAAATCGGATATCTGATTTTATCAAATATCCAATTTTTATACTTAAATTATTTTAAAATAACATATATAATATAATAATATATTATATAATATATTATTATATTATATAATACGTATTGTATTATATTATAAAATATAATTATATATTATATAATATATAATATTAAATATTATATTATATATTATATAATATTTAATATATATTATATTATATATTATATAATATATATAATATAATATAATATATATATATAATATAATAATATATTATATATTATATAATACGTGTAGACACCCAAAATTGTCATGTCTAATTAAATAAATATTTTATTTATTTAATTATCTAAGCCTAATTCTTCTATTAATTAAATAAATCTTTATTTATTTAATTAATTCATTTATCCTCTTCTAGCCTTATTTCTCATTTAAATAAATACATTTATTTATTTAAATTATCCCTTTCCTATATTAAATAAATATTTTATTTATTTAATTGCCCTACTTCTTCTATTAATTAAATAAATCTTTATTTATTTAATTAATTCATTATCTTTTTCTACACATGACACAGGTCATTCATCTCTTATTTCCTACACTACCTACCCCTTTCATTATTTTGGTATTTCTTATACCTACCCTCTAATCCTAGCCGACCTCTCTTTTTACACCTCTCAATCTTAACCCTCCATTTTCTATTGTGTCTTCTATTTAAGGAGATGCTTTCTTCATTGTCAAACCCTAATCCCTAATGACAAACCCTAACTACTGGATCAATTAACTACACTACAATTCTACTTGCAACCACATTCCGTTCTTTGTTGAGCTCTTGTGCATACAAAAATCTGAGAGCAAGCATATCAAACAAGATCAATGGAGATAGGAAGAATGGAGATCAAAACCCTAGTGGACATGTGATGGTATAATCTTTGTGATTTTTGAGTTATTTTGCATTGTCTTAGGTTATCTTCATATGTTATGGTGGATCTTTGTTCATTGTTAGGCTAGGGTTTAGTGGTTGAATCCATTTTAGTCTTTCAATATTGTTGTTTATTGCTATCCATTTTCACCATATACATTTTGGCACGCCCGGTGGGACTCTTGTCCCTTTGCATTTAACATTTTTGTTGCAGATTTTGCATTTTTGAAGTTGCAGATCGGACGATTTCGACGACATTTTAGGTTTTTTCTGCGTCTGCGAGTGTTCGGATCGCGTTTTTGTATTTCAGAGGCGTCTGTGATATCTTTTATCGCGTCTGTGTTTCTGTCATTTTTATTTTTTGCAGGTTTCCGAAAGTCGCGTCTGTGATCCCTAATCGCGTCTGTGAACCATCTGATCGCGTCTGCAGAATAAAGAGGCGTCTGTGTTCTGAAATCACGTCTGCGAATCACAGAACCGCGTCTGTGTTGGACAGACGCGTCTGTGTCTGGTATAACAGCGTCTGTGCATTCTATTTTGCAAATTTTTTTAAGTTTTTCGATTCGGGTTTTCGGATTTTGTACTTAGGGTTTCAGATCTGGTTTATTTTTGGCTAACCTTTGTAGATCTAGCTAACCTGGTTTGTGCAGCTTGCTTTGGAGGCAAATACGTTTTTGTTGAAGGCCCCTTTTCACAAAGTCTTTTTGGGTTTTCTTAAAATTTACCTAACTTGTGTGCTTGCAGGAAGGGGTTATCACTTGAAACAACCCAAACTACTAACAATTTTGTTGCAGGGCCTTAGCTAGGGTTTTGTAATTTTATTTGTGTGCCTTGTCTTCATAGCTTAGCAAACACTTCAATTGGTGCACTAAAATTGAACCATTGTCTTTTGTGTCTTGAGCAATAGGCTCTTTTTGTTTATTCTTTAGAGGGCCTATCTTCCCGTGTGGTCATTAGGACTACTAGTGAGAAGAGAACGACCCAAGTGGTAGCAAAAGAAAAGCCATCTTCTTCCAAGCCACTATAATCAAATGTATTCATGGTGAAAACTATGAATAACGTGTGCTGATTAGTTCATACCGACACTATGTCTCCCCATAAACCCGTTTGATCAAATTTATTTGATCATTTGTAGGGCGTAACCCCTACCGGCTGGGAGCCTTCTGTATTTACAGAGCTGAAAGTGCCGCATGTATGGCCACACGAGCGGATGCCCTTACTAGCACCTCATTGTTTTAGATGCCCAAATCCTTCTAGTTGTTGAGGCAGGAGGTCGGACCTCTGGTAGCGGCCCACACACATACGGTTCTTAGTAGAGATACAAAGTTCGCCATGGGGAGTTTTCATGGGGACTGATGCTTGGCTGACCCGAGAAGTGAGTGCCGAGGGTGGAGCCAGTGAGGTCAAGCATCTAAGTATCCGCTCTGAATAGCGTAGCCTCGGGGGTAAAACCCCATGTGGGATCAACAATTATTGTCCTGGCCAGCCATAAGAATTGTGCTTGACTTATGATAAACATTCAAACAATCAAGACAAAACAACAAAACATTGTGTCTTTTGTGTCTTCAAGTGTATGCAAAAACTTTTTACATCAAACAACACACTTTTTAGAGTCTAAACAGTCTGCAAACATTGGGTCATCAACACTGTGTCCTCTTGTCATGAAAAACAGTCGAAAAATCAGATTTGGTCACAGCAAAACAAATTCACAGATAGGAAAGATTGCACTAAGGTTACAGAAACGCGTCTGTGTCTGATAAACGCGTCTGTGAAGTACAGAATAGCGTCTGTGTTTTTATCAGCGTCTGTGTCAAACAGAGACACGTCTGTGTCTGGACATCGCGTCTGTGAAGTATACAGAAGCGTCTGTGTCCAAAATTGCAAAAAACTGTTACAGTCCCAGCAAACATCAACAGGAAATCTCAGAATCACGTTTGTGTCAAACAGAATAGCGTCTGTGTCTTCAAACCGCGTCTGTGAAGTATACAGAGGCGTCTGTGTCAGGATTTGAAAAAAGTTTAACAGTCAAGCAAACAAAGAAATCAGTTTCGGCATACTTGAGCTTCCTAGGTTGTCTCTTCAGATTTCATCTAGCATTCAGCCTGTTCTAGGGTCTTACACAGTCCATCATTGCTTCATACCTCATTTTACATTCATACTTGTCTAAACTTGAGTCAAAAGGTCACTTGCTTGTCCTCACTATACTTTGTCAACACACTACATACTACAACACTTTGTTAAGTGGTCCCTCATCAAGGTTTCTTACCTTTGGGTCTCATTTGGTCTTACTTAGAGTCAAGGTCAGCTTACCTCATCAAGAGAAACTATCCTCTCTTTGGAAGTCACACCTACTCTACTACGTACATACTTGGTCTTACACTTTGGACATTGCAAGTAAACTTCAGATTCATTTACACTCCATACAACTCTTGGTCTTACATACTCTTGTCATTTTCGTCTAAGACTCTCACATATTGCTAAACACCTAGTTCATGGTTGAAACCCGTCTTCAAAAATCTAGGAGAAAAGCTAAAGAAGCTCAAGGGTCCGTAAACATGAGTTCTTATGAGTATGACAATGATGTCTTCTACAATCCTGAGCACACTACATTACCAGACATGAATGTTTATAGACACAATCCAAATATGGAAAGCGCAAACGCTATACACAACGCTACACACAATGACAATGTTGACAATTCTTCAATACTATCAGCAGACATACAAGAATCCATAATGGATCCTCATTTCAATAGATTGGTTGAAGAGATAATGAAGAGAGATCGTCAATACTTTCTAAACATGATGGCACAAAGTGGAGCTAAAATACCACATGATTTTGACTTATCTCAACTTATGGAAAGTAGACCTTCACAACAAACTCAACCAAATAGTGGAGGACCCAATAATATGATGCCGGAGTCACCATCAGTTTTGCTTCAGAAACCAGCAATCCCACATACACAAGCTCAAATGCATGATACTTACACTCAAAGACCATCATGGAGGCCTTATGTTCAAACACATGCTCAAGATATGGGTCAACCAAGACAAATGGATACTCAAGGACTTCCTCAAAATTTTGACACAAGAAGACCTCATGCCAAAATTGGGGGCAACATAATGGAAAATGAAAGGCCCATTGAATATGGTTTATATACACAAAACAGATATGGGGTCCCTCAACAAGAAATTATGCCAAGTGCTCCATACATGTCACAACAATATAGACCTCCATATGGACATGTCTACGATCAGTATCATCCATATATGCAACAAGCTCCTCCTCAAATGGGTGTTTCAAACATGGGATATGCTACAAGAAATCCATCTCCTCCCAAAAATAATTTGGAGCAACAAATTAGAGATCTACAAAAGAAAGTGGAAGACATGGGCACATCAAAACCCACATATACTATGAGAGATATATGCCCTTATCCCTTTGATAAGAGCATTCCAATGCCTCCGTTTCCTCCGCACTTTGCAACGCCGAAATTCGACAAATATAGAGGGAGAGGAGATCCCAAGGCACACATAAGACAATTCTTCACAGCTTGCATTGAGGTAGCGGCAGAAGAAACATACTTAATGAGGTTGTTCCCACAGAGCTTAGGAGATCAAGCGATGGAATGGTTTTCTCAATTACCTCCTGGTATTAAGTCATGGGGCGACTTGGCAGAGGCATTCATTCAACATTTCTCTTACAACATTGAAACAGATGTCTCAGTTACTACCTTGTGCAATACGAAACAAAAAGAAGGAGAATCTTTTGCGTCAATTTACAAAGATGGAGAAACTTAGCTAGCAGATGCTCTTGTGAAATCCCACAAAAACAAATGGTGGAAATGTTCACACAAAATGTTAACAAGGCTATTGGTTATGATCTCAGAAAAGCTTGTTTGTCTACATTTAAGGATGTCATTGAAAAGGGCCTAGCAACAGAAAAGGTCTTGATTGAACAAGGAGTTATCAAACTATTCAAAGAAAACAAAGAGGACTTTAAGGGAAAGGACAAACCAAAGTTTTGGAACAAGAACAAGAACACAGTTAATGATGGTGTTGTTGATGCCAACACAGTGAGACCAAAGTTCATCTTTTCTGGATCAAATTCTACCAACAATCAAGTGAACAATCAAACGGCTGCTAAACCACGAAGGAAGTACACTCCATTGGGAGAACCACTTGAATCAGTATTCAAAAAGCTTGTAGTAAACAAAGTGATCACGGTCCCAGATTTTCCTCCATATGAACCAAAGGTAAAACCGAATTGGTGGAATGATGATGAATATTGTGAATTTCATAAGAGCAAGGGTCACAAGACAAGTAATTGCCATCGATTGAAAAACATTGTACAAGATCTCATTGACAGAGGAGATATTGAGATTGAGGGACATTCATCTAACCAAGAGCATGAGGTGTTTAAGGAACCATTCCCGAAACATGACAAGGGAAAAGGCAAAGTCACAGATGATCAAGCCAATTACACCAGAACATCTTACAATTATGATTCCACTATTAATCACATCTCAATGGACAATCATATTTCTACCATTACTATCAAAAATAAAAATCCTGAGAATCCTCCTCAGCGACCTAAAATTGTCCTAAAAGGTGTGGGATCTTCGTCCGCATCTACCTCTGAATGTCATGTTACAACCCGTCGAGGTAAGATCACATTGCCAGGTACCTCTACTAAGAATACCAATCTTTCGTCAACTAAGCCTGAGTACGATCTTGTAGAGCAATTAGGGAAAACACCCGCACTCATCTCTATTCTTGAGCTCTTACGTATATCTCCTGCACATAAAGCTGTCCTTGACAAAACCTTGAGAGATACTGCTGTCCCTACTGATCTGAACGTGGATCAGTTTCAAGCCATGGTGGGATACCTATCCGTTCCACACTCCCTCACATTCACAGAAGCCGATGACGCCTCCATAAGTCAGCCTCATAATGCACCTCTACATATTGAAGCCTTCATACATAAACACCGAATAAAACGAGTCCTGATAGATGGAGGAGCAGGTCTTAATATTTGTACATTGAGCACCATCAGACAATTGGGATATTCTGACAAAGCTGTGAATGCTACAAACCAAATCACTATTAAGGCTTATGATGATGAAGAGCGTTCGTCCAAGGGCACAGTCATCTTACCACTAAGAATAGGGCCAGTCACAAAGGATGTGATTTGTCAAGTCCTGGATCTAGACCTCACATATAACATATTGCTAGGACGTCCGTGGATTCATGAAATGAGAGCAGTCCCATCAACGTACCATCAGTGCATAAAATTTCCTCATAATGGAGTCGAGGTCACGGTCAATGGTGATCCAAATCCATTCATATATTGCAATAACTTGAGATCACATACTGAGATTATCATTCCCAGCAATCGTGAGGCTACTCCTTCTTCAGCATATATTGATCCTGAGTCATTAAAGCCCTTGACATCCAAACAAGGTGAACTTAGAGCCAAGTTTCAAGACAAAGGCATGGGAGAATACACTCTGAATCAAACAATGTTCTTACGACAAGTCATGAACTCCCCCAAGGAATATGGGAGACCACATCCTAATAAGCAAATCTCCATCATGCTCCTCAAATGGGATCCTACCGTCTTTCAAAAATGGGGCGAACTAGAGGAAGAAAGTTTATATAAAATGCTATATAAGGATGCTGAAGATGATACACATGATCAAATTATAATACCCTGTGAAAACTATGGTAAAGGTTTCAAAATTCTGCAGAGATTCGGGTATGATGGAAAAAGTCCTCTCGGACTACGCAAAGAAGGTGTCATGGAGCCTCTACAACCTGAGCTAACTACAAGAAGGGAACGCTCTAAGGGGCTTGGTTTTCTAAATCCCAAGATTCAAAACAAGAGAACAAAACAAATATGGCGAGTCAAAGTGGCTGAAGTTCAACAAGAGGATAATTATTCCACAGACTCCAATGAGTGGGAATGGGGTTCAGACAAATCCTCCAGCGACTATGAACTTAATGAGACATTTAGAGAGCCAGATGAACCTACAGAGGAGGAGGAGTTTTACAAGAAATTCAGAGTTGGTCAAGAACCGACCCATAAGGATCCCGTACAAGCTTCGTTTCAGGGCCCTAGGTCAGGATCACATAGGATGAGGACACCTGTCCCTAAGGGTGCTACTAGTGATGATAATTTGGACTCACTCACGATCGACACTGATGAGGAGAGTGCCATTGACGACCTCGATGACTACCTTGACATACCTGAATATAACCACATCTTCACTATTAGCCTTGCGGACTCTAAAAACACTAAAGACCTTACCCTCGTTCACCCCCAACTCATTGACTGGGATCAGGATGGACCACCACAGTTTGATACATTTCAAAATGATGAAGCTATTGTTGATTATCTTGGCATTCGCGATGATCTTCCTCTTGGAGACCATAAAGCAGGATACGCCATAGAGCTAAATAACATGGCATACTTTGGTGAGGGTGTCGGGCCTTCTAGTCGCAAAAATGTGAAAATAAAGACAAAACAAGGGTCTTATGGCGAAAACCACACTGTGGCGCTCTCTGACTCTAAAAAAGTAAAAAGAAAGGACGTATCTGAGGGTGAAAACCTCTCTGAGGTGCCCGAAGATGGAAGGCTTGACATTCTCCCAGCATCATACGAGGAAAAATCATCCATGTTGGTAGAGGAGACTATAAAGACAAACATTGGTACAGCAGAGGTTCCACACAACATATTTTTGGCTCAATCATTGACAGAGGCCGAGAAAGCAAGGTTCATAAGCTTCTTTAAGGAACGACAAGTCAACTTCGTATGGTCTTATGCTGATATGCCTGGACTAGACCCCGACTTAGTAATGCATCATTTAACAGTCAAACCGGGGGCAAAACCAGTAAAACAGAAATTGAGGAAAATGCATCCACAGGTGGCATTGCTAGTCAAGACAGAGCTGGAGAAATTACTAGATGTCGGATTCATACGCCCAATTGATTATCCCGAATGGATTTCCAACTTAGTACCTGTTAGCAAACCAGATCGCAGCATCCGAATATGTACAGACTTCAGGGATATCAACAAGGCTTGTCCGAAGGACGATTTCCCATTACCAAACATTGATTTAATTGTTGATCTCACAGCAGGCCATGAGATGTTATCTTTAATGGACGGATTCTCTGGATATAATCAGATCAGGATTGCACCTGAAGATCAACATAAAACATCATTCACTTGTCCATGGGGAACCTTCTGCTGGAATGTCATGCCCTTTGGGCTGAAAAATGCAGGTGCCACGTATCAACGAGCCATGACTACTATCTTCCATGATCTCATGCATGTAAAGGTGGAAGATTATGTCGACGACCTTTTGGTTAAATCAATAGACAGAAATACACACTTGGACATACTTTCAGTTGCTTTTGATAGGCTGGAAAAATACAAGGTAAGATTAAATCCAAAGAAATGTGTCTTTGGAGTAACCTCCGGGAAGCTCCTAGGATTCATTGTGTCTAAAAGAGGAATAGAAGCGGATCCAGCAAAAGTCAAGGCTATCTTGGACATGCCGCCACCCAAGAATATCAGTCAACTTCGGTCTTTACAAGGGAGACTCCAGTCCATACGAAGATTCATAGCACAACTTGCAGATAAGTGTAATCCTTTCCAGCACCTGCTACACAAAAACATTAAGTTCAAATGGGATGAGAACTGTCAACAGGCTTTTCAGGCACTTAAAGACTATCTTTTGAACCCGCCAGTTTTGATGCCACCAATTCCGGATCAACCATTGCTACTTTACATATCAGCTACTCCAACAGCACTGGAGGCACTACTAGCACAGCAAATATCTGACGGCAAGGAAAAAGCAGTCTACTATATCAGTCGCACATTGGTGGGATATGACCTAAACTACACACCAATTGAGCGTGCATGTCTCGCTGTGGTCTTCGCTTCACAAAAATTACGACATTATATGCTCACTCACAAGACCAAGTTGATTGCCAAAATTGATCCACTAAAATATCTGCTCAACAAAGCTACACTTACTGGGCGACTGGCCAAGTGGGTAATGATTTTGAGTGAATTCGACATTGAATACGTGGACAGAAAAGCAATCAAAGGACAAGCCATCGCAGATCAACTGGCAGATGCTCCCATGATAGATGATGTTCCTCTACAGTCAGAATTTCCAAATGAGTCCATTCTAACAATATCACCTGCAAAGCCATGGCAACTATACTTTGATGGCTCATACACACAGCATGGGGCAGGAGCGGGTATACTCTTTATAACTCCCCAAGGTGATTCTATACCAAAGTCATACCGCTTATCATTTCCTTGCACCAACAATATAGCGGAATACGAGGCATTAACAACTGGGTTAAGAATTGCAGTTCAGTGGAAGATCCAGGAACTTCGTGTTTTTGGCGATTCTCAACTTGTCATCCGTCAAGCAACTGATGATTATCAAACAAAAGATGAAAAGCTAATGCCTTACAAACAACTGGTAGATGATCTGAAACAACACTTTGCAAAGATAGAGTTTGAGCAGATACCAAGAGAACAGAATCGCGCTGCTGATGCCATGGCTACAATTGCTTCACTCATTGACCTACCGCAAAATGAGACCTGTTATGAGTTCCTGGTTGACAACCTGCTGATTCCGTCATATGAGATCACTCCTACGGAAATGATATGTGTTGTTGGTCCTGAATCCCAGTTATATGGTTCCATATTCACATACCTTCGCGACAACATCTTACCTCCCGATTTATCGAACAACCAACGCCGCACTTTCATCCGCCAATCCTCCCGATACGTTATCCTAGCTGATATCCTATACCGACGAGGTCTAGATGGCACCCTCCTTAGATGTTTAGAGAGTGACGAAGCTCAGATTGCGTTACGAGAAGTGCACGAAGGGATATGTGGTCCGCATACTAGTGGTCCTACCTTGGCCAAGAAACTCATCAAGACTGGATACTACTGGCCTACTATGGAAAAAGATGCATATCAGTTTGTCAAGAGGTGTAAGCAGTGTCAAATTCATGGAGACCTCATACATGCACCAGCACAGGAACTACAGCCACTTGCATCTCCTTGGCCCTTTTGTCAGTGGGGACTCGATCTCATAGGCAAGATTCACCCTCCTTCTTCCAATGGACATAAATTCATTATCACAGCCACAGAGTATTTCACAAAGTAGATTGAAGCCGTGCCTCTCACACAAGTTACTGGGAAACAAATCGCTACTTTCATCCTGAACTACATCATTTGCCGATACGGGATTCCTACTTCCATTATCACCGATAACGGGCGTCCTTTCAAGAACCAGGATGTTCGTAAACTCTGTGAGCGCTTCCATATCTCTCATCGTTTCTCCACACCATATTACCCCCAAGGTAATGGCCAAGCTGAGGCGTCTAACAAAACAATTCTCAAAATACTTAAAAAGACAGTCGACGACGCTGGCCGTAACTGGCATGTCCAACTCAATCCCGCACTTTGGGCCTATCGTACCAGTGTCTGCACACCTACAGGGGCTACACCTTACTCACTTGTCTATGGTGCTAAATCCATCTTGCCTATTGAGGTCGAGTTACCTTCTTTACGGGTCTCCTTGAGAAACATAATCAACGATGAAGACTGCAGGGTCTCTCGCTTACAAGAACTAGAACTGCTGGAGGAATGACGACACACTGCTTTTAATCATCTCAAGGCTTACCAACAACAAATGAGTCGCAGTTACAATCACAAGGTCAAGCCTCGCACATTTGAGGTAGGTGACTTAGTCCTCAGAGAGAACCCCAAGAATCAGCAAGATAGAGAAAAGAAGGGCAAATTTGAACCCAACTGGCTTGGTCCTTACATCATCACAGCAGCATATGGATCTGGGGCATATCAACTCTCAACTACAAAAGGGGAATCTTTGGAGGATCCTATCAACAGCATGCACCTTCGCAGGTTCTACACATAAGCTCTTTTTGAGTATCCTAATGCAAAAACACAAAAAAAATTAAAAAAAAAATTCAAAAATACAAAAAAAAAAAAATAAAAAAAAATCGTTACTTGGTGAAAACCTGGCAAACAGGCGCCTTTTGACAACAAAAAAAATTGAAAAATCAAGAAAAGTAAAGAAAAATAATTTCGTCCAACGGTGAAAACCACTTCGGTGGCGCCCTAGGCAAGTACCATGGTGAAAACTGGGTCACCAGCGCCATGCGTAGAGACTTTGCTCCTCCCTCTTTCAGGATTCTCTTTCATCTTTTCACTTCGCACACACTCACGACCAATTCACTCACAATAAACTTACCCATTCCCATCATGGCTTGTTATTGATCTACCCAAGATTGGTTAGCCATTCATAATAAACCCTCCCTTTTCACTCCCTTTCCATCCATAATAAATCAGATCCTATCTGTGACTATGGCCAATTCCTACGTCTAGTAATGGGTGTGGAACTGAGAACATCACATGTATCGAGGAGTACAGTTTCTTCTAGTTTCCTTCAGGTCTATCCGCGCGCAATCCGCAATAAAGCAACATTTGCATCGCAAATCCGCAATAAAGTTTCATCTTCTCCACAATAAAGTATCAGTTTCATGGATTCAGTCAGTTTCAAATGAGACACAGCAGCAACAATGAGCTTCAACAAAATCAAATCTTTCAACAGACTCAGACAACATATGGTTCAGTGCTATCTATCCTTTTTGTGAAAGTGAACATTGTGACCACAATCAAAATTTGACTTATACAAGTGACAAGAGACACTAAACTTGAGGACTACAGTGGATGTTGGTGTCGAGTCTTGGTTTTCTTTTGGTTTTATCTTTTTGGTGACATGTCTTTTAGCTTTTCCAGGATGTCTTTGACTAGAGATTCTATCTCCAGGATGTCTTTGACTAGAAAGGCGAGGATGGGGTATCGTCACTTATTTGCATTTGCTGTCTGTGGATTGTCTTTTAGTAATGCTATGACTTGTCCAAGGATATGAGGACACTGTGAGTCTAGTATGAACTGGGGCATTCCTTGTTTGTGACTGTCTTATCTCCATGCAAACAGGTACAATGACTTTCTGGGCCGAACAAATGCCTCGATTGTCATAACCTATTCTGCCATAATAAAGCTCAATGATGATAACGCACAAGAAGCTCTTTCACATTCATATATTCTGTCTTTCATCCCCCTTTCTTGATTGACTTCCATCGTCCTTCTCGAGTCCGTGTAGCCCGCTATCACATGACTGAGTATAATGACACACCAAAAAAATATTTGCATTTCATATAGTTGCACCTACATCACCACATATAAGCATTTCATACATACATATAGATATCACAATTGCATCACATCCTGCATACACATGTTAGCACATCTCACATTCTCATTAAGTAAATAATCATTTGCATTATCATATTCATTTGCATCACATATACAACATAAAAAAAATATATATATATATTGCATTGCATCATATACATATTTGCATCCATATCATAAACATCACTTAAGAACATTTCATCACATAAGGTACACATGCATATAGCTGCCGCAAAAAATGAATCATCTCATATATAATCAAATGTGTCATAATACAATGATGTCAAAAGAATCATATGGCTACAAAAGAATCACCCGCAGGTGTCTACAATACAATAATGGTACATATAATGATACAATGGGAGCCCACTATAGCTATGAGGAACTCCCTCCCTCAGAGCCGCCTCGCCTCGACGGAGTCTGAGCTATAGATGGACCCGCCCCTGGATCCCCCTGTCTCTCTGGTGGTGGTGGAGGCCCCATAACCCCACCGCTGGATGCCTATCTCCTGCGGCTCCCTCCTGTAGCCGTCGCTGTGCGCGATGATCTATGGAAGCTCCTAGCCCGCTGATCTACTGGCATGGCTGCATAATATAGATCCCTCCAGTAGGCGATCTCCTCTCTGGCTCGCAAAACATATGCGTAGCCTGCCCCTGCATCCTCTGCTGCCCGCCTCCCTGCCCTCAGAGCTGTCTCAGCCTCGGTGTATCTCTGGATGGCCTGATCCCTCTCCCGCTCTGTGTCTCGGACCCTGATCCTGAGGTGGTTCCTCTCTCGAACCAAATCCTCAATCTCATCTACCTGGCCCTGGCAGATCTCCCGCAGCTTAAGCACCTCATCCTCCTCAAAGTCTCCGCTCTCCGTCCCTGCCTGTGGCTCCTCCTCTACAGGTGCCTGTCCCTGTGCCTCTGCCTGCACCTGTCCCTGTGCCTCTGCCTGCACCTATTCCTGTGCCTGTATAGGTACCTATGGCTGTACCTGTCTCTGTCCCTCTGGCCGCACCTGTCTCTGTCCCTCTCTGGGACCCTGTGCTGCTGGCACCTGTAGGGGCAGTCCACCCCGTCCTCTCACCACTGGAGCTGCTCTCTCCTGACCTCCCTCCCTCCGAGGTGCTACCTGTCTCTCTCCCACCACTCCCCTCCGCCTCCGCCGGCCCCTACCTCCATCCCCTCCTCCCTCATCATCCTCTCCTCCACCCTCTCCATCCACTGGCTCTGCTGGATCTGTCAACCTAGGAAATGGATGCTCTGCCCAGTACGCAGAGTACTCTGTGTCCATCCCTGCATCATCTACCTCTGGCCACATGTCCCATGGCATCGGCATCATCTCCGCTAGCTGCATAACTGCCTGATCATATGATAGCAGTGGGCCAAACTGCACCTGATCTCTGACCGTACGGGCATACATGCCCGAGCCTCGGGGCATCCTCTGAATCCTGCCATACTGCCTGCATACCCTGTCCACCAGCTGTCTCTCTAATATATAGGGCGTCCTCCCAATCAGGTACCTGCTCCGGAAGGTGTAGGGCAGCTCCAGTGCATCGTCCTCCCACTCCTCGCACCCCAGGTACGGCCTCCAGATCACCATGTCAATGTCATCAATGACTCTCCTCCAGTGCTCCAATCTCCCAATCCGAGGCTGGGATGTAATCATCGCATATAGGTGCACAAAACTCTGTCCCTGTCCTCTGCCTCTGAAATAAATAGGCCGTGTGATGGGAAGGTGCTCATAGGCCCACACCTGCAAGAGAGTCACACCGCAGCCCAACCCCACTGATCCATGGTATACAAACTGATGCAGCTCATAATACAAATGTGCTAGGACACATGGCCCCCATGCATACCTAGTGTGCTCTGCCATCAGCGTCTCCAAGGCCCCTCCCCAGCCCACTGCCAATCCTCGTGTGGCCCTGTCTGGACACAAGTATCCACTGATAACTCCCCCAACAACTGCCGGCAATGCTAATCCTGTGGCAGTCATGGTGTCCCAGGCTACATGGCCTGCTCGCATCTCCAACTCAGGATCCTGAAAGACCCGTCTCAAGGCCTCCCTGTCACCATCACGGTCGTAGGGGATCAACTCTCCATCAATGGGAACATGTAATATCCTGTATACATCCTCTAAGGTCACTGTCATCTCACCCATCGGCAGGTGAAACGTGCATGTCTCTGAGTGCCATCTCTCGGCCAACGCAGTCAGCAACCCCATGTTTGCCCGAAACTCGGGCACATAGAGCATATGTGTGAGACCCATCTCCTCAACGGAAATCATGTCCTGGATAGACAACTCTGGTCACAATCTCTGTGTCGACGGGAATCTCTCCCGTGACTCCAACATCGGCAAATACTCCTGCAGTCAAGCAAATCAATCTTGTTAGTTATCGTGGCATTCACTGTTTATCACAAAATGCTACTTGCTACCTAAATGCATATGGCTATCTACCCTAGTGACACTCACTGTTCATCACAAAGTGTTGCTATTTATCCTGGTAGTGCTCCCTGTTCATCACAAAGTACTACGTGTGTGACATTCCCTGTTCATCACAAAGTGTCACTCACATTCGCACTCCCTGTTCATCACAAAGTGCTGCATATCCTGGTGCTCCCTGTTCATCACAAAGTGCCTTGATCTATCCTAATCTTCCCAGAGGACCTGCTTGAGTGTATCCTCTCAGCAGCTTATCCAATCGACAGCGTATGTTCATCACAGAACTGCCGATTTGACCTAAAGGACTAAAACCATGCATTTAAACACACAAACGCACTGTTTCAACACACACGCGCTTTTAACTCATAAACGCTCTTATAGACTGCATAAACGCGCCTCTGCAACACAGACGCGCTTTCTGAACACAAACGTGCCTATGCCAGACACAAACGCGACCAGGGAACATAGACGTCCCTGCATGACATAAACGCTACTAAAAATCACAGACGCTGCTGAATTTCACAAACGCGTCCGCAATCAACACAAACGCGGTTCCAGGCACAGACGCGCCTGGACCCGACACAGACACGCCTGTTGGACACAAACGCGCCTGGAGCTGACACAGACGCGGTTGCGCGTTTTTGCACTTCTACACTATCCTATTCCTAGCGCATTTATTGCTCCTAAACATGCATTAATGACAAAACTCGAAATGCGTGAAAGTACGAGGAGGTTTTTGGGTACTTACCGGCTCTCCTGCATCGGCTGGTCGCTGGAATCGGCGGACACGGTCGAATCTATGAACAAATGCCATCGCTACTGACTGCTGCTGCTCTTTTCTCGCTCTGCACTGTGATCTTCTATGGGTGTGGATGACAATGAGGATGTCTTTTGCCCGTGGTCTATCTTATAGCCTACCCTAGCCCTCGCCCTCATTTCCCGAGTCAGTCTTCCTCATCCCGTGACTTTGTCACTTTATCCAATCAGTCCATTCTATCCCATCTTTCTTATCGAGAGATTGTCTGCAATCTTTCCAGACTTTTTCATCCAATCTCTTGAGGGGGCATATCATTCCCATCCTGGGGCAACTCTGTATCAGTTCATCTTGTCTTCTTTGAAACAACACGACAAGCCGCATTGTCTCAAAGAGGGGCAAAATGTAGACACCCAAAATTGTCATGTCTAATTAAATAAATATTTTATTTATTTAATTATCTAAGCCTAATTCTTCTATTAATTAAATAAATCTTTATTTATTTAATTAATTCATTTATCCTCTTCTAGCCTTATTTCTCATTTAAATAAATACATTTATTTATTTAAATTATCCCTTTCCTATATTAAATAAATATTTTATTTATTTAATTGCCCTACTTCTTCTATTAATTAAATAAATCTTTATTTATTTAATTAATTCATTATCTTTTTCTACACATGACACAGGTCATTCATCTCTTATTTCCTACACTACCTACCCCTTTCATTATTTTGGTATTTCTTATACCTACCCTCTAATCCTAGCCGACCTCTCTTTTTACACCTCTCAATCTTAACCCTCCATTTTCTATTGTGTCTTCTATTTAAGGAGATGCTTTCTTCATTGTCAAACCCTAATCCCTAATGACAAACCCTAACTACTGGATCAATTAACTACACTACAATTCTACTTGCAACCACATTCCGTTCTTTGTTGAGCTCTTGTGCATACAAAAATCTGAGAGCAAGCATATCAAACAAGATCAATGGAGATAGGAAGAATGGAGATCAAAACCCTAGTGGACATGTGATGGTATAATCTTTGTGATTTTTGAGTTATTTTGCATTGTCTTAGGTTATCTTCATATGTTATGGTGGATCTTTGTTCATTGTTAGGCTAGGGTTTAGTGGTTGAATCCATTTTAGTCTTTCAATATTGTTGTTTATTGCTATCCATTTTCACCATATACAATACGTATTATATAATATTACATTATATATTATATAATATATTTTTTAATTTAAAATTACAAATAAAAATCAGATATCCGATTTGCATAGGTAATTACCATGCCAAGGTGTACTAACACTCAAGCCAAGGAAAAAGTCAACACGGATTTTCGCATTTTTAGGGGAGTGGAGAAGGCTATTTTTTTCACATCACCACTTTTTGGCCCCCCATGATCCTACAGTAACCCAATATACTTGTTCAACCAGAACAAATAAATTTAGAAGAAGATGATAATGAAGAAGCTGAAACTAAAGAGAATGATCATGTTATTTCTAGGTATGTAAGACTGAACCATAGTCCTGAGGAGATTATTGGGGATAAGGATGTTGGAGTACTAACTAGAAGGAGAATAAGATAGAACTCTTGCATGGTCTCCACCATTGAACCTAGAAGTGCTAAGGAGGCATTTGCTGATGATTATTGGGTTAAAGCTATGGAGGAGGAATTGGATCAAATTGAGAAGAACAACACTTGGACCCTGGTACCTCGACCGGTAAACAAGAATGTTATAGGTACTAAATGGGTATTCGGAAACAAATTAAATGAATATGGTGTTGAATTTCGCAACAAGGAAAGATTAGTCTGCAAGGGTTATGCTCAAGAAGAAGGAGAAGATTATGGTGAAACTTTTGCACTAGTAGCAAGACTAGAAGGTGTCAAAACTTTACTTGCATGTGCAACCCATAAGAAGTTCAAGGTATATCAAATGGATTTTAAGTCTACATTCTTGAATGGGATATTGGAAGAAGTATACATAGAGCAATCAGATGGTTATGCATTGACTGATGAGAAAGATATGGTATGCAGATTGCATAAAGCTTTGTATGGATTAAAGCAGGTACCCAAAGCATGGTATGAATGACTTCATACATATCTGATGAAGATGGGCTTTGCAAGAACTAGTGATGATAGTAATATTTATCTCAAGTATGCAGGTGATGAAATACTGGTCAGTGAAGTATTTGTTGATGACATTATTTTTGGAGGTAATGATGTCATGAGCAAAAGTTTTGCAGATGAAATGAAAAATGAGTTTGAAATATCTTTAGTAGGGGAAATAAAAAATTTCATAGGCTTGCAAATACAAAAAATGAAGAATGGTATTTTCATTACTCAATCTATGTATGTGAAAGGGGTTTTGAAGACTTTTGGCATGAGTGGCTGTAAACCAGTTGGAACAACAATGGTTACAAGTTGTAAGTTATCCAAGGAAGATGAATCTAAGTATGTTGATGAAAAGGAATATAGGTCAGTGATTGGCAAAATTACACTATGTTGTTCTCAACAGACCGGATATTGCCCATGTGGTGTGTATAGTTGCTAGATTTCAGAAGAATCCAAAGGAAGCACATTTGATAGAAACCAAGAGAATTTTTAGGTATCTAAAAGGTAGTGTTGACTATGGATTATGGTATCCATATGGAGGAAACTTTGATTTGTAGGCATACACAGATGCTGATTGGGCAGGAAATATTGATGACCGGAAAAGTACTACCGGTGGAGCATTCTTTCTAGGAGACAGACTAGTTTTATAGAGTAGTAAGAAGAAAAGTTGTACTTCACAATCTACTACTGAAGCTAAGTATGTTGCAGCTTATATGAATTGCACACAGGCTATTTGGATGAGGCACATTTTGGAAGGTTTTAAGATGAAGATCTCAGAACCTATAAAGATTTTATGTCATAATACAAGTGCCACTAATAATTCTAAGAATCGTGTTTTGCACACTCGCACCAAGCACGTTGAATTGAAGTATCACTTCTTGAAGGAAAAAAGTTCAAAGTAAAGATGCTATCTTAGAGCATGTTTCTACCAAGGAGCAGCTTGCATATATCTTTACCAAACCTTTGCCTAAGACCACTTTTGAGTATCTTAAAATTCAGTTGGGGATTGTCCCTCTTCATGAAGTTAGTTGAGCATGATGCTGATTGCATCAGTCCCTGAATCACTTACAAAATTTTACATGGATTGATGAAGAAGTGGATGTATTCGACAGGGGGAGCATCAAGTTGCAGTATGTTGTTGATGCATAGAGAAAATTTGTAATTACATGTTTTACTTTCAATTTGGCATTGTTGTCAAAGGGGGAGAAGAATTGTGTGATTAGGAGAAGAATTATGTCATTGGCAAAGGGAAACCAGCGACAGGCTGAAGACAAATAGAGCATGGTGAATACTTGATAATGTAAACCAGGATTCCTATTCACCATTCACAACAACAATCAAAGGTGTTGATATTTGTATTGCCATCAATGCCAAAAGAGGAGATTGTTGGCATTTGTATGAAGATTGCATTAATGATATGTTATGTTGTCATTGATGTTAATTGAACCGATACTGGTATTTATGATATTGTTGATATTGTCTTATAACCAGTAGGAAGATATTTGAGGAAGATGTTGTAAACCAGTATGTAAGTTTGTGAGTTGAGCCAATAAACCGATGTAGAAGGTTAAACCCTTTCTATGCAATGTAACCGATAAACCCTACCAGTTGTTTTGGTTAAACCCTAACCGATCAAGTTTGTTGGTTTAAGATCTAATGATGAGTGGTAATGATAGTGAAATGTGTGATCATTGTATGAGGATAAGTTCATATTGTTTTGGTGCATTTGTTTGTTTGTTTGATTGTCTAGGGAATGAGCAAAGTGGATTGCATCTAATGCATAGAGCATGATGAGTTACAAAGTCCGATGAAGCAGTGATCATGGAGTGGTTGGAATTTTATTGAAGAATGTGTATAGATTTCTATGTAAATTCAGAAGTCACACTTGAACCGATTTGTTTGTAATCTCTATGAAAGAATTAGGTTTTTGTTGTGTTACTGACCTAATTGATTTGTTTTTAAGGTCGATGAAGTTGTTTGTGAAGTTGTTGACAAAGCGTTAGTAGAAATCATTTGAGTGTGTGGTTGACTAACCAAATAATGGATCTACAGTTTGTGTAAAGGCAGATTGAAGCTTAAAAGGATCTGATCAAACAAATGTAGTGTTATTCAAATGGATCAAGAAAACCTAATTTTTTCTAACAATTACAATAGAATTGAAATCCCCTAACCGGGTAACCTCTAACAATCTTGGTTACTTAAATCCTCTAACAAGGTGATCCATTAGCTTAGATTCTCAAATCCTCTATGGAGGTTACTCCTAACAGGGTATTTTCTTTTCATCAAGGCATTTTGTAAATCCCTTAACCGGGTGATTCCTAACAGAATTAGTTCTTAACAAGACTTATTGTAAAAGATTTAATAGGCTTGGCTCCTAACAGGGCGAAATTCAAAAGAGTTCAGATAGCTATCTTGTGAGTCTCATCTCACCATGGTTTTTACCTATTTGGGTTTTCCACTTATAAACATTTGTGTCGTGTGGTGAATGTTTTTGTGGTTATGATCTTATTTGTTGATTTGATTAACTTATGATAAGGCATGATAACTAGAAGAATTGAGAGATGAAATATGTTGATATATGATTAAGCATTTGGCTGTTTACAAGACTGATGTTGTTTACTGTTAAGTTGTTATAACAGTTAACCAGTTGATGTTGAGTATTGATCTTGACAGTGAAACTTTACTTTGTGAGTTTGAACTTGAGATTGGGAAGTTTGTATCATTTTTTCAGTTTACTGATTCACCCACCCCCCCTCTTAGTAATCTACCAGATACTTATTCTTTCATCATACCATCGATACCCAGTACCAACCCACACATGCACTAGTTCAAAACTTCAACAACAAGTAAGTTGGACTTTTAGTTTTAATTCACTTTTTTTTTTGTGAGATAAACATATTTTTTATATATATTTATAAAATTATAATCAACCATAATCAATGTACAAATAATTAATGGAACGAACTAAATTTTTTTATATATATTAAATATAGAGGAAGAAGTATTACATAAAAAAGATCACTATATTAAATTTATTTCCATTGTTTAACAAAATATTGAAATAACGTATCTCATAGATAAAAAGCATTTGAAAAACTTTCATTAATAAAAATGAAATATATATCATTTTTATATCCATAAGACTCTAAGAGGCAAACTGAAACAAATTGGAATTTGAAAAATTATCATTAATATTTATGCTATGGAAATTCACAATTTTTACATGTCTGAGACTTGAGTCCCTCAAAAACTTTAAAGCCAAAATGAGTGAGCCACTGAGCCTGTGAGGTTTCGAGGGCATAGGAAAAAAAAAAACTACTAGGGGTTCGGGGCTAAGGCATAGGTAGTGGATGGTTTACAACTTTACCCTAAGAATGTGGCCCTCCTTCCATGTAGAATTATTTAGACAACATAAGATGAGAGAATTCTTCAAGCCACATGTAGTTTGGAAAGTCATCCAGGAGCAACCATTTCTAGAGAAAGTCTCTGCCAATATGCATCCATTTCCTGTGACACGTCAACTGCTCCACATTCAGGTTCATAAGAAATGGTTGCCTGGCCACTGGCACTATTTGGTCAAGGAGGAGAAGCTTGGATAATTAACTCACCCAAGGGATCCCCACCCCTACTTCTGCAAGGACGACAATAGTAATGTCATCTCCGAGGAAGTCTTCCTTAAACACCTTCCTCAACAACATCAACATATCCACCTTGTCTCCTCTGAGGTCTAGAAGAGATGCCAAGAATCGGGATGTAATGTCTATGTTAACACGATATCTATTTTTCATTTCGCAAAAACTCTCTGCCCATCACCATCTGTACAACCTCATTGGTGAACGACCCAACCTCCTTGCAGACTGATTGGGGGGTTGGGTCTCTAACGGAGCCCAGAAAGGCCCTCTGGTCCTCTGCAAAAAAGCTTCTCAAGCGGATGGGAGTGTCCATCTTGAGAAATCAGATTAAAAAATTAAACAACCTGAGCCTATAAACCTAAACGAGAGGCAAAATTTAAATATTGTGAGCTCCGACGATTTATCTACCAAATGGCAAAGGCTAATTTAAGATGAAAGAAGAAAAGATCGTATATAAATAGTTGAAGCTCTTGATTGTAATAATTACTTTTCTAACCATATTAATTGCTTTAAATTTTTTTAAATCTTTTGTATCTCTACAAATCTTTCCCATAAATGCACTAGTGTGTGAAATTGGAAACAACTATAAACCAGTACCAAGTTGGCAAGTACCACATTAGAAGTCATGGGGATAGAGTGGATTGTAGTTAGTGAATAGATATATATTAAATGATCGAAAGTATCAATTGTGACATTTGATGTGTGTCTATTGAATTCAATTCCATTACGGGCACTTTCTGTTGAGCTATGTTCTCTTCAGAAAATTGGTCTAAAATAAAATTTCAGCCATTGATATATGATCATCGAATGATTTAAAATCATTGATGGATTTTAGGTATGTATCACCCTTCATGTGTCAAATAGGTCGCGCTTATTGATACATCGTGCAGATTTCGGACTCAATGTGATGTACTAATGTGATGTGATGTGCCTTGTCTATTAATGGTAATGAATTCATGAAATCGCTAATAAATTATATATTTTTCCATAAATAACAAAATATTTGCCAAAACAAATTAAATAATTTTCAAGCGGTGGATAAAAATCGCCAATACATTTAAATAATTCTTCCTTCGGAGTAAAATTTTTCGCCCATACAATTATATATTTGGTCCTTCTAACAAAAATTATTCGCCTCCTACAATATATATTTTCCCCATAGAACAAGGTATTATTCGCTAGAAAATTTATGGAATTTTCGTACCCTAGAAAAAAATCGCCAATACAAAATAATTTTTTTCCCTATTTTGAAAAAAAAAATTGCCATCAATATGAAAATTTCTCCCCAAAAATAATGTTTGATTCACTAGGATTTTACACAGTTGTCTGGGGGTTGGTTTCTTAAAGTTATCCCTGTATGATATGCAAGCTAGATGAGATTGATTATAGAATATTGATCCAAGAGTCTAATTAAGCTAATGATATGCACGATTAAGCTAAGATGATGATGTAATTAAGCTAGAAAAGAGATTGACTAAGCTACATGATTCAACAATTATGCTAGAAAATGATCAAATTAAACTAGATCTAAGATGCAATTGCCTATAATGACAATGCTCAAATGATATGCTAGAATAGATATGCCTATAGTAACAATGCCTAAATTGATATGAGATGGGATCCTTTGTGCTCCAAAATGGGGGATATTTATAGGATTTCGAAGGCTTGGGATGAGGTGGCAAGAATCAATAGTCAAGATTGAGTCTGTAGATATCAAGGGTGAAATTGGGGGAGGTTGGAGAAGAGGTTGGAGGAAGGGACACTTGTCATCTCTGTGGTGACAAGTGTCAAGGAGCCTTGCTCATAAGAGGGCAAGTGTCCAAGGGAGGAGACATGTGGCATAAGTGCCATGTGTCTCAAGGGGAGAATATCCACACCATAGAAGGTTAGGACAATGAGGTTAGGATGGGGTAGGTGTAATGGGTTAGGTTAGAGGCTGGTTAGGTTAGGTGGTTAGAAGTTAGGAGGCATGTGGGTAATTTGAATTTAAAAATTCAAATAATAGGAAAAGGTTGATTAAATTTCAACAACTCATAAATTGATTTGTTTTAATTAATTAGGAGATTAGAAGAAATGAATTAAATGGGTGGAGGATTAATTAATTTAGATTAATTAATCAAAGAGGACTATTGAAATGAGCCTATTAAATAAATCCTTAGATTTATTAATAAGTAGATAAATGGGAGAATTTAATCAAATCGCTAATGAATTCAATTAAATTTGGGAAGGGGGATTAATTAAATAATTTCTTATTTAATTAATTATCTCTAGACCATTTTTAGGTGTATACAGCTTGATATTGTAATTTCTTGTAGGTTGTAGAGAAAAATTATAGGAAAAGAATAGTGAAGGAAAAATTGATCCAATTATAATGTTTCTTCGCATTTTCATTAATGGTTTCATTTATGTTTTGAATTGGCTTCATCACCTGGTACTAGAGTAGGAAGATAGATAGGAGAGGAAGAGGAAGAGTTCCTACCTAGGTGCATAGAGATATGCAAAATCAATGTAGACAAGTATCAGAGCTTTTTAATAAATTATAGCAAATCAAGGATTAAGAGGAAATAATTTTGATGAAGAAACAAGACAAAGAGATGTAAATCAACATGTAAATTATGAATAAGAAGAATAGTTGGAGTTCCTAACCTTTGAAGAAAGGATACTTGTAGTATTAGAAGGTTGAAATGAAAATGAAGGAAGTAAAATTAAAGTTTGTAATTATGTAGGTAGTCTCAAAGGAAAGAAGATAATAGATTGGTTGAATGGTATGGAATTTTTTTTTAAGTGGAAGTCTATGATAGAGGAAAAGAAGGTAAAATATGCATGCACCAAGTTAAAGGATTGTGCAATAAATAGGTGGGATAATTTGCAGAAATAAAGAACCAAAAAAGAAAAGGAGAAGATAAGAACTTGGGACAAGATGGCGACAAAACTTTCTACTTGAAAAATTTATGGGATAGATAATTTGTGGCACCTATGGATAAAGAAATTCCTCCTAAACAATGGTAATGATTGCACTAAGCACCCGTAGGCACTCCCATTGAAAGACTGAGTTCAAATTATCTACATCAAAAAAGCCAGAGATGGGAAATTCCCATCCCTTAATAGGAACTGAAATATGATTATTATGGGGCTTATAATCTATCTTACTTTGCAGAGATAGACTAGACAAAAACAAGAAGAAAAAGCCTAGATAAGGAATGTTCTAGAAGCACCATGAAACATTCTCACAAAACTAGAATAAAGTGGCGTAGATAAAATGAAGGATACTGCATGTAAATAAAGACCTCATTGCACAAGCCTTCATAAATAGAAATAAATTTGAATTCATGCCAAAATTCAACAGATCCATCAACTCACAACCATGGCGCACAATGATGAAGTCAGACAGTTGATGGATGTGAGAACTAACAATCAAGAATGAAAACAACACACTCTACAAATAGCAGGGCATTTGGTATAAATTTGGAGAGATATAAATCTTCAAAGGCCAATCAAGAACTATGAAACCACATGCAAAATGATAATTCAAATAAAAATGGCACGATTTTCAAAAGTTAATGATAGACCCAATCGAACCAAGTACACATGTCAAGAGAATTAATAATCTTTGGAAAGGATATTTACCAGCTCAACATCCACCATAAATTCAATCCTATTAAGTACAATACCCCCTTCACACAATAAGAAACCCACATTTGCCTAGATGTCTGCCAACATGTTGGTTTCTCTAAAGCATTGTTGAATTTTGAAATTATCAAATTACTAAAGGAGAAATTTTGCCTCCTGAAGAACATAGTCGATTTTCCAGGTGATCCCAACACTCTTGTTAAGAAATGATATTATATTAAGAGAATACCACTCCAAAATCATATTCTTGAATCCTAAAGGAACCACATTTCAAAGAGAAATCACCAAAGCCCAAGCCTCAACTAAATTATTAGAACCATCTGAAATTTGATTTGCACCAACCCATAATGGATCACTACTTGAATCCCTCAAGATCCAACCAATGTTTGACACTCAAAGATTTCCCTTCACTGCCCCATCAAAATTTAATTTTACAAAACCATTATCAAGAATTTTTGATTTAGATCTTTCCTGCTAGGTTTTGGGAGTTTATTTTGAAGAAGATTTCCTTTGAACAAAAGAGATATGCCTTACTACTAGTTCTTAAGAACACAATCATCCCATGAAGTAAAACAATCATCTAACTTCATCTGTCTCGAAGTAAAAGCACACATAGTCTCCGATATGACCTTATTAGTATTAGAAAGAGTTTCTTCAATTGACAAATTATCATATTTGAAATCGCCTTATTTCTCATCCACCAAATGTTCCACACCAAAATAATAGGATTTATTTTCCCTAACAAGAAAAAAATGAATCCTTAAACAACAATGACCATGATTCAAATAAATTTTGAAGAAAAAAAGGAAGAGGAGCACTCTAACCAAGTTTATTACAGAGCCAAAACCAACATACTAAAGCAAAACCATAGTTAATTAGAAGATGGTCTTTAGTTCTAGTTATTATAGCACATAGCACACAATTTAATTGTGGGCAAACCCCCAATCAATCCATTCAATCACTCGTGAGAATTTTACCTTTTAAGGATAACTAGAGAAACAACACCAGACCAACAAAATTGAAAGGCTCTCTTCGTCTGATCCTTAACCTGAGCATTCAATATTTTATACCCCAATTTTATTGAAAATTCACCTGATGGGGATGGAGTCCAAATAAATCTATCCAGAATTTGAGAATGATGAACAATTCTTTTACTCGGTTTAGATTGAAGATGAATATTTTGATCTAAAGGAGCATTTATATCAAAAAATCTCTTCTAAGAGACCTGAGAAACCCCATTATGGAAGGACACAATGAGATAATCTCAAACCGTAACCCCCCACAAAAATTGTAAAGATACTTTCAGATCATTCAAACCCTGCATTTTGTCCAAACGAGGAAACTCATTCAAAGAATCATCCCAAAAATGAGCTTTGTTACCATTATGAATGACCCATATTAGATGAGGGAGAAATACTCTCTGGCATGAAACCATGAAATTACACATCTAGGATCCGCGTTGTAGACCCAAGGTAGTAAAGATCCTCTCAGGATCATCTGAATTGAAGTATTTACTTCTTATAATACTTGCCCATTTTGAGTTTGGATTAGAATAGACTTTCCAAAAAAGTTTGGCTCCCAAAGCCAAATTACAAATATGAAGTTTTTGGATACCTGCACCCCCTAAGAGCTTCTCACTACAAACTTTTCCCTAGTGCAACAAATGAATCTTCACTTTATGATGCTTATTCTCATTCCAAAGAAAAAGTTTGAGTTTAGATTCCACTTTTGATAAAAATGTCTTAGGAAAGGGGAGCACTGACATAATATAGTTTGGGATTGAAGACAACACTAATTTTATCAATAATATTCTACCTGTTAGTGAAAGCCAAGAATTTTTCCAAGCCAAAAATCTATTCTGAATGGCTGAAAAGATTCCTTCACAGAAAGTATTATTATTTTTTCCATAAAACAAGGGAATTCCAAGATACATGGGAGGGAAGCCAACTTGTAACATAGTGCATTAGATAACTTGAGTGAAAAGAAAGTTGATGGATTAATAAAGGAAAACTTAGATTTAGATGCATTTACCTTTTGACTAGAGACTGCACAATATTGGTCAGTAACTTCCTTGATAACTTTAACTTCCCTCATAGAGGCTTCACCAAATTAAATAGTGTCATCAGAAAATAAGGTGTGGGTCACACATACCGAAGGTGGTGGCAAAAATACCTATTTCCATAAAGACAAAGCATGACTCGCTGAGATAGATCTACTAAGATCTTCTACCATGATAATAAACAAAAATGGAGACAGGGGATCACCTTGATTGACCCCTTGGGTGGCAAAGAAAAAACCACAAGGGTTACCATTAATGAGAATTGAAAACTTGGCCCCTGAAAGACAAGAGATAATCCACCTACACCATTCTCTAGCAAAACCAAAACTTTAGAAGAATCTACTCTAGAAAGATCCAAGAAACCCTATCATATGCCTTTATCATATCCAATTTAATGAGCATAGATTATTGAGTTAATTGACTAAATGAGTGTAACTCTTTATGGGCTACTAGTGCACCATCTACAATCTCCTTACTAGGAACAAAGCCTCCCTACTTCAAGGAAATAATCCTAGGAATGATCTTAGAAAGTCCCAAAGAAGTGGCTTTCATGATGATTTTGTATACCACATTACATAATGAAATAGCTCTAAAATTTGCAAAAGTAGATGGGGTTGCAGACTTAAGAATGAGAACAATAAATTTTGTATTAAATTATTTGAGAATACAACCGTTTCTGCTAAATTCTTCTACTCCCCTCTAGACATCAAAACCAATAAAATCCTAACACTTCTCAAAGAATAAAGCAGTGAATCCATCTGGTCCAAGAGCATTATCCAAAGGCATTGAAAAGAAAACCAACCTAATTTCCTCTTGAGAAAAAGGAGAAATCAAATCCACATTATCTTGTAATGAAACCAAGTTTGGAATGCGATTTAACAATTTAGTAGGATTAAACGAATTAGCATATGAAGATCCTTGAAAAATATTGGTGAAAAAAATAATTGCCTCATCTTGCACTTCTTTAGGGTTACATAACAATTGACCTAAAGAAGATTTAATTTGAAAGATAGCTTTTGAAGTTGTCTTCACCTTGGCCAAAGCATGAAAATATTTTGTGTTCCTATCACCCTCTCTGAGGCAAAGCTCTCTAGACTTTTGTCTCCACAAAATGTCCTCCCTAAGTAGAACCCCTTCTAGCTAGGATTGAAAAATATTTTTTTAAGAATAAGTGGAAGGAGAAATACCATTCTAAATTGTGTCCTCATTAATGTTACTCAGAGAAGCCTCAAGCTCTACCTTTGTAGTAAAACTATTCTTAAATACCTTCTTATTCCACTCTTTAATGAGACCCTTAACAAATTGAAGCTTCCTACAAAGTTGACACATCCTTGAGCCCATAATAGGAGAAGAAGACTACCACCACAACCTAAGTAAAGAAAAAACCTCCTGATCTCTAAACTATACAACTTAAAACTCAAATAATGATTTAAACCACTGAACAAACCAAGGTGATAGATAACTGAAGAGGAAAATAATTTGAGCCTATAAAAGACAAAATATGAGTAGATGTAGATCCAAACTGAGTGAGGCTATTTGGATTTGAAAAAAACTATCTAATCGGATAGCAATATGCATAATTTTTTTTCATCTATTAGTCCATGTCACCTGACCATTCACTAGAACCCAATCTTTTAGCCCATTATTACCAACAAAGTCGCTAAAATCCCACATAACCTGAGGGGGAGGAATGATTCCCCCAATATTATCTTGAGGAGACAAAACTACATTGAAGTCGCTCCCTAGAATGAAAGGATGAGTTGGGTAAAGAAAGACCACAGAGAGGGAGTTCCAAAGAGATTTTTACCACAATGAAATTTAGTCCATACACATTAATTAGATGCAATTGAAGGTTGGGAAAAATAACTACAACCTGAATAAAATTCACCTTAGTTTGAATCTTACATACTTGAATATTTTGATCCCTCTAGAGAATTGTCAAACCCCCAAAATCCCCAATTGAAGGAGAGACAACAAATTTCCATTTTTTCCATTTAGCAAAAGGTTGATGTTACTTTGGCTCTGAGAATTTAGTTTCCATAGTCTAGAATTATCATTGATAGTTGTTTGAATACCCTCTTGTCTTCTTATTTCTCAAGCAATTCCCTTTCCTAACACACCCTTTTTTAATATGGGTTTTAATTTTAACGACACTAGGAGTTTGGAATATAAAATTCTATGTAGATTCAGTGCCTTGAGTTTCTCCCAGTAAAAATTCCAATAGAACTTCACCCTCAGTTGGGGAGGTAGTCTAAAAAATAGGGCTCTGTTGACTATCATGCTCACTTTTGTTTTGGAACTAAGAATCTAAATTAAGAGGACATCCCTTGTCCTGATATTCCCCAACATTGTCATCTTCCTCATCAACTTGGTGTGCAATCTCTTCAAAATTCTAATTGTTGACATTCATCAACAACTCCTCAATCAATATATCATGATCACCAACTAAAAAGGAACCCTTAAACTCATGTATAAATTATTTCATTGAATCCCTTGAGTTAATGCTAACTACAGAGACCATAGTAGATGGAGGCGGTTCAAGAGAGTTCTGATTAGAAGAATTCGAATGCTCAATCAAAAAGCTCTACTCCTTAGTAGGGTGAATAAGACCCTTGGAAAAATTAGCTAGAATAAAAGAAAGGTTAGATACATAGTGAGGAAAAAGAGACTTCACAGGATTAAGGAATGAAAGAAGTAGAGGACACAATCCAGTTTTACTTCTTTCTTGAATCCATATTGCATTGGTCTTGAGAGAAAAAACATTAACATCAGTCATTTTATTACTTGAACAAACAAGTTTAACATGAAATTGTTTTGACAAAGACCCATCAACTCCCTTCACCAAACTAAAATGCAGAGGACCCTTATTTGATGAAATGTTTTGAATTTGATGGCATTGGGACTGATCGCATAGGGATAAACCCACAATATTCTTCCTGTTGGTAGTTGAGTATTGATGAGGAGAATTCATTGGATCCTCACACACCCTAATATCCTCAGAACCTCAAGAAAGACAATCCTAAATGAAATTACCCAATTTATTGATTTCTTCATTCACCCTCTGAATCATGTCAATAAGAACATTTTGAATGCATTTCCCCAATTTAGACTAAATATGCAAAGAGATAGAAAAGGCAAGTGAAACATCCAGGAGAACACAAACCCAAATAGTTAAGTCTAAGAATTAAAAGGGTTTGTGATCATATTTCAATAAGATACCAATTTGATTTGCCAAAGTTTCAACAATCCCAAGATCCCTAAACTCAAGAGGTAGAGATGAAAGGGATATCCAGACACAGGCAAATTTGATTGAAGTTGCATGAGGATCATAATTAGGGCACCAAAGCAAGGTATACAATCCATAACCCTCAAGAAACCACACTTTTGATTTATGCATTACATCTCTATTAACCTTGGATTCAAATATTACAATAAGTAACACATCATCCACATCAGTATAAAATATTTGCAAAACCCCCACCCAAACATCAAACGCCCAATAAATTTTTTTACCTATATCTAGAGAAAAATTCCAAAACTTACCTATTAGATCCCTTCCTCGCAATTTGGCAATCTAAGTTTGCAACATAGCATCCAAAAAAGAAATTTTAATGACTACATTGACATCCTTTTTACCCACATTTAGAAGAGATGGTGGGCTCTCATTGACAACAAATCTTTGAGGGTCTTTCCTCACCCACTTTTTCACAGTCGGTGCAGGTCTATGATTCTACTTACAATGCTTAGAACCCTTTTTCTTTGAACAGTGGACCTTAGATAAAAAAATGCAGAGAGCAATTCTACAAAGAACCATCATGAACCCAATTTGGATGAAGGGGCCTCCAAATAAGGGAATATTATTATGGCTTGAAACTACTGAAGGAATGAAACAAGGAATGTTATTTAGAAAATTTGGAGGATATTTGTTCAAAAAATCCTTTCTTTTCCCTTGTGTAGCCTAAGGTTTCCCATGGAAATGAAA
The DNA here is from genome assembly GCF_030272615.1 of Cryptomeria japonica. Taxonomy (NCBI): domain Eukaryota; kingdom Viridiplantae; phylum Streptophyta; class Pinopsida; order Cupressales; family Cupressaceae; genus Cryptomeria; species Cryptomeria japonica. The sequence continues at coordinate 751,156,998 of NC_081407.1, read as the reverse complement.
CCTTTGCTTCCAAAGAGGATTGCAACCACCTTCTTTGAATTTTTTTTGAAAATTTACTGTTGGAACATTCCCAGGACTTGCAGAGCTCCACCTCTTTCATTCTCCATTCTTGATATCTTTGTTCTGTCTCAAAATAATTTCAAGAAGTCTTATGAGCCCTTGTCTTTTTATTTCCCATGTCATTCCTTTAAAATTATGGCCCTTAATAATTTCACACAAAATAAATCACCTTAAAATGCCTTTCCTCACAAAAAATGTGAATTAATTTGCTAATTTGTTTCTAAAAAAGTGAATGTGTGTATATATATATAAATTAACTTGTTGGCCTCGGATTTGTACAAATATTGACATTTATAATAAGCCATGTACGTACAAACACGTCTGTTACAAAACTATTTGTGTTGGATGTGCTCGATCGAATAGGGGTTTGATGGAAGGCCTTGGGGTAGGAGCAATCCCCCTTTGATCAAGGGGGTGTTCAAGTGAACATGCTTTCTATGAATCTCTCTCATAATCTCTACAAATTCCTATAGTTTTTTAGCATTCAAACATCTGGTTAAAGGTTAAAATGGAACAATCTTGACAACCCAAAATGTAGGATGGTGATCTTTGAAGCAAGCTTTCCAGTGAATATAATTTTATTACATATTGAGTTTATTATGAATTTGGTTTTTTTTGTAATTTTACTTGAAACATAGGTTTTTCACCAAATATCAACTTTTATGTTCAATGCATTTGGAAAAATAGTAAACTAATTCATAATTTTTTTTTTAAATATCTACCCCCCAAGTATTGATGTCCTCTTTCCAACCAAAAAAAATGAATTTGGATATATATAGAATAAGTTACAAGTTTAAACATACACCTATGTCTAGGGTGTGTGCACCAAGATGGTGTGCAAAAAAGTGGACACACACCAAAAAAAAACATGAAAAAATAAAAAACAAGCATAGGGTATTTCAAATTTTAAAAATCCTGTATGCATTTAGGCTCATTTTGCCGAGCCTAATCAAACCTAAACCACGTACAGGGTTTAAACTATACTAACCATGTACACGGTTTACAAAATAACACCCCATATGCGGTTTACAAACTAAAACCCCATACACAGTTTTAGTTTGTAAACCACATATGTGTTTGTCTGTCAATAAAATTTAAATTAGTAATATGGACTTGTATGATATTCATTTAGCATTCCATTAGGTTTTTCGGCAAGATATATACATAAAATATAACATTTAAGTATAAGTGGCATTTCCCTTTGTCTTTTATCTTTAAACTTTAAGTTATATTTTATGTATGTATTGTCAGGATGTTTGAGAGTGGTTCCAGATCTCTAAAAGTTATAACATAGATTCTAGTTGAGTATTCTTATAAATTTTAGACAATCAAATTCTAGTAATCAGCATGCTTGTATCAGCATTATCTCTCTTGTCTCTTCCCTGCATTTCCCCTCTCTCTTCCTTAATCCCTACCTTTTTGTCTCTTAGGCCTCTCCCTCTCTAGTTTCTTCCATCTCTCAAGTATCTCTCCCTATCTTTCTCATCTCCCTCACACTCTTTCTCTCTTTCGTCTATCCCTCTCTTTCTCTCCCTCTCTCACTCTCTCCCCCTATCTTTGGTGTCTCTCTCTCCCATTCTCTCCCTCTCCCTCCCCCTCCATTTCTCTTCCTCTGTCAAGTATTTATTTTCCTCTAACTCTCTTTCTCTCTCCCCCTCTCACTCCATTTCTCTCTCTCTCGAGTCTCCTTCTCTCTATCAAGTATCTAGCTCTCTCTCTCTCTCTCTCTCTCTCTCTCTCTCTCTCTCTCTCTCTGCAATTCTTTCTCTATTAAGTCACTTTCCCTCTCTACCTCTATCTCTATATCTCACTCTCATCCTCTATCAAGTGTATATGTTTCCCACTCTCTCCCTACCTCCCCCCTCCCTTTCTCTTTTTCACTTAAGTCTCTCTGTCTCTGTCTCTCTATCTCTCTCTCTCCTCCCCCTCCATCTCTCCCTTTATCATTACCTCTCTTTCTCACTCTCTCCCTCTCTCCCTCTCTTCGTACCTCTCTCTAGTCTCTTGTACTCTCCTTCCATACCTTCCTCCCTCTCACTTAGACTCTCTCTATCTCTCACCCTCTCTTTCTCTCTCTCTCACCTTCCCTCCCTCTACCTCTTAGGTCTTTATCTCACCTTCCCACTCTCCACCTCTTCGGTCTCCCTTTCTCTCTGAATCCCTCCATCCACCTGTTAGATATCTCTATATCTCCCCCACTCCATCTCTCTCTCTCTCTCTCTCTCTCTCTCTCTCTCTCTCTCTCTCTCTCTCTCTCTCTCTCTCTCTCTCTCTCTCTCCCTCTCTTAGGTGTCTCTATCCAATTCTTTATCTCTCTAAGTCCCCTTCTCCGTGTCACCCTCTATCTCTATATCTCCCTCTATTTCTGGTGCAGGAGCACCTAGGCCTCATTTTCATCACAGGTTTGATAGCAAGTTTGGTTTTTATTAGTTTTTAGTTGGAAAGTTTTCTAAGATGTTTTTGAAGTTGTTCTAGGTTGTTTGGATGAGTTTTGAACTCATTGTGTGGTCTTGGTTTCCTGTTTTCTTCTTTTTGCTCAAAGTTGCCAGTTTGGGAGTTGCCTGGCAAATTGTTGTCAAAAGTGAGTTTTTAATGTGTTTTTGTTTTGAAAAGTGTTTAGGCATGTTTTGTGATTGGGTTTTAGGTTTGAGTAATGTTCTAAGATGATTGGGGGTTTTTGAGACCAACCTTGCATCATCTAGGCATCAATAGTTGTCATTTTAGACATGAAAATATCAAATTTGTGTGCTCTTGGACATGTACCTATCTGTATAGGAGGATAACTGATTTGGAGAGGTATTTATTCTCTTGTTTGAGCCATTTTAAGGGTTGATCATTCAGAATTATCAAGCACTTTGCAAGTTTGCACCATTTTTACCTTGTTTTTCACTATGTTTTGACTCCATGTGAGCAATAGTCCGTACACCTGCTGTACGTGGCCATACTATTTTTGCATTTTCTAGTACTCTTATGTTTCTTGAATCTTTTCCCTTTGGTTGCATTTAATTTCATTAAGTTTTGAGTTTTGTACAAAAATATTTAGTTTTGATAGTTTCACTGCCTTGTCTAGGAAATTGGCAAGGATGCTTGACCAGCTTGGCTTCTTGAGGCCCCAAATGCTCATGGCTTCCCAAGAACCAGTTGGTTATCTTTTAAGACATGTACATACTTTTTTTGATTTCAAAAGTCCAATTGTAAGGAGTTTTGTGGGCATGGAGCCCTAGGCAAGTGTGCCATTTGGCTAGGGTCTCTGAAGAAGTTTGATGCTTTGCTCTTCCATAGCAAATGCACTCATCAGATTATCAAACCTGTTTTGGTGCTTAAGTTTTAATATAAAGGCAAAGAGGCTTTCTAATCCATAATGAGGATGATTTCATTTTTAGTTTGTGAAAAAGATGTAAAAGACAGTGAGTCACTATTTTGGAGTTAATTTCCTTTCACTTGCTTAATCTCCACCATACATTGGAGTTTGTAAAGCCTTGTACCTCCTTCTAATTGCTTGAAAATAAGAACAAGGAGTGGTTTTTGGTCTTGTCCATGGGTTTGAGGTTTCCAAGATCAATTAATGATCCTTGAGGCAAAATTGTAATGCCCAGTTGGTTGCCACAGTCAACTATGACTAATTTTTACATTTTTGTTGAAGTTGTATATGAAATTCTCCTCTTCAAAATGGTGGGTATGAAGGTCAACAAGCAACTAAAGGTAGATTATTGTTAAAGAGCACAAACCAGACCTTTGGGAAAGAGTTTTGGCAGTGTAAAGTGCAGGTCCAAAGTGAAAAAGTAGTGAGAAAGCAAAATGCAATCATAATTAACTTGACAGTGAACAACTTACTCTTTTGTAATTGCCTAATGCTTTTGTGCAGGGCTAGTGTGATATTTGTGTGTCTCAAATGATAGACATGTTCTCATGTTTTGAAATGTAATTGGCTTTCATACTAAAGATGTGCTTGTAGACAACAATAATGGGAAGTTGTCATTGTTGCATGCCCCTCATGAGCAATTTTTGTAAATCTTTGTCCCTAACCTTGGAAAGGTGTAAAATTGTATTTTTGTGGCTTAACTAACTTTTAATAGGGTAGAAAAAATTTTGAATGGTTCATGTTGAAGGTCTTAAACTTGTTAGTTCATATTTGCCTCCAAAACCCTTCCAAATCCTCCTTTTTCCACCCATTTTTGGGATAGTCATGGAGAAGGCTTAAGGGACCCTAAAACTCAAAAAATATTCAAGAACTCCCAAAAGGGTATCCATATATGATATTATTTTAGTCTGGACGTCCATCGTTGGAGCAAGGTGAGCATAAAACCCCAAAAGCAGGGCTAATTTCTTGTAGCCTGTTTTAGGCCTCAAAATTAGTTTTTTGTCAAATTGGGTACATAAATGGAGGATGTAAATCCTAAAACCCATCAAATCTAGTTGAAACAAGTTGGCCTTACATGCATTTAACTCTTTTGGTGTGGTACACTCCAAAACTTAGGTTGTAGCACTTGTGAAGGACTTCTATACCCAAAAACATAGAAGACTAAAGTCACCCATTGGGAGAAAAAATTGACACCAACTTGTAAACCAACAAAAGAAGACCTTGTGCAACTATAGAATAGGTCAGGGATAGAGGAAATGAATCTCAAATGAGTGAGTAAGGTGTCAAACCACAAAGCCTAAAGCTATGGTGTTGAAGCCCTTGAGTAAACAAGAAGTTTTTGTCTTACGGAGGTGGAACAAGGACAATTGCTAGGTTGTCTATAAACCTTTTGCACTGTGATTTCAATGAACCACTAGGGCAACCCGCTTGCACTTTCCTCCCTATCATAGTGGTATCAGAGCATAGTTACACTTGGGAAGAAGTAGCAATTTGGCAACCATGGTGACAAATGCAGAGCTGGCAAAGAAAATGGAAGACCAGGAGGAAGAAAATAGGTTACTCAGAGTGAAGCTAGACCTCCTAGAGCAGAAGTTGGGTGAAGTAGAAGTGAAGGCAGATGAAGTCAACAAAAAGATAGAAGGAATAGAAGATAGGGGTAAGCTATTGTCTATAGAGGAGTAAATCCCTCTACCAGACCCTGTGATAGAGAATGAACCATTTTTGAAAGCCTTGAAGGCTATGAGTGGGAGAACACTAGAAGGAGTCCAACTATTCAGTGCTAAAATGGACCTAGAAGTGGTCATGGAGTGGATTGAGGGGCTTGAGAACCATTTTGAATGTGATGGTGTGACAAAAGCCTAGAAAGTGAAGGTGGCTAAATCTAGGTTGAGAGGAGCTGCCTTAACATTGTGGAAGTTCATTCAGGATGAACGTGAGAAAGAGGCCAAAAAGCCCATAGCAACTTGGAAGGGAATGTTATCCAAAATCAAAGAGACTTACATTCCAGAGGATTATGAAATATAGCTCCATAGGAAAAGGAAAAACCTTAGGCAAAAGGAGTTAGATGTCAGTAGTTACACCGAGGAGTTCCAGAAGCTATGCCTTAGGTCAAAGATACACGAGGATGAAAATGTCAAGGTTGCTAGGTATCTCAATGGCTTGAGATGGAACATACAGGAAGAGTTAAGTTTTTTGTGTCCTACAACAATTCAAAATTGCTACCAACTTGCACTCAAGGTAGAGGAGAGGAGTAGGAAGAAGCAAGAGCAGCATAGCAGAGGTAGAGGAAGAGGCAGAGATGGTAGAGGCCATCGAGGCAGTTTTGGGGGAAGACACATAGATCAAAGGTCCTAGGGAGAATCTAAGCTTATAGAGAAAAGCAAGGATTCTCAGGGCAAGCCCAAATATAGGGGTAGGGGATCAAGCAACCCAGGAAGGGGTAGATCTAGTGGCCCAGGTAGAGGGTCTTACTTCTCCACAATGAAATGCTATAACTATTAGAAATTGGGTCATCCTGCTTATAGGTGTCCAGAAAAGCCTAGTTCTTCCCATGGAGGTGAAAAGAGAGTGAACTATGTTCAAGAGGAAGGAAGTAGTACAACAACTCCATCAATTAACCTAGCACTCGAAGATTGTGAGAGTATCATGATGAGGACAGTATTGATGCAAGAACCTCACAAGTGTGAAATGTCTCAGAGAAGAGCATTGTTCAGGATAAAGTGCAAAATCTTGGGCAAGGTATGTAAGGTGGTTATAGATTCAGGCTAAACATATAACATTATCTCAGAGGAGGCAGTTAGCAAATTTAACCTACCTAGAATGAGGTATAGTGAACCCTACAAGGTAACCTGGTTGAACAAGGGGCAACATGTCCTAGTGAATGAACAAGCATGGGTAGACTTCAACATAGGTGAATACAAGGACAGGATACTATATGACATCCTTCCTATGGATGCTTGCCATCTACTATTGGGTAGACCTTGGCAATTTAATAGAAGGGCACACCATGATGGTGAAAAAAACACATATTCCTTTCAAAAGAATGGCATTGTCTACAAAATTCAGTCCCTTAGTGAAGAGACAGAGAACAACAAACCATAGGCACCTAAAGTGCTATTAGTTAATGAAAAAGAGTTCATCCAAACCACAAAAGAGGGAGATGGGATTAGTTATGCACTTGTAGTGAAACCTAAGGAAGAGAAGAAAGAAAAACAAGTAGAGATCCCACAAGAAGTGCAGAAAATTCTTGATCACTTTAGGGACATCATCAGTGATGGACAACCAGTAACATTACTTCCTCCTAGAGCCATTAGTCATCAAATTGACTTTATACTAGGAGCTTATTTGCCAAACAAAACAACTTATAAGATGACTCCTGAACAGAACAAAAAGGTAGCTAGACAGATTCAAGAGTTGTTGGATTAGGGATTAATAAGAAAGAGTATACATCCTTGTGTCATACCCACTGTGTTAGCACCTAAGAAAGGGGGCACACGGAGACTATGCACATACTCCAGAGCCATCAACAAAATCAGAATAAGGTATAGATTCCCTATTCCCAGGATAGAAGATTTGATGGATTGTTTAGGGGGTGCAATGTATTTCACAAAAATAGACTAAAAGAGTGGTTACCATCAGATAAGAATAAAAGAGGGTGATGAGTGGAAAACTGCTTTCAAAATAAATGAGAGTCTTTATGAATGGTTGGTTATGCCTTTTGGACTCTCTAATGCTCCCAGTACCTTTATGAGGTTAATGAATGAAGTATTGTAGGATTTTCTTGGTAAGTTTGTGGTAGTCTACTTAGATGATATTCTCATTTTTAGTAAGACTAAAGAGGAGCATTTGAAACACATAGCCATTGTTTTGCAAAGATTATCTGATGAGTAGTTAACCATAAATCTTGAGAAATGTGATTTTATGTAGCAAGAGCTAGTCTATCTTGGTTTTGTTGTGTCCAGTGGAGATCTTAAGATGGATCAATCAAAAGTTGCAGCCAGAACAAGTTGGCCAACCCCACAATCAGCCAATGCAGTTAGAAGTTTTCATGGTCTAGCCCAATTTTATAGAAAGTTTATTAGAGGGTTTCGTGAAATTTGTGCACCCATGTTAGATACAATAAAGGGTGGTCATAAGGTTAAGTTTCAATGGATAGATGCAGCCAATAAGGGGTTTGAGTTACTCAAAACTAGAGTTGCTACACAGCTAGTGTTAATCCTTCCTATCTTTGATAAACTCTTTACAATTGAATGTGATGCCAGTCATCTTGCAGTAGGTGCAGTCTTGAGTCAAGATAATAGACCAATTGCTTTCTTTAGTGAAAAAATGAATGATGCAAAGAAAAAGTATTCATCTTATGATTTAGAGTTATATGCATTGTTGCAGACACTCAGGAAGTGGAGGCATTACTTGCTTCGTAAAGAATTTGTTGTGTATACAGACAACCAGGCAGTCCGTTTCTTGAATTCTCAGGATAAACTCAACCATAGGCATGTGAAATGGGTAGAATACCTACAAGCATATACCTTTACTCTTAAGCACAAAAATAGGCCAATGTAACAAAGTAGTTGATGCTTTGAGTAGGAGATTGTTGACTATTCAGGAGATCCAAGTTAAGAGTATTGGTATTGATTGCTTTCACAATTTGTATCCTAATGATGATGATTTTGCTATTGCTTATAAAATTTGTCGTGCTTTTGAGAATCATTTCCATAGTGAGTATGCTGACTATACATTGTAGAATGGTTTGTTATTCAGGGTAGGACAACTATGTGTTCCTAAAGGTTCCATGAGAGAAAACCTTATCCAAGAGAAACACAATGGGTGTTTGAGTGGCCATTTTGGTCTCAATAAGACCTTAAAGTTGGTTCAATGCTTCTATTACTGGCCTAAGATGTAGAGAGATGTCCAGAGGTATGTTGAACAATGTATGGTATGTCAGAAGGCCAAAGGTAATAGCACTAATGCTAGTTTATATCAGCCACTTCCCATTCCTTCTAGGCCATGGGAGTGCATCAGTATGGATTTTGTTGTAGGTTTACCAAAGACAAAAGTAGGGTATGACAATATCTTTGTGGTTGTTGATAGATTTAGCAAAATGGCTCACTTTATACACTACTAAACTACTAATGATGCTAGTCATATTGCTTTCCTTTTCTTTAAAGAAGTTGTCAGAATACATGGTTTGCCATCTAGCATTATATCAAATAGAGATGTTAAGTTTTTGGGTCATTTTTGGAAGACTTTGTGGAAGAAATTGGGTACTAAATTATCTTTTGGCTTAGCTTACCATCCACAGACAGATGGCCAAATAGAAGTGGTGAATAGAACATTGGCTAATCTACTCAGATGTCTCACCACAGAGTATGGACAAAGTTGGGATCAGCTCATCCCACAGGCAGAGTTTGCCTATAATGACAGTGTAAACAGATCCACTGGTAAGAGTCCATTTAAGGTTGTTTATGGTATGCATCCAAGAGGTGTTTTTGAGTTACATGATGTGACTAACTTGCAACATGTTAGTGGGACAACAGAGGATATGGCACAATCTCTAAAAGAGATCCATGAACAGGTTAAGCAATCTTTGCAGGACACCACAGCAAGAGTCAAGGCAAGGGTGGATGCTTCAAAGAGGGATGTCCAATTATCAATTGGAGATTTTGTGATGGTGCATCTCAACAAGTCTATATTGCAAAAGGGAGTTCATCCCAAGTTACAGATGAGAATAATTGGACCTTGCAGGATTTTGGCTAAGTATAGTCCAAATGCTTATAAGATTGATTTACCTGCTGATGTTTCTTTGTCTTCTATCTTTAACGTTGCGGATTTGTTACCTTTCAAGGGGCAGCCTCTAGAAGAGACTCAACAAGCTTTAGAAATTTCACATTCCCTTTCTGATCTATCTCTCCCCTCTTCTTCTTCTCCCATTCCTGAACGGGTACTTGATTCCAGAATCATCAAGAAGACTAGAAAGCATGACTACCTTGAACATTTGATCAAGTGGAAAGATAAACCAGCTTATGAAGCCACTTGGATACCTATAAGTGACTTCAACAAGGCTGGTATTCCTCTCTCTTTTCTGCCCAAAGGAGTCACATGACTTCTTTGTCACCGGAGGAGTATGGTGTAGGAGCACCTAGGCCTCATTTTCATCACAGGTTTCATAGCAAGTTTGGTTTTAATTAGTTTTAAGTTGTAAATTTGTCTAAGATGTTTTTGAAGTTAATCTAGGTTGTTTGGATGAGTTTTGAACTCATTGTGTGGTCTTGGTTTCCTGTTTTCTTCTTTTTGCTCAAAGTTGCCAGTTTGGGAGTTGCCTGGCAAACTGTTGTCAAAAGTGAGTTTTTAATGTGTTTTTGTTTTGAAAAGTGTTTAGGCATGTTTTTTTCTTGGTTTTTAGGTGTGATTAATGTTCTAAGATGATTGGGGGTTTCTAAGATCAACCTTGCATCATCTAGGCATCAATAGTTGTCATTTTAGACATGAAAATGTCAAATTTTTATGCTCTGGGACATGTACCTATCCATACAAGAGGATAACTGACTTGGAGAGGTATTTATTCTCTTGTTTGACCCATTTTAATGGAAGATCATTCAAAATTATCAAGCACTTTGCAAGTTTGCACCATTTTTACCTTGTTTTTCACTATGTTTTGACTCCATGTGTGCAGTAGTCTATACATCTGCTATACATGGCCGTACAATATTTGCATTTTCCAATACTTTTGTGTTTCTTGAAGCTTTTCCCTTTCGTGGCCTTCAATTTCATTAAGTTTTGAGTTTTGTGCAAAAATATTTAGTTTTGACATTTTCACTGCCTTGTCTAGGAAATTGGCAAGGATGCTTGACCAACTTGGCTTCTTGAGGCCCTAAATGCTCATGGCTTCCCAAGATCCAGTTGGTCAACTTGTAAGATATGTACACACTTGTTTTGATTTCAAAAGTGCAGTTGTAAGGAGTTTTGTGGCCATGGAGCCCTAGGCAAGTGTGCCATTTGGCTAGGGTCTTTGAAGAAGTTTGATGCTTTGCTCTTCCATAGAAAATGCACTCATTAGATTATCAAACTTGTTTTGATGCTTAAGTTTTAATATAAAGGCAAAGAGGATTTCTAAGCCATAATGAGGATGATTTCATTTTTAGTTTGTGAAAAATATGTAAAAGACAGTGAGTCACTATTTTGGAGTTGATTTCCTTTCACTTGCTTACTCTCCACCATACATTGGAGTTTGTAAAGCCTTGTACCTCCTTCTAATTGCTTGCAAACAAGAAAAAGGAGTGGTTTTTGGTATTTTCCATGGGTTTTAGGTTTCCAAGATCAATTAATGATCCTTGAGGCAAAATTGTAATGCCTAGTTGGCTGCAACAGTCAACTATGACTAATTTTTACATTTTTGTTGAAGTTGTATATGAAGTTCTCCTCTTCAAAATGGTAGGTATGAAGGTCAACAAGAAACTAAAGGTAGAGTATTGTTAAAGAGGACAAACCAAACCTTTGGAAAAGAGTTTTGGCAATGTAAAGTGCAAGTCCAAAGTGAAAAGGCAGTGAGAAGGAAAAATGCAGTCATAATTAACTTGACAGTGAACAACTTATTGTTTTGTAATTGCCTAATGCTTTTGTGTAGGGCTAGTGTGATATTTGTGTGTCTCAAATGATAGACATGTTCTCATGTTTTGAAATATAATTGGCTTTCATACTAAAGATGTGCTTGTAGACAGCAATAATGGGAAAGTTGTCATTGTTGCATACCCCTCATGAGCAATTTTTGTAAATCTTTGTCCCTAACCTTGGACAAGTGTAAAACTGTATTTTTGTGGTTTAACTAACTTTTAACAAGGTAGAAACAAGTTTTCATGGTTCATTTTGAAGGTCTTAAACTTGTCAGTTCATATTTGCCACCAAAACCCTTCGAAACCCTCCTTTTTGCACCTATTTTTTGGATAGTCATGGAGAAGGCTTAAGGGACCCTAAAACTTAGAAAATATTCAAGAAATCCCAAAAGGGTATCCATATATGAGGTTCTTTCAGTCTAGAAGTCCATCGTTGGAGCAGGGTGAGCACAAAACCCCAAAAGGAGGGCTAATTCCTTGTAGCCCGTTTTAGGCCTCAAAATTAGTTTTTTGTCAAATCAGGTACATAAATGGAGGATGTAAAGCCTAAAACATAGGTTGTAGCACTTGTTAAGGACTTCTACACCCCAAAACATAGAAGACTAAAGTCACCCATTGGGAGAAAAACTTGGAATCAACTTGTAAACCAACAAAAGAAGACCTTATGCAGTCAGAGAATAGGTCGGGGATAGAGGAAATGAATCCCAAATGAGTGAGTAAGGTGTTAGACCACAAAGCCTAAAGCTATGGTGTTGAAGCCCTTTAGCAAACAAGAAGTTTTAGTCTTAGGGAGGTGGAACAAGGACAGTTGCTAGGTTGTCTATAAACCTTTTGCACTCTGATTTCAGTAAGCCACTCGGGCAACCCGCTTGCACTTTCCTTCCTATCATAGTGGTATCAGAGCATAGTTACACTTGGGAAGAAGTAGCAATTTGGCAACCATGGTGACAAATGCAGAGCTAGCAAAGAAAATGGAAGACCAGGAGGAAGAAAATAGGTTACTCAGAGTGAAGCTAGACCTCCTAGAGCAGAAGTTGGGTGAAGTAGAAGTGAAGGCAGATGAAGTCAGCAATAAGATAGAAGGAACAGAAGATAGGGGTAAGCTATTGGCTATAGAGGATGAAATCCCTCTACCAGACCCTATGATAGAGAATGAACCCTTTTTGAAATCCTTGAAGGCTATGAGTGGGAGAACACTAGAAGGAGTCCCACTATTCAGTGGTAAAATGGACCCAGAAGTGGTCATGGAATGGATTGAGGGGCTTGAGAACCATTTTCAATGTGATGGTGTGAAAGAGGCCTAGAAAGTGAAGGTTGCTAAATCTAGGTTGAGAGGAGTTGCCTTAACATGGTGGAACTTCATTTAGGATGAACATGAGAAAGAGGGCAAAAAGCCCATAGCAACTTGGAAGGGAATGTTGTCCAAAATCAGAGAGACTTAAATTCTAGAGGATTATGAAATATAGCTCCATAGGAGAAGGAAAAACCTTAGGCAAAAGGAGTTAGATGTCAGTAGTTACACCGAGGAGTTCCAAAAGCTATGGCTTAGGTCAAAGATCCAAGCAGATGAAAATTTCAAGGTTGCTAGGTATCTCAATGGCTTGAGATGGAACATACAAGAAGAGTTAAGTTTGTTGTGTCCTACAATAGTTCAGAAGTGCTACCAACTTGCACTCAAGGTAGAGGAGAGGAATAGGAAGAAGCAACAGCAGCATAATAGAGGTAGAGGAAGAGGCAGAGACGGTAGAGGCCATCAAGGCAGTTTTGGGGGAAGACACATAGATCAAAGGTCCTAGGGAGAATCTAAGCTTACAGAGAAAAGCAGGGATTCTCAGAGCAAGTCCAACTATAGGGCTAGGTGATCAAGCAACCCAGGAAGGGTTAGATCTACTGGCCCAGGTAGAGGGTCTTACTTCTCTACAATGAAATGCTATAACTGTTAAAAATTGGGTCATCCTGCTTATAGGTGTCCAGAAAAGCCTAGTTCTTCCCATGGAGGTGAAAAGAGAGTGAACTATGTTCAAGAGGAAGGAAGTAGTACAAGAACTCCAACAATGAACCTAGAACCCGAAGATGGTGAGAGTCTCATGATGAGGAGAGTATTGATGCAAGAACCTCACAAGTGTGAAGTGTCTCAAAGAAGAGCATTGTTCAGGATAAAGTGCAAAATCTTGGGCAAGATATGTAAGGTGGTTATAGATTCAGGCAACATAGATAACATTATCTCAGAGGAGGCAGTTAGCAAATTGAACCTACCTAGAATGAGGCATAGTGAACCCTACAAGGTAACCTGGTTGAAAAAGGGGCAACATGTCCTAGTGAATGAACAAGCATGGGTAGACTTCAACATAGGTGAATCCAAGGATAGGTTACTATGTGACATCCTTCCTATGGATGCTTGCCATCTACTATTGGGTAGACCTTGACAATTTGAAAGAAGGGCACACCATGATGGTGAAAAAACACATATTCCTTTCAAAAGAATGGCATTGTCTACAAAATTCAGTCCCTTAGTGAAGAGATAGAGAACAGCAAACCACAGGAACCTAAAGTGCTATTAGTCAATGAAAAAGTGTACATCCAAACCATGAAAGAGGGAGATGGGATTGGTTATGCACTTGTAGTGAAACCTAAGGAGGAGAAGAAAGAAAAACAAGTAGAGATCCCACAAGAAGTGCAGCAAATTCTTGATAACTTTAAGGACATCATCAGTGATGGACAACCAGTAACATTACCTCCTCCTAGAGCCATTATTTATTAAATTGACTTTATACCAGGAGCTACTTTGCCAAACAAAGCAGCTTATAAGATGACTCCTTAATAGAACAAAGAGGTAGCTAGACAGATTCAAGAGTTGTTGGATCAGGGATTAATAAGAAAGAGTATAAGTCCTTGTGTCGTACCCACTGTGTTAGCACCTAAGAAAGGGGGCACATGGAGACTATGCACATACTCCAGAGCCATCAACAAAATCACAATAAGGTATAGATACCCTATTCCCAGGATAGAAGATTTGATGGATTGTTTAGGGGGTGCAAGGTATTTCACAAAAATAGACTAAAAGAGTGGTTACCATCAGATAAGAATAAAAGAGGGTGATGAGTGGAAAACTGCTTTAAAAACAAATGAGGGTCTTTATGAATGGTTGGTTATGCCTTTTGGACTCTTTAATGCTCCCAGTACCTTTATGAGGTTAATGAATGAAGTATTGCAGGATTTTCTTGGTAAGTTTGTGGTAGTCTACTTAGATGATATTCTCATTTTTAGTAAGACTAAAGAGGAGCATTTGAAACACTTAGCCATTGTTTTGCAAAGATTATCTGATAAGCAGTTAACCATAAATCTTGAGAAATGTGATTTTATGTAGCAAGAGCTAGTCTATCTTGGTTTTGTTGTGTCCAGTGGAGATCTTAAGATGGATCAATCAAAATTTGCAGCCATAACAATTTGGCCAACCCCACAATCAGCCAGTGTAGTTAGAAGTTTTCATGGTCTAGCCCAATTTTATAGAAAGTTTATCAGAGGGTTCAGTGAAATTTGTGCACCCATGTTAGGTACAATAAAGGGTGGTCATAAGGTTAAGTTTCAATGGACAGAAGCAGCCAATAAGGGGTTTGAGTTACTCAAAACTAGAGTTGCTACACAGCCAGTGTTAATCCTTTCTATCTTTGATAAACTCTTTACTATTGAATGTGATGCCAGTCATCTTGCAGTAGGTGCAGTCTTGAGTCAAGATAATAGATGAGTTGCTTTCTTTAGTGAAAAACTAAATGATGCAAAGAAAAAGTATTCATCTTATGATTTAGAGTTATATGCATTGGAGCAGGCACTCAGGATGTGGAGGAATTACTTGCTTCCTAGAGAATTTGTTGTGTATATAGACAACCAGGTAGTCAATTTCTTGAATTCTCAGGATAAACTCAACCATAGGCATGTGAAATGGGTAGAATACCTAAAAGCATATACCTTTACTCTTAAGCACAAAAATAGGCCAATGTAACAAAGTAGTTGATGCTTTGAGTAGGAGATTGTTGACTATTCAGGAGATCCTAGTTAAGAGCATTGGTATTGATTGCTTTCACGATTTGTCTCCTAATGATCATGATTTTCCTGTTGCTTATAAAGTTTTTCTTGCTTTTGAGAATCATTTCCATAGTGAGTATGCTGACTATACATTGCGGAATGGTTTGTTATTCAGGGGAGGACAACTATGTGTTCCT